>NW_020455702.1:227041-229221 GCF_003342845.1 Nothoprocta perdicaria | reverse complement strand
GGGGGTGCAGCCAGGCACCGACAGAAAGGATCCCAGCTCTTCATGGCAGCTCCGGGGAGCAAGAAGAAGCCAGCAGCTTTGTCGGTGTCGCAGCTCTCCTGGGTGCCCTTGGCACGTTTTGCACATCCTTCGCACCCTATTCTTCTTTCGCACCCTTTGCACACATTGTAACCTCTGCAAACTTTGCACCCTTTGCATGTCGTGCGACCTTTACACCCTCTGTGCGCTTTGCACCCTGTGAATGCTTTGCACACTTTGCACGCTTTGCACACCTTGCGTGCTTTGCAACCCTTGCATCCTATGCATCTTTGACCCCTCTGCGTGCTTTGCTCTCCTTGCACCCCACGCGTCCTTTGTACCTTCCGCGTGCTTTGTAATATTTGCATGTTTTGCGTGCTTTGCAACCTTCCTACGCGTTGCCCCCTTGCACCTTCTGCATATCTTACACCCTTTGCATGCTTGGCAACCTTTGAATGCTTTGCATACTTTGCACCATCATCCCTGTGCAAAACAGGGAACCAGACGAGAACCTCGGGTAGCGAAAGGAAGGAGTGGGGGGCAAGCGAAGCCCCCGCCCCGATGAGTGGCTGCAAGCGCGCGAGCGAGTGCGGGAGCGCGCGGCCCTTCCAATAGTCCCACTTGTCAAGCGAGACCATCTTTTAGCCCTCAGGAACAGCAAATCCCCGTGAACTCTGGGTGAACCAAGATTGAAGCCATAAATCAGCGCTACAAAAGCCGGCTGCCGGCTGCGGGTGCCGGGCTCCTACCTTTAACGCTTTCGCGGGCAGGAGGAGGAGGGGGGAAAAAGGGAAAATATTTAAAAAAAAAAAAAATGCGAGAATGAACAGCAGAAATTCCGATTATCCACATAGAGGGAGGGGGGATTGAGGAAGAAGAGGGAGGGCGGGAGGAAGGAGGATGGAGGTGTATTTCCATGATGACTGCAGCCTGCATACAGCCGAAAAAAAAAGGGGGTCTAGGGGTGCGGGTGTTGGGGTGCTGGGGGTTTGGGTGCTGGGTGCTGCATGGGATTTGCTGCTCGAGGGTGCTGGGGGGAGGAAGGAGAAGAAAAGCATTGATCCGGGAAAGGAAATAGCTGCTGTAATGGATCTAGGCTCCTTGGCGGAGGGGCCATCGATCCGCTAATGGGTGAGAGTGAAAGGGGGAAAACGGAGGGAGAAAAGGGCTATTAGGAAGGGCCCAGGGAGGGGAGGGGGGCAGAACACAACGGTGAGGGTCTGTGCCTGTGCGTGGGGGTCCGGGTGTGCGCATGGAGGCTTCTCTTGCCCACGTGTGTCTGTCCATGCACGTGGGTGTGTGTCCACACGAGGTGGTGCGTGCACACGCTTATCCACCCGTGCACGTGCTTGTGCATCCCTGCACATTTGTGTCTGCACATGCACGTCCTTGCACAGTTGTGTCCATCCATGCATGTGCATGTCCACCCGTGCACGTGTGTCCAGCCATGCACACTCACCGCTCTGTCAACGCACACGTGTGCCCATTCATGGTCATCCATGTGCATCCATCCATACACATCCACTCACACACACACATGTCCATCCATGGACACCCGTGTGCGTCTGTCCATGCACACACACATCCATCCATACACACACATGTCCATCCCTACACATGCATGTCCATTCATGCACACATATGTCCGTCTGTGCACATGCATGTTCATCCATGCACATGCATGTCCATGCATCCATCCCTGCAAACCCACCTCCGTCCTTGCACACCCCACTCTAAGACTGTTCCTACACCCCAACCCAACACCTTACAAAACAACCCACCCCACAGGGACACCCCCGTATCTTCCCGCCGCCATCTCCAACCCCACCAAGGAGGAAGAAGAGGCAGAGGACGAAGCACCCGCTCAGGGCCACCGACTCGCTGCTCCTCCCGCGCCCCCCGTACCCCCCGTCGCCCGCGCACCACTAATCCCCCGTGACAACTCTCGTGATGGATTCGGTTTATGTTAATGTGCGATGCCCTTTTCCTGCAGAATTTAACTGTAAGTTAATGTACACCGGAAACGCCGACTCTACATGCGCCGCTAATGGGTTGAGGTATTAGCTGCTCCTAACGATGCATACAAATGTACTTGTCTCTGTGGGCTGCCCCAAGATTTATGGCTCTTTTGCCTTCTGTAGCTGTAAACAAGGAAGGAGAGA
>NW_020455702.1:225238-226396 GCF_003342845.1 Nothoprocta perdicaria | reverse complement strand
GCCCGCGGAGGCTACGCGGCTGCGGGCGGGCGAGCGCCGGCGGGGGCAGCTCCGCGGCTGCGGGAGTTTAGTTTACGTTATTAGTGGCATTTTGCTTCATCGTCATCATCATCATCATTATCACTATTTTTAAATCTCTATTTGCAGAGAGAAAAGCGGGAAAATTTCCGCGCGGATCCGGCCAGCTCTTTTTTGTTTAGTTTTGTTTTTGTTTCGTTTTGTTTCCCGCATCTGCAGGCGCTTCCCCGGAAGAGATTCCTAAAATAATAATAATAGTTTAAAAAAAAGGAAAAATAATAAGGGAAATAATATTTTAAAAAATCAGCCCAAAGGAGTGATTTTTCGGGGAAATACTCGTCGCTCGCCGCTTTTCTTCCCGTGGCCGGCAGAGGAAGAGGAGCCCCGGCAGCTGCTCCGCGAAGCTCTTTGCAGACAGATTTGGGGCGAAAACGACGGAATTTGGGTGCAAATCCGAAAGCTTTGGGTCTGGGAAAAAATATATATATATGTTTATACATATATATCGGGTTTTCTTGCGCCAGCAGGTGAGCGAGGTGACTGTGTGACGGGACCCATTGGGGACACGCGTGTCCTCAAGCGGGTTGGGACGGCGGGAAGGCCCCAGCCACGCGCGGGACTTAAGCGGCGCTTAAGTGTTTTTTTTTTTTTTTTTTTTTTTTTTTTTTTTTTTTCCTGCTTCTTTTTACTGTGGCGGTTTTGGGGCTTTTTAGGAAAACTTGGCTACTTTGGGCAAAGTTATGACTCTCGGGGCGCTTCGGCAAGTGCGTTTCGGGTGCTTTGCTCTTCGTCATTGCAGCGAACGTTATATATCTATTAAATAGATACCTGTATATATACATTGCATGAGACGGGCAGGGGAATCAGAAAACTCACCAAAATCCTCCGAGGAGAGGTGGTGATGGGCTCTGTTTGCACTCGCTTTGGAAGCACCTTGCTGTTTGGAGCGACCATGTTGAGAGAAAAACACAAGGAAAAAAAAAAAAAACTTTTCTCTCCTCCCTCTTTTCGTAACCAATGTTTGTGAATATTATTTATTTATTTATTTATTTATTTATTATTTTAGGAGGAGGGAAATAAATAAGGCAGAGAGAGAGAGAGAGAGAGAGAGAGAGAGAGAGAGAGAGAGAGAGAGAGAGA
>NW_020455702.1:220147-225153 GCF_003342845.1 Nothoprocta perdicaria | reverse complement strand
AAAGAAAGAAAGAAAGAAAGAAAGAAAGAAAGAAAGAAAGAAAGAAAGAAAGAAAGAAAGAAAGAAAGAAAGAAAGAAAGAAAGAAAGAAAGAAAATGGGTGGCAGTTTTCCTTTCTCCTGCACGAAAAGAAACTCCAGTTGTGTTTAATATATCTTAATATCACCTCTAAGACCAGAATCGTTTGTTTCTGGGGAAGGGTCTATGCTGAACACGCTTTTTCCAAGTCCCCCCGCTCCTCTCGGCATCTGCTCTCTTTTAAAGCCTTTTTTTTTTCACAGAGAGGAAGGAAAAAAATCAAATAAATACAAAATAAATAACTACAGTCGCTCGGATGGGGTGAGAAAACCAATTCCGCGGCAAGTCGGAACCGCACAAATGCTCGCTTGGAGATGCATAAAATATTTAAAGCCATGAGTCAATGGGATTTTTTTCTTTCCCCCCCCCCTTTTTTTTTCTCTCTATTTATTGCAGTGTATAATTCAAAATTATCGTGTATTAATAAGCCAATAATGATAATCTCTATAGGAAAAACCCGCTCGTTGGGCTGGTTTTATGGCTGCCCTTATCCTTCCTAATAACCTTTGGCTCGGATCTGCAATAACTCACCGCGAATGAGCAAGTGTCGGGAGGGCCTTAAATATCTCCCAGCCGTTTCCCCCCCTTCAACAGCTTTTATTTATTTATTTATTTGTTTTAAGCTCCTCCGCACCCCGGACCCCGCGCCCCTCCCTGCGGCCTCTGGGCTGCCACGTGATCCTCCCCCCAACGCTCTGTCCTCGGTTCGAGTCCCGGCTCTGATTCCTTGAGGGGAGGGACGATCGGGGACAGTTTGAGGACACGGAGTGAGGGGGCAGAGAGGGACAAGATGGGGTTTTTTTTGTAACTCTAAAATCTCATTTTTTTTTTGCCTCGTTTTCATCTTTTTATTATTAGCATTAAGTATTTAATTCTTATTTTTATTATTATTTATTCTTTTCTTTCTCACCACTAAGTTTTCAAGGAAGGCAATCCCAGTGATTGTTTTAAAAAAAAGAAAAACAGAAAAGAAAACAGAAAACAGAAAAAAAAAAGGAATTTGGGGCATTCTTACAATGATGGGGAGCCCCCGGACAGGTCCCGCTCAGTCCTTCCCTCCCTTCTGTTTTTTGCCAGAAGGAAATTTGCGTTCTTGGGAAAGGTTGTGGCTTTCCTGGAGGTAACTGGGACCTGGTCAGTGGGATACAGAGGAGAGTAAGGCCATGTGCACACACATGAACACACATGTGCAAAAGGGGGTGCACTGAGGGCACTGCTGGCAAGTGCACAGGCACCTCCAAGGGTGCAACACCCACTAACACCCCATGTGCACCCACCTCCAAGGGTGCAACACCCACTAACACCCTTCCACGCTCACAGGGTGCAGCCCCCAGCCCTGCGATCCCAGGGCTCTTCCTCAATTCACCCTCACCCTCCAGGGCCTCCAGAGCTTTTCCACCTTTTCCTTTTGATTGAGAGTCACCATGGCCTTTTCCAATAGCTCCTATTGAGCTTCCAGAGCTTTCAGGAGTGCCGGACGGAAGCAAAGGGCTGGGATCCACTTGCAATGGGACACTGTCCTGCTGCAAGATCATCTGCATGGGGGGCATATCCCCCCAAAGTGCATGCATGGTGCAGACCTCCCATGCACCCCCAAAAATTGCACACTAAGTGGACCCCATGCACCCCCCAGAATTATACACAGTGCAGATCCCCCCCAAATCGCAACCCCAATGCAGACCCCCCCATATATCCCCAAGTACCAAGTCAATGTGAGACCCCCCCCACTGCAGACACCCCTCACTATCCCCTAACATGGGGACAGCAACTCTATTAAGAGCATCCTTCTCTCCCCAATTAATCCCTAATTAAGAGCATTCCCCCAAAGTCTTTAATTGAGCAATGCTTCTCTCCTTCCCCCAAATAGTCCTTAACCAAGAGCATCCCTCCTTAGCATCCCAGCGTATTCCCAATCCATAACGTAGGGTTGGGGCAACGTGTTGGCCCCAGAGCTAGACCAAAACCAAAGGCCACTCAGCTCTTCCTACCCTTTGCTCTAACGGGAAGTGGGAATGTTGGGAGTGGGGGATGGAATAACCCCCACCAAACGCTCTGCCGGAGCGGGAGCACGATGGGGCCGGCGAGGGTGTCCGCTTAATTAAGATAAATCTCGTCCGCGCCGTGGGGCCCCGCTAACGAGGGCGGCGAGAGGCAGCGGGGAGGCAGCCCCAGCTTTTCCCTGCTCCCTGGCAGCATCGCCATGGTTACCCAGCACTGGGCACTTCCCCTTTTTCCCAACCTTTCCAGCTTTTTCCAAGGGGAAAAAAAGAAGACAGGAACTCCAGCACGATGCCAAGGACTTGCTGGAGCCACTGGCAGGGCACAAATCCCATTCCAGGCCTCGTATCCCAGGGTAAAATGCAAATGATAACTAGAAGATCAATCAGGACTTCTCATTTCTCCTCAGGGAGGTTTTCAAGGATATTCCGAGCAGAAACATCTTTTTCCTCTTATTTTGGTGCTGGCAGCTCTCATCGGAAGCAATGGATTCCACTAGGCCTAATGGGCTCCAGCCTTGTGCTTTGGGAATGTGTCCAGCACATGCTGCTCCGTTTATATATATATATATATATATATGGTGTATGTGTGTGTGTGTATATATACAGCGTGTGTGTGTGTATGATATTTAGGTGTCTGCCCATGCATGGTGCATGCAGCTGACCCAGTAGAAAAGGCAGCAACTTTCCTTCTTTTTTCTTTTTCTTTCCATTGTTTTGTGGCTTTCTTCCCATGTTCTCCCCTAAAAAAGCACTGATTCCTCCAAAAAAAATTGATCCCAGAAAAGATGATCCCTCCAAAAAGATAAATCCTCCCCCTCCCGCAAAAAACAGAAGTTGATCCCCCTCAAAGCATGGGAGGCTTTGGAGAAGTGGGATTTATTTCCAGGTCTCCTTGCAAAGTACAGCAGCCCTGTAACAGAGCAGATCTAACCAGAGCTGTTGGCTGGAATGAAAACTGGAGAACTGAGGAAAAATGGGAATAGGGAGAAGAGAAAGGGAGGAACGTGGAGGCCACGGGCTGCAACATCTGTCCCCAGGGATGGGAAGTGGCCAGATTTATGGCCCGTGCGCTGGCTTTCCAAGGAATTCCCTCTTCCCTAGGGAGAAGAAGGGCAGCTATGCGCAGCTGGGTGCCCGACTGCGCTGCACCAATGTGTCCCACCACCATGTGGCCTTGGGACACCCCACGGTGGGGCCGTCTGGACACCCTCACATCTGGGGAGCAGCCCAGGTCGTGCCCCACATCTGGCCACCATCGCATGGAGGGCAGGGTCGCAGATTTACAGCTTGTCATGGGGATGCAGCACAGCTGGATGCCAGCTAAGGTGGCACCTCTGGACACCCATCATCAGCGCCCCACATCTGGATAGCAGGGGATGTTGGCACCCCTTCTCCTAATAGGGTGCTCTACCTGCTTCCCTCACCCTATCTCCTCCCTCAGGGTAGCACCCACCTCTGGCCGCTGCCGAGGTAGCATCCGGGCAGGGACACCGCACATCTGGATAGCAGGGGATGTCAGCGCCCCACATCTGGACCCTTTCTCCCAATAGCATGCTCTACCTGCTCCCCTCACTCCAAGGTAGTGCCCACATCTGGCCATTGTCAAGGTGGCATCCAGGCCCCCTCCCAGGAGGGACACCCCACATCTGGCCACCCTCCCGCACCCCACATCGGGACACAGGCACCTGACCCCTTCCCCCCTCCACATCTGGACACTCCCCCCCACCGGAGGGGGGGGTAGTGCCCGCATCTGGACGTTGCCCAGGGGGTCCCCTCGGTTTGCTGCCCCTGTGCAGCCCCTCCCCGTGGCCCGGGTATTTTTCCCCCTCCCGTGACCTTTCCAGAGCCCTTTCTGCTCTTATCTACCCAAATTAGGAGAGAAAAAAGAAATGCTCTTCAGGCAGATGCTTTCCAGATAGCGGAGGTGTTTAGATTAACCTGGTCCCCTTTCCCCCACCAGCAGGCTCTTGCAAACCCCTCGGACTCCACTCGCCTGGAAGAATATACATATATATATATATACATGCGCCTATGTGTGTATATATTGATTAAAAATTCCGAAACTCCCAGAAATGAGAGGACATTTCCAGGACTCTGCCCCTAGCCAGGGTTGCCAAGTCTTGCTCCCTCTCCCTCCACCCCCCCCCAAAAAATATATATATATATATATAGTGTGTATTTGTGTCGAATTTTATATATGTATACGTATACATATATGGGCAGAGAAGAGACCTCCAAGCCCTTTCTTCTCCTTCCCTCCCTGCTTTTCTTTCTCCTTAAAACCTCCTCATATCGGTTTTTATTTAAGTGGAGATTTTTACGGTGGTTTTTTTTTTTTTTTTTTTTTTTTTTTTTTTTTTTTAAAAGGCGAAAAAAATCTGGAAAAAAAATAGCCGTGGAAAGGGAAATGTGTTGGGAATTATCCTGTGTCTTGTCCTTCGCGGCAGTCGGGGCGAGCCAAAGTTTTCTCAACGAGTGTAGATGTGACATAAATAAGATGTATGCATAGACATATAGAAGGACGCATATAGCTGAACCTATATGCATAGGCACCTACACAGCCCAATGCACCACTGGGCCACTCTGCCAACATCAGGGGCGATAAACGCTCCGTTAATAAGTGCAAGGCTAATAAATACCTCAGATATCTCCATTAAATATTGCTAATAAATATCACTCAGAAATAGTGCTAATAAGTGTAATATTGCTAATAAATATCACTAATAATTTCCCAGCTCCTTGAAGGGCTCTTTTAGGCACAGCTTGGCGGCTTCGGAGGTGCCTCTCTCCCCGCACACACCTTTTTGCTGTTGTTTTTTACCTTTCTCTTTTCTTTTTATTTGATTTCTTTTTAACCTTTTTTTCCAGACTGAAATGCAGCGTCTGTCCTTTAGGAAGACAAATATCAGGACGGCGAAAAAAAAAAAAA
>NW_020455702.1:215879-219822 GCF_003342845.1 Nothoprocta perdicaria | reverse complement strand
AAGAAAGAAAGAAAGAAAGAAAGAAAGAAAGAAAGAAAGAAAGAAAGAAAGAAAGAAAGAAAGAAAGAAAGAAAGAAAGAAAGAAAGAAAGAAAGGTCAAAGTGTTTTTTTAGGAGAAAGGCAATAAACCCATTCCCGACTGCAGTTAAAATTCCCCCCGACTCCGCCGCCGTCCCTACTCGCCTCCGAGCGCTGCTGCAAGCCCGAACCTATTTTGGGGCCAGAAATGGGGGGAAGAGGGCCTGCCGAGCCCCTCCCGGGCTTGGCTGCGGGGAGATTCCCAGCTCTTCCCTCCATTCCCAAGCAATTCCCTGCCATTCCCTGGTTTCAGCCTCCGCACTAAGCGATAGAGGAGGGAGCAAATTGACGCGGCCCGCGCTGCAGCGCGCACAGGAAGCTCCAGTTTTAAAGGTTTTATGTCTTAATTTATTTTTCAAAAAAAACCCCACAAATTTTAGTCCTGCACGGGGCTAGAGAGAATATGACTATAACCAGAATCTTTAAAAAACCGAGAAAACCAGTGTTTCCCGCTTCAGAATCTCCCTCACCCCATCACCCCCAGCATCCCAATCCTGCTCCCTGGTCCACAACAGGACACAGCCGGGCAAACTTTTCACCCCAGACTCGAGGGCTGGTGCCCAATGAACCTGTTAGGACTTTTTTTTTTTTTTTTTTTTTTTTTTATTCTTTTTTCTCTCTTTTTTTTTCCGTCACCCCCAGCCCAGACCACGAGTCCGTCCCTTCAAAAAAAAAGCCCCTTTTGTCCTGCTGTCCAAAGCCGGGGTCGTGACCCAGCTAATGCAGAGCCAACCTGGACGTAAACACTTGGTGGGCTCTTCTTTAAATATTTAGAGGCACTCGGAGCAACCTGCCCTGCGGTTGGGGCTTGGGGGTGGGAGAGTTGCAGAAAGTCCAGATTTCTTTTTTTTCTTCTTCTTTTTCTTCTTCTTTTTTTTTTTTTTTCGTTTTAAGAAGAAATCTCACCTCGTTCTATTGCAAAAGGATCCATTCCCCCATCATATATATATATGCATGTGTATGTGTATATATACGTACATATGCACACACATATATAGATTCGTATCTATATATGAATATGAAGCCATCGGAGAGTTTCTTTTTTTTTTGAAACGAAGATGAATCATCTTTGAGGCATTTAATTTAATAATAATAATAATAATAATAATAATAATAATAATAAATAATAATAATAATAATAATGTGCGGTTATTGTTAATGCAGCCTGGACGCAGTGTTGGTAGATCCCTGCACATGGATGTGCCTTGGTACCCCCGCTTTTATTGCTGCAGAGGGGAGCAGGGGACATTGATGACCTAATTAAAAAAGCTTCTTTCCGTGCGCCCCCCTCTTCCCTTGCTGGTGCCTATAAATAAAGCCGGGGTGGGTGCATGGCTGGACATATATATTTAAGTTAAAAGTAGCCACTTCAGGAAGGATAAGGGTCTTTTGGGGAAAGGGGCGCCCAGCTAAACCCACAAACCGGCGCATCCAAACAGTCTCGCAATGGATTTATCTCCAGGGAGGGAACAGTTGGGAGCCCGCAAGTCTCATCAAGTTATTATATATATATATATACACATGTATTTATATATTTGTGTGTATATATAAATAAACACACACACACACATATATATATATATGTATATATACACACAAAAGAAGAAAAGAGACTTAATTTCCCGAATCCCGAACCTCTTTCAGCTCTTTTAAGTTTCTGATTGCATAAGCGGGGGGATTAACTGGGGAAAAACGCAGAGCAACTCCCAAGGAGAAGCCGGGGGCTGGGGAGAAGGTGGGCTGCGAGTTTCATCCTTCCCGAGGAAGAGGATGGCAGGAAGAGCAGCTGGGGATGACCTGCCATGAATTGCCCCTCGTTTCCCACGTTCTTCTATGTGTCTTTTCGGTGCTAAAAATGGGATTTTATGGGCGCAGGGGGTATTTATTATGGGTTTTATTTATTTATTTATTTATTTACTCTGCTCGATGACGGTCGGGGTATTCTGCTCTGTTTCTTACAGCCTAAAATACCAAAATTGTTATTAATTTTCTTTCCCTCCCCTCTTTTCACTTTTTTTTTTTCTTTTTTTTTTTTGCGGTGAGGCAGTGCCTGAAATACTCCGGGACTGGGAGAAACTGGGAATCTTGGCTCAGTGACAGCTGTCAGAAAAACAAATCAACAAACAAACTAATAAATAAATAAAATAAAAATTAATTTAGCCGGGAGAGAGAAAAAGGCAAAAACAGCTGAAGTTTGGAAGCAGCCCTTGGCCAAAGCCCCCGGCCGAGGCTGAAGTGGGAGAACTGGGCTTTTGCGCTCCAGCCACAGGCTTTTCCCTAGCTGCTCCTCCTTCTTCTTCCTCGGAGGAAGGCCGAAAAAAAAAGAAAAAAGAAAAAAAAAGCATATATATGTATTTATCTGTTTTCTGTATTGTTTATTTTATATATTATCTATTTTTATATTTTGCTTGTATCTTAAAATACTTTAACACATATAAGTCTCAAGAGATCCTCTGGACGGGGGATGAAGCTACAGGAGTATTTTTAGTCCAACAGTTTCGACATCTGCTCAAGGATCTGGACCAAAGGTTTAAGAGAGAGAAGGAAAAAAAAAAAAAAAACCCACATATAACAAGTTTCCTTTGGGGGTATAAAGCTAAATATTCCTGTTGCAACAGTCCCACCTCTCCCCTTCGCTGCATCCCAGCAAATCCATTACACGGCTGGGGAAATTATACGATACATATGTTGGGTTGGAGAGCGCGGAAAATGTTAATTACGACATGGGAGGAAAAGTTAATCATTTACAAAGTAGGATTTAATTCCCTGCGCAGAAATGGATGATTTATTTATTTACCTCTTGTTTTTTTTTTCACACCAGAAGCCTGAAGCTTGTCCCCTGCACATGTATTTTCCAGAAGGAAATGATAATAATTTTATATTTACATATTTATATATATATATTCGGGAATAAATAAAACAACATTTTATTTTTCTTCACGAAAAATAAAAGAAATCCGAGTATCCAGAAAATAACCCCCAACCAACCGGGAAGAGGTGATATTTGAAAACTGCCCTGCAGCCTCAACCTCTTGGTTGCTTCGAGAAGAAATATGAGTCTCTCCCTTTAAAAAAAAAATCCCAAAAATCTTTAGTTTGGTTCCTTGCCCATCAAAATTAATCACGGCGACAGATTAGGAAGTGCATAAAAACTATATCTCTGCGTCATGATATACGAGCGCACAATAAATAAAAGTTGCACGTTGGAGGTGCTGTCAGGTCTGTGGCGAACCAGTAATTCACTCATTTAACCCCGAGCGCTGGTTTGTCTTTTAATTACAAATAACGCCGCGAATGATTTTCTTTTTTTCTTTTTCTCTTTCTTTTTTAATTAATTGATTTATTTATTCCTTTTTTTTTTTAAACTCAGTTTTCTAGGAAATTACTGCAAGTTGAGCCACGCCACTTATATAGTAGAACCCGCGGGGGGGGAACGAGTGAGCATCTACAGTGGAAAAGAAAAAATAAGATAAAAGTTCTCATAAAGCTGCAAACCACTTAGCTTAACCAATTGAAGGCCCTTGTCCGGCTGGAATTATCTCCCTTAAGCATCTCTGTATCTGTTGTGGCTTTTTTTTGTCCCTAACAGGCAATAGAGGAAGGTCATTTTCTCCATCTCCTGCTCTAAATGTAAATGTAAATGTAAACCCTCCTTTACAGCCTCTGGTTACAAAGACTTTTTATTGCTGGTTAAACCCTTCCGCGAGGGATTCTCCAGCCCTCTTAAAGACCGACTTCTTGGCGAAACTGGTATAATAATAATAATAATAATAATAATAATAATAATAATAATAAATAAATCCGCGAAACTTTTATCGGGATTTTTTCCAGCCAAATCGCGCTGGAAGAACACACATACACACAC
>NW_020455702.1:200282-214939 GCF_003342845.1 Nothoprocta perdicaria | reverse complement strand
CAATCCTTGACTTTAGGCCTTTTTTTTTTTTTTTTTCCTCTGTTTTTTTGGCCCTTTACCCCAACTTCACTAAAGTTTCTGCAGCCGCTGCGTTCAAAGAGGGCAGCAGAAAAAAAAAAAAAAGTTTAATTTAATATTTATAAAGACCACGGTTCAGGCTTTGGGGATCTAAGAACATATTATTATTATTATTATTATTATTATTATTATTATTATTATTATTATTATTATTATTATTATTACAATTTTTTTTTCATCCATCCCTCCTCCTCTTTTTCTTCTCCCCCCACCCCAGTCCTGCTGCCTTCTATATATAATGCGGTTATCATCTTGTCATGGCCAAGTCTAAGCGGCGAGAGAGGGGATAAGGCTCTGGAGTGGTCACGGCAGACAGGAGGGAAGGGGGGAGGATAATAATAATAATAATAATAATAATAATAATAATAATAATAATAATAATAATGTTGCTCCTCTGCTCCATGACACACAAGGGTGTTGCCACCAATGTGAGTCCCATCCCCTGCCACCTCCCTCCGCTTGCGCCCAGGTGAGGGGGGAGCACGAGATGCAGCACCCCCCAGCATCTACAACCCCCCCACACAAAAACACACATTTCCACCACCATCAAAAACAAACAAATAAACAAATTTAAAGACACCTCCTCCTTCTCCCCCCAAAAAGATTCCTCAAAATCCTCCAAAGAGGGCAAAAAACCCCAAAGTTTAGACACATTTATTTCCTTCCCATCCTCCTCCTCCTGCAGAAGTGCTCCCCCCTCCCGATCCACCGGGATATATTTGGGATAGTCAGGAGCTTGCGCGGCTCGGAGATCCCAGCGCAACTTTTTGGAGGGGGCTGCTCTGACCTCTGGTCTCAGGATTTAACCCCCCTCCTCTATTTCCATCCTCTTTCCCTGTTTGTTGCTGCTTTAAAGCTCCCTCTCTCCCTTCCCAGGACAGCCAGGTTTTCTGCTCTATCCATAGGGGAGGATATTCCAAACAGCTCCGAGGCTATGGGATGGGCCGAGCCTGGGGTCGTGCACGTCGAACGCCATTTAATCCATTTTATTTGTTTTTTTTCCCTAAAATTGCTTGAGATTTTGGGTTCCCCCAGCTTGAGACCATTTAAAAGGCAATAATAATAATAATGATAATAATAATAATAATGATAATAATAATAATAATAATAATAAATAATAGCAACAACAATAATAATATAATATAATATCATAACTGGCTCCTATCCCCTTGACCTCCTGCCCTGCTCGGAGGAGATGTTTAAAGCGACTTATGGCTATAGGGCCCCTCTGTAACTTTTAGCTCACCAGCCCCGAGCTTATAGCAGCAGCACGAAGCAGGAGGTGGGAAATAATTAATAAACACATGATAACAATAAAAATAAAGCCCAAAAGCTTCCTATGGAGAATCCCCGGGATAAATCCCAGCCCTCTACTTTTTTTCCCAGCTCTCACAAAGGATTTGGTAGACCGTGATTTGTTTAATGGCAGATTGCATCCATTTGGGAGAGGGAGAAACGAGGGAGAAGCAAAATAAATACAAATAAAGAGGACTGGCAAACCTCTCTTGCTCCAACTGCCATTTTAAAAATGAATTTATGGGTATTTTTTGTAATGCAGAGGACTCTCCGAGCGATTGCACCAGGGATGCTCCAGCAATGGAGCAGGCCCAGGGCTTGGGAGCAAAGGGAATGCAGCCAAGTTCCCCAATTCCAGGACCTAAAATCAAATATAAATATATATCTCATAGGAGAGGGGTGCAAAGCTTTGCCTGTTCCAAACCCCCAAATCTGCTCCATTTCCTGCACTCCCAGGCAAAGCTACAACCCCCTGCATCCACATGAGAGGAAAAAGGGGGGCAAAACATCACCTTTTTTACCCCAAATTCCACCTCCCTCCCTCTACCCAGGTCGCACCTTTAATCCAAAAAACAAAACGATCTTATTAGGATTATAGCCATTAGTGCCTTAACAGCCGCCTGCGTGGCCTCTAAAATAAATAAATAAAGCTAAATAAATAAATAAATGGGAATATAAATAAATAAACCACGTATCTCCTCTTGGCCTTTTTATGGGTAAATACAACTGAAAAAAAGACCCCAGCAACCTGCAGGAAAGTTCAGCGAAGGGAGAGGGGGTTCAACTGGGTTACTTTACATCGGATGCAACGTACGAGGTAAATAAAAATAAAAATACAATATAAATATAAGAATAATAACACAGAGTCTCGAAAGGAAGCAGATCCCAATGAACAGCACTGTTCCGGGTGGGAAAAAAATAATAATTTAAAAGGAAAGAATAAATAAATAAAAATAAACTGATTTCTGCCTCTGTTTTTTTATTTTTTCCTCCTCCCCGGCCCCCCCCCCAAGAATTTACGGGACTGGGAGGATCTGAGATTCAAAGTCACTGGCCACGTCGTGATGTCGTAAAATGTTGGCTTAAACTTAACTTAAAGCAGCCCCCGGTGCCCAGGGGCTTCAATATGCAGCGTCCCAGGCTTTTTTTATTATTATTATTACTATAATTAATACTATTCGGGGGGCGGATTTGGAGGGGGGGATACGAACATCAAAGAAGTCACCAGACATAAAAGTAAAACTAATTCACACTGACTGGTTTATTGAACACTGGGACTTTCACATACACACTAAAACTCTTTATTGCAAGTTTACAATGGTCATGTAAAATCAGTCCGAAAAATAAAAATCCCCACAAATAACCACAAAAAAAAACTACTGACTTAAAAAAAAACTTCTGCTTTTCTTTTAAATAAGCCACTCTCTCACACTCTCTTATTTTCTCTCATATTTTCCAGCAAAGATCCATCCACCCTTGTGTGCTGTCTTGTATTTGTTTTTGTTCCCTGCTTTAAAATGTGATTTTTAAGCTTTTTTTTTTCTTTTTCTCCGCCTCCCCACATTTCTACCAAAGGAACTTCGCAGCTCCCTCGATCTTTGTACATTTGCCATGCAGAAGAGGGGGAGGGAAAAAACCTACATTTTTGTTTAATTATTAATTTTTTTTCTCTTGTGTTTCTGCTGCATTTCTCCATTTAACTCACCGAACGGAACATTCAACCTCGACAACCCCCACCCCCATCCCCCCCCTTTTTTAAAATAAATAATACCCTGAAACGGCGTAAAAAAAATAAAATAAACTGCAGGTACAGCCACCTGGCCTCATGCTATCCGACATGCACCTAAATTCTGCGGTCTTGCGGGAGACCTCTTTTTTGATACGCACGGGAAATAATTAATAATAATAATTAATAATAAAAATAAAAATAAGAGAGAGTTGGGGGAGAAAAGGAAGGAAAATAAAAGGGAAAGGGGGGTGAAAATATATTTATATATATATTAGATTCTATAAATAATCCAGAGTCATTCGTGTGCGGGTGTGCGGGTGTTTATAACCTGGTGATATCCTCTGTGCGCGGCTCCTGCGCGGCGGCGGGCGGTGGCTCCGCGGCCGCGGGGGCGGCGGGGGCGGCGGGGGCGGCCCGGACTTTGGTGTTGGGGAGCCGGTGGTCTTTTTTCCACTTCATGCGCCGGTTCTGGAACCAGATTTTGATCTGGCGCTCGGAGAGGCAGAGCGAGTGCGCGATCTCGATGCGCCGCCGCCGGGTCAGGTACCTGTTATAGTGAAACTCCTTCTCCAATTCCAAAACCTGCTGCCTCGTGTAAGCTGTCCGGGAGCGCTTGGGTTCCCCTCCGTTGTAATTGGGATTCACTGGGAGGAAAAGGAAAAAAAAAAAAAAAAAAAAAAAAAAAAGAAAAAAAAAAAAAAAAAAGGAAAAAGAAAAAGAAGAGGGCGGGGAGGAAACGGGGGGAAACGCCAAAAAAAAAAATGAAAATAAAAAAAGGAGAGAAAATAATTAGCATGAATAGAAGCGAGAAGGAGCCCGAGAAACAGCAGCGAGAAGTGGAGCAGCTTGAGAGGCAAAAAGTAATAGGCTTAAATAGGTAATAAAGAACTTTGGGCAGCTCAAGAGTTGCTATTCTAATAGGAAGGGGTTTCCCTGGCTCAAAAGCCTGAATTATTTATGCCCCCCGTACAAAGCTCTCCGAGTTTCACACATACATAACAGAGCGAGCCACATGGCTCCGGCTGCCCACAGTAGCGCGGCTATAAAATTTATGGTGGGTGTAATTACCCATTCGGAGTCGTAAATCCAGTTCAATTGTGCTAACCCAAAGACTCTCATGGAAGGGAAGGAAAAAAAAAAAAAAAAAAAAAAAAAAGAGAGAGAGAGAGAGAGGGGGAAGCACGGGGATAGCATGAGGTGGGAAAAAAATATATATATTTATATTTTTTTTAATCAGCGAGCAGCGCGAAGGAGAGGAAAAGAAAAGTTGCATACCGGTGCTGACGTGGATTTTTTTCATCCAGGGATAGACTATGGGCTGTTTGGAGGCTGTGCTGGTGGGATGCTCGGGGTTTGGCTGGCCGCAGGCGGCGGGGGCCGGGGAAGGAGTGGTGGTGGCAGCAGAGGTGACAAGAGCAGCCTGCTCGCAGAGCTGCTGCGCCTTCTCCGAGAGGTGTTGGCCTCCTGGAGGTGGCCCGTGTCCCCTTTGGTGGCCGGCCGGGTTGCCGGCAGCTTGGATACTAGCACAGCTGTACTGGCGGTCGGGGAAGGAGGGTCGTGGCACGGGGTACAGTTCTTGATGGTGATGCTGATAGCTGGACTCCCTTGTCCGGCTATAATATTCCGGACTGTGGTCTGGGATGTAATTATTTTGCGAATATTCCTCGCATGGAGGAAATTTCGGATCGATGTAGTTAGAGTCCATCAAATAAGAGCTCATGATCATTAATTTCTGGAGTGGAAAATAATTTTTCTCGCTTTGTCGTTTTTCTGCTCCATAAAGCCCTCCTACTAGCTGGCGACCCCGTAAAGTTACTTTCACCATGTGACTCCCCCGGCCAATCACACCCGCCAGCCCAGTCCCCGGATAAGGAACCAAAAGCTTTTTTTTTTTTGCTTTTTTTTTTTTTTTTTTTAAAAAAGAAAAGCGCCCCCAAATTGTTATGGAGCTGCCGAGGTGGAAGTGGGAGCCTGGGGGGCGTGGGGGGATCCCCCCCAAACCCCCACCTCTTTGGGGGGGGCAGGGTGGAGGGGGTTGTCCCGTCCCGCCCCGCCGCCGCCCCTCACCGCGGCCTCTGGGCTCGGCTGGGAACAATGAGGGGAGACCCCCCCACACACCTCTTCCTGGTGTGAGTGTGAATGTGAGTGTGTCCCTCCCCCGGGGGAATGGGGGGGGGGGTCCAAATCCTATCCCCCCCCCCCCCCGCCAGGACCCCCACTCTGCGGGGGGAGGAAAGGGACATTGAGAGGATGGAGGAGGGGATGGGGAAGGGGACACAAGGCAGGTCAATGGCGCTGCCAGGACATCTGGTGGCTTGTGTCGTGTCCCCCTCCGCATCCCGCTAGAAGCCCCCCCAAACCGGGGGGGAGAGGGTTAAATGCCGCCAGCAGCCCCGGGCGGGGGCCGGATAAGTTACCTGGAAGGTTCATGGAGAGCGACGAAGGAGGGACACGGATGGGGGCGCACCGCGTGTCCCCCCCCTCCAGCGGGTCCCCTGGGGAGGTGCTGCCGACTTTCCCACGCCCTCGGGGGGGGTCAATGGGGACCCCTCCCCCTTCCCGCCTGGTTCCCCCCCCCAAAAAAAATCTGCTGCTTTCTCTTTATTTGCGCCTCATTTTGCCCTCGGTGCTTTAGAGCTGCAGGTACCACCTCAAGAACACCCAGAAACACCCCAAAACGTCCAACACGAGTCTGCGCACCCAGGGCCTCGTCCTTGGGTTGGCCACTTAACATGATTTTTTTTTTTTTTTCCGACCATATTCTTAATTATTAGATTATTAGCATTCTATTAAAACTCCCTTTTCTGGAGCGTAGGGAAAGGGGGGTTAATAGGAAGAGGGGGCGGAGGATCCTCTCAGGCGGCGGAAAAAACTCCCTGCACCTGAAGCAAAATTTTTAAAATAAATAAATAAATAAAAAGAAAAGGGAAAAAAAAAGAAGCTGGCAGCGTTTTGAGGGAGTTTCGCGGAGTTTCTTCAATTAGGGCTTTTATCTATGGCTCGCACTAAAGAGAGGGGCCGAGGAGGGAGGTGGGATATTCCCTTCTCGGGCTTGATAACAATTATAGTCGAAAAATCATAGCTCGCAGGGCATTGCCATATTTTACTTGATAACAATAAAAGTGACACATAAAGTTAACTGTTTATGTTTTATTTATTAGACTAAATGTGCCAGCGGTGTCGAAGGCTTTTGGCTGGTTGTTACAGCTTTTTATGGGGTTGTAAAACGCCATAAATCAGTCAGGGCGAAATGGTCGGGGCTCTTTTGTGCTCTTGGCTGCGAGTTGTGTTTGCGGTAGCTGCTGGTTCTTCTGGAGAGGAAAAAAAAAAAGTAATAATTGGATTTTTGGGGGGAGAGGAGTGTATTTTGAGTGTGTTTTGATTTGTATCGCCCCCACCCGCCTCCACCCCCAAATCATCACGTCGATTTTGCTCTACTTTTGCTTTTATTATTATTTTATTTTGTTTTGCTCGCTTTTTAACGAGCTCAGCTGATCGGCGGCGCGCTTGGATAAACTACCTTTTAAAATGACACAGCCCGGCTTGGCGGATTTAATTAGGGCGGCCGCAATTAAGGGCATCAAAGGCGAGCTGGAGAAGGAGGGGGGGAACTGGGGAATGGGGGGTTTACAAGACTCTGGCATCGTCCATATATTCCCCTAGAGACGAATTTGTGACTTTTGCGACGCTCACACAAATTCGAGTCTACAGGGTACATATAGGCGACCGGTTGCGGGGCAAAAGGGCTCCCTCCCTCCCCAAAATCTCCTCTTCTTGGCCCAAAGAGAGGAAAGAGACCACTGGTCCAGCTTTAGTTGGCCGGGAGGATTCCCCCCCGAAAGCAAAGACCCAGCCCCATATATATAATATATATATGTGTGTGTATATATATATATATATATATATATATATATGTGTTGGCACCCAGACAGGGAATAACTCGCTCTCTCGCTTGGCTGTTACTTAGCACTTCTTGTTTTTATTGGCATCTGATCCACAGGACTTGACTAATTGTTCCCCCCGTGCCCTGACGAATCAGGTTCCTTCCTAAAGTTAAATATATATTTACATATACACACACACACATATATATATGTGTTTATGTGTATTTATATGGATTTATGGAGGATTTATGTGCCTATATGGGGACGCACTCTTTGCATCGGCAGGTAAAAATTCCTGCTCTTTCCAAAAGAATTTCAGAGCTGGGGAGTGAAAGGCGGGTATGTGGAAGCGGGAGCTCAAAGGTAGAGGGGAGAAATACATGAATAAAAATTCATGATAGAAGCCAAAACGTTGATTTAAATATATCCAATAAATTCCTCTTCCCTAGCTATACTTCATTCTGCCCAAACACCTCAGCCTCATGCGGGGTTTTGACATTTATAGTTCCGACTGATGCAACAACTTTATTCCAAGGCTGAGGGGATATTGAATAAAGATGGAGAGTTAATAAAGTAATTTTTACCTACGCACACCCTTCACCCCCCCCCCCTTCCTTCAGAATATATGGTTTTCAATAAGTCCCAGCAGAATAAATAAATATCCACAGGTAGTTCTCTGAAGAACAGGGAGATGGGCTTTACAAAGCGGATGAGGGGAGGGGGGAATAAAAGCAAAACAAAACATCCAAAATAATAAAAATAATAATGTAAGGCGTGATTTTCACGGCCAGAGAAATCCTTATCCCTCGTGCTCCCCAAACTGGAAATATCTAAACTCTTTGCTCTCCCTGCTCTGCACGAGCAAGGGGCAAAGTAGCTCAATTTGTCCCATTTGCTTTTTTTTTTAACCTTTCCAATTTCTTTCCCCAACACAAATTTATATATTATTTAAAAAAAAAAATAGATAGACAGACAATTTGCTTCTGCATGTTTCCCTCACGGAGCTCCATCCAGCCCCCAATTTCTTACAAATTCACACACAAAAAATCCCATTTCTCCACCCTGTTCGGGCTTGGGGGACTGCTTTTGTACCCTCTCTTCTCTTCCCCCTCTCCTTTTAAACTGGAGCCCTTTGCCCAAGTATTTGGGCGATTTCTCTATTTTTTATTTATTTATTTTTCATTCACCCCCTTGCCTTTTTTTTTTTCCACCTCCCCCCTTGCTTTCCATAAAATAAAGTCTGCAAGGACGTGTGAAGAATAGTTGTACAAGAATCTGGCTCTTTTGTCTATAAAAGCAGCCCTCCCACCGCTCTCCATCCCTCGTCCCCCCACCAGCCCCGCGATNAAAAAAAAAAAAAAAAAAAAAAAAAGGGAGAGAGAAACGCACCACCTTATCATTAAATATATATATATGTTTCCTTTTAGTACCTTGGTACCAGGTTGAAAAATATCTATAGATGTGGTTCCCATTGCAGGAGCATTTTGAAGTACAAAGCGCCTTTCTGACAGTACTGAAGAAAAATAAGTGCGCATTGTCTCTCCGGATTCATTGTGTTCGCTATTACCATACTGACCGTTTGGTAACCTGTACCTCGGCCCATTAGCAATCTGTGCTTTCTAGAAAAAAAAAAAAAAAAAAGAAGTACCTATCTACTGGGGTTTTGTTATTCAGGGTTTCGTAATAATAGAAAAACAACGGGGAAAGGGAAAAAATAGAAAGAAAAAAAAAAAACAAAAAAAACCCAGCCACTTCGCATTGTATGAACTCTGCCTGATCCAGGCTGGAAATAAATTTAAGGAGTGGAGTTTTATTCTGAGAGTTTAAAGGCTTGGTTGGAGGTGAATATCGTATAATAAGTTATAGTAGTGGGAAGGGGAGGAAGGACGGATTTATACATATATATACATATATCTATGCTTTTTTTTTCTGGAAAAAAAAAATATTTGGGACTTCTCTGGTACATGCAGAGACGCTCGATTAATTAAATTTTATTTTTCCCCGGCAATTTGAAAGCAGGAAGTGCGCGGAGACCTTTCTTCCTTTATTTATTTATTTATTTATTTATTTGTTCCCGCACAATGCAAATAGACAGGTCTAATTTATGCAAAGAAATATGCAAATGTTTAATTGATTTTTTCCCTTAAATCTGTTGTCAGTTAAAAGTAATGAATCGGCCTGGAACGATTTTAATAAGCAAAGGCTGTCACCCCAAGTCCTCTCCGGCGCATTTTTCTTGCGAAGCCGCTCTCGTCTCAAAGCAACTAATAATGTAAATATTTATCCCTTCATTTTCAAATCTTAAAGACGAATCCCTCTTGTTTGTTTGGAAAAAAAAAAAAGTAATAATAAAAAAGAGACAAATGCAAAACAGTTTCTCAATCTCTCTCTCCTCTCTCTCCCGTCCTTCCACCCCCCTCCCCTTCTCACCCCACCCAGGAATTCAATTTTCTGCAAATCTTGTTGAAAGTGGCTTTTTAAAAAGTGGGCGCATTTTAATATTGGTTAGACAGCGTGACCTGAATTTCACCTCAACTGTTTGACTTGATCCAATAGGTCACTGCCAAGGAGTTATTGATGGGGGAACTCCATTGAAATTTCTCTCCTCACAAATGGCCTTTAGATCTTCTAGCGAGTTCAATAACTAGTTATAATGTAGAAGGGGAAAAATGAAGCCCAGAGGCAAACTAATTTGATGTTTCATTTTTATGCTGGAGAAATTGTTGGTTTTTGTTCCCCTCACCTTCCGCTCTTCGTCACTCCCTCAGCAAAAGAGAAATATATATATATATACATATATATTTACTTATATATATGTGGTTTTACTGAAGACCCCTTTTAGGAGAGCCGAGATTTGTCCGCGTTATAAAAATCTTACATTTTATTTATATTTTAATGGATTCTGGCACTTCAGCACTTCAGCCCGTGGATTCTCGGGGACTTGGTGCGGAGGGGTGCCCAGCAAAAATGCAACTTACTTTTTGGCAGGAAGTACCCTTTTTAACCTCAAAAAAAAAAAAAAAAAAAAAAAAAGTTTAAAATAAATCAAAGCGGCCCCATAATCGACTCAGAGCTCGAGTGGCTCCAACTTCTCGTGCGGCCTCCAAGGCCCCTCTTTGTGCAGTCTTCCACATCAGCAGCAACCCAGATCCTCCAGGAACAACTTTAAGCAATAAAAAATCATCTTTTATGGGATTATATTCCTTGGGCTTGCACTGATTTGCACTATTTAATACAATTATCTCTAGACTTATCTCTGTCATTTTGTTATTATTATTTAATTTTATTTTATCTTATTTGAGTCTGAGAAGGAGAATGGCAGAGGGCTGCTTTTCTCCACATCCATTTGTAAATGTGTGTGTGTGTATATATATATATGCATATACATATATATGCACATACATATATATGCACATACATGCATATATACATGCATATATACATGCATATATGCATGCATTGTGGTCAAGGCTTTCTGCTGCCAGAAGCAGAGGAAGACCCCGGGGGAGGTGGGGGGGGAAGAAGAGGGGGGTCCTTTTTAAGTGACATATATATGGGAGACATGTTTCCTCCCTGAGTTCTTATTTATTCATTAATTTATTTATTTACTGTGAGACACAGCCTACCCGTAGTGACCCATCGCATCACGGCTGAGCCATAGGTTAAGTTGTAAAGAAAACATTGGTCTTGCTATAGGGTAGGGAGAAAGTTTCAAGGGAAAGTGATCCGGGCAGGAGGGGTCTGGCGGGGGCAGGTTAGCGCTGTAGCTGTTATTGTATAGGGTAGACGTATATACAAACTTTGGGCTGCCCCTCATGTGGAGGGTTCCCACTTGAACGGTGCTTAGAGCTCGCCCAGCCCCCTCCGGGTGACAATATTAATAATTAACGTCCCTCTTCGTCTCCCCCTCCCCAACCGCCTGCCCCACCTCGTGTTTGCAAATGTCCTGCCGAGCTTCGATAACGCCCCGGCCCTTCTTGCTTGGAACCGAGGGAGAAAGTAAACATATAAATACAATTTAAAAAGAGCAAAGAGGAAGCTTTTTTTTTTCTAGATTAAGGCACTCAAGGGACGTGAGGATGAACAACTTTCACGCTGCTCGGGAAGTTAATCCGGCCCCAGCTGGGCGTTGATATGGAGGAATTTGAGAGAAAAAAAAAAAAAAAGGAGAAAAAAAATAAAAGGAAAAGAAAAGATCTTCTCTTAGCCCTCAAGTAAATCTCTGACAAGCACTTCTCAGGCTTCCTTCGCAGGGAGGCAGAAAGCTGCAGCCCCCCTGCTGCAGTCCCCCAGGGCAATGAGGGGCTGGAGGGTAGGAAAAAAAAGGGAAAAAAATAACGGAATAAAATAAAATATCCTCCCTCCCCGGCTTTGGCCTGAGGACCCTCTGCCTTTTCTCCCCTCCCCGCACACCCCTCTCCCCAGGGTAGTTTAACCGCCCAGACTCGTCCCTTCTGACACTCTTTGCAATTAAAAATCAATCGGTGCCGTGGGCGCCTGGGGAGACACAGGCTCATCACTGAGCACTTTTTTTCCCCCCTCTTTTTATTTTATTTTATTTTTAGAAAGCAAAAGACAGTCTAAATTCACCTCCCCCTCCTTTTTTTTTTTTTTTTTTTTCTTTTCTTTTCTTTTCTTTCCTCTTAGCAAACCCATCGCCGCCCGGTGCCTAATGAGATCCTCGGCCCTCGTCAATGCGCTGAGGGCCCCGATCAATAGGTGGCCGGTTATTAAAACCTTTCGGTGTCCCTCGCTCTGTGTGGAGGGGGTTGTTATTTAAGAGAAGCATCTTCGGGATTCAAAACTCACGGCACGGACAGGCAGACGAGACAACGCTTGGGTGAAAGGCGAGGCGCCTATAGCTGCCCCTATAGCATCATATGGAGGGCAGATCAGGGGGGGCTGGAGCAGTTCGCTACGAGGAGGAATTAAATTATGGCTTCAGGTCGTGTCTCGGACTGTGGAGAGGTGCAAACATGCTCTTAAATCCCCTCTTACACATGCTAGGCCCGGCTCACATAGGCAGTGCCAGACGCATTTGCAGCTCCCAAAAGGAGAGGCATGGGGGAGCAGAGCGAAGCCCCGACAGCTTGCGGGCAACTTTATTATTTTATAGAGAGGGGTATTTTGCTCATCCTGACCCCATTTGGCGGGGGGGGGGAGGGGGGGGGAGGAAGAAAAACAGCGCGGTCGGATGCAAGGAAGGGCAGCGTTGCAGCCTTAAGGGTAATAGCCCCACAGAGACAACACGTCAACCCTCAACCGGCCCGCGGGGACGCGCGTTTTTAAGGGCTGGAAACGTCTCGGAAAGGGGCTCCTCGTGCAGCTCACTCGCGTGTGGCGTTTATTTATTTATTTATCTATTTATTTCCACCAGGGTACTTTCAGTTTAATCTTTCGCAGCGCAATAAACTATTATCTTAGTTAATCCCCAAGGCGAATCCATCAAGCCCCTTTTAATCAAGCTGCGCCTCCATCCCGCTCCTCGGCCCCGCTTTTGGGGGAGATGCTTCGGCCTCCGGGGGGGTCTGGGGAGCAGGTTCCCCCCTCGGAGGGGCCATTAGGATTCCGCAGGCACTGGGGAGCCGCAGGAGCCCATCACTCACAGAAAAAGAGGAAAAAAAAATAAAAAGGAACCAGAGGAGCCGCGGAGATGATAGAGAGGAGCAGGCCGCCAGCATCAATCCCGACCCTGATAAGAAACTGGCGGCTTTCTTGGGGGCAAAATCATTACAAGCAGATGTAAATAAATATAAATAAGTATAAAAAATCCAATAAATAAAAAAAGCCCTCTCGCCTGGGCGGCGGATGCTTGGGGTAAAGGGAAGAATAAATAAATCTCAAATGGTGATGCCGGCCGAGGAGGGCAAGGTGAGCGGGTTTGGGGAGGGAGGGGGAAGGAGGAAGAAGGGGACAGGAGTTTTGCCCAAAAGACACGGTGAGGGAATGCTCATGCAACCTTGCTGGGGACCAGAACTCCCCCTATTCTCCCCCCAGCTCCATCCTCTCCTTTGAAGCATCCCAGAGCCGCCCATAAAACAGTGGTTTATTCATTGCTTCTTCCCTTGTGCATCAGAGTCGAGCTGATCTTCTATTAATTATATTATTATTGTTATTATTGTTATTATTGTTATTATTATTAACCTGTTTCTCCACCCTATTTCAGGGAATTTATTCCGACAAACAGGTAAAAGCTGAGGAGCAGACACAGATGTAAAGAGTCAGCGAGAGCCTGCAGGTAAATATTTCCCGACCTCCAACATGCAAAAGGGGCTTTATTTTTTCTCGACAAGTGCCAGGAGAGAAAAAAAAAAAAAAAGAGAGAGAGAGAGAGAAAGAAAGAGAGAGAAATAGCAGAACGTGGGGTTGTTGTTCTCTTGCTTTTAAATCCCCGGAGCATCAGCAGGCGTTTTATTCACAACAGCAAGAGGTCGGATTTGAGCTCACAAGGCAGCGCACACCTGGATGCACGGGTCATTTCCCATCATAGATGTCTCCCCCGCCTATGTGAGCCTATAGAGGTGCATATAGAGGGGACCCTGTACAAAACGACGTTTTGACGTTTTCTTATATCTATATCTATATCTATATCTATATCTATATCTATATATAATTATTATTATCACCCGAATCATCACCAACTTTCTGAGGGCTAAGGGAAGATAAGACCTTGCAGCGAGGAGCAGGATGGCCGGGCTGCTTAGGGGGAGGAAGGCCGACATTCCTCCCCGTGCCGATCCTAAAACCAAGGGTTTTGCATGGGAAGGCACCCATCTTTGCTCGGGGACCCCTTTCAATGAGCTCGACAAACAGTTGGGTCAACTTTTATCTTTCGGTGTTCCCTCCTCATATTTCCCAAATCCAAGAACTATTTTTTTTTTGGGGGAGGGGGTGGTTGCAGAAGACCCCGTTCTCCTGCTGGCGCCTGCGAGGTGCGAGCAGAGGAGGGAGAGGAGGGATGGGGAGAAAGGCAGGTGGGGGCAGAGCTGCTTCGTGGGTCATCTTGCTAAGACGAAGGCCAAGTGAGATGACGGGTCCGGCTGTCCCGAGCCCGGTGGTGACCTCGGTCCCTTCATCTAGGACAGTAGGGAGGGAAGGAGCGAGGGGCACTTTGAGGATGAATGTAAGGACTGGAGGCAAAGATGAAGCCCAGTGAAAAGCAGGAATCGCATCCCAAGATTCGGCCAGGTCTGGGCTGCTCCCTGCTCCGCGTTGCGGTTGAGAACAGAAGAACTAGGGAGTACTCAGGAGGAGCAGTCTTTTGGGGCTGCAAGGGGAGAGTTGAGGGGGCAAGGGGAGGAGGGGTCGGTGTAAGGGAGGAGACAGACAGGAAGAGAAAGAAAGGGAAAAAATGAGGGGAAGATAAAGAGGGGGAGAGAAAGTGGGAAGGGGGAATAGGGAGAGGAGAGGAGAGGAGAGGAGAGGAGAGGAGAGGAGAGGAGCAAATAAATAAAAATAAAAAAAAAGAAGGAAAGTAGCAAAGAAAGGAAGAAAAATGGGAAAAGGTGAGGAAAAGAAGGAAATTTTATATATATAAATAATATATAAATAAAGTAGGAGAGAGGTGTATTCGACTATACCCAGGGCAAGGCAGAAGGGCTCTCTTGGTGTCCTGGTGTCCTTTGCTGAGTATGGGTCTCTCTCTCTCTCTCTTTTTTTTTTTTTTTTTT
>NW_020455702.1:195637-199712 GCF_003342845.1 Nothoprocta perdicaria | reverse complement strand
AAAAAAAAAGATATATATATTTAAAGAAATGCACGCCGGGGCTCTGCATCCGGCCCGCGACTTGGCTCCGGTTTCTCACTGCGGATCGTGCAGGGATTTACACTACAGTTCATGTTACCCACTCTCCGGCAGACACTAATCCTGCCGAGAGCAGGAATAAATACGAGGGGTCAACGGTAGCTGCCCGACTTTCCCTTGGGCTTATGCGAGTTTAGGGTGGGAATCCGTTACATATCGAAAATAAATAAATTCATAAATAAATAAAGAGTTTGAGTATGTGCGTCTGTTAACCTAAACGGTGCACGTAGGCAGGTGTTCCTAAGTACCCCTTTACCTATATAACCTATGCATAAACTCGATGCATATCATTCTACAGGGTGCAACTGCGCGCACAGGCACGTCTCAAGCAGGAAGAAAAAGAGCACGCATTTCTGCGGAAATTCTGAGGGCGGAAATAAGATTTCTTCATTTCTGTCCAAATGTCCATTGCCTTTTTTTTTTTTTCCCCCTCTGTTTGCCAAGAAGGAAAGGAACTCCGGGATATACATGTATATCCAAATATATATATCTATACAATACGTATCTGAGCAGTAGAACAATGAAGTGAAAGGACCTTGTATTTTTTTTCCCTTCCTCTCCTCCTTACCTCTTTGCTTACTTCCTAAATGAAGAGAAAGCAGAGTGGGAAAGATGGATACTTCCAGTCCTTGCCAAGGAGAGAAAGAAAAAAACTCAAGATAACTCGGAATTCAACTCTTGACCGGGAAAACCCAGCTCAAACCATCATTTGATAGAGATGCTCTTTGAGACCCGGACCATAAATCAATAAAATCAATCCATCAATACAATCTGCATAGACAGCCGGGCGCTGCAGCCTGTCTCCTCGCAAATGGAAAGGGAGAAAATGGAAGATGATGGTTCAAAACTCTCTTCTCCGCGAGGAGGAAGGGGAAAAAAAATCCTAGATTGTTAAATAACAGTGTGATCCCCCTTCTAGGCTGCACCTCTGTTAGCTGGATGTCCCCAGTCTTCCAGGTCACTCGCCAACATCCCATTTTTCCACCTATCTAGAAGAGATGAAATTACATTCTCCATCCTTTGATTTATTTTCTCCTGACCAATTAAGCAGAAAATTATTTTCGTTATTACCGTAAAGAGGGAGGGGGTGTCCGTACCAGCTATGTGTATGTGTACGTGTACATGTACATGTATGTGTGTGTATATGTATATACCTCATCATTCACAGACCAGGCAAATAGACCCAGGAGAGCAAGTCACACAAGCGCAAGCAGCACCGAAAATCAAATAAAATATTTTCCCTTCAAAAAAAAAAAAGTCCTGAGGAAATGTCCATAGTTCATGAGCTACGACCCTCCGTTTATTTTTAACGACTCTGGCATCCGGCAGCGCCAGGAAGAGCTGGGATGGAAGATTGCATGGAGAGACGCAGAAAATATATAATAAATAAATGAATTAATAAATCAATGAAACGCTTTCGAACTCATTCGTGTCAAAGAAGGAAGGGAGAAGTCCTCAGCCACGCTGCAGAAGGAACCGACACCCCGCCGACCACCGGGACCTAATTCGTGCCCTGAAGTTGCTTTTATTTTTTGAGCACACGACGCCCGGGCGGAAACTACCAGGAAAGATATATATATTTTTTTTTTCCCCACATGTTTTTACCCTTTTTTTTTCAAAGTTGGTCAGTGCACGGAACCCCCAGCCCTGGACACCCCCCTCCCCCCGGGGAGGCAGCACCAAGGACATACGGGCCGGGATACGGCCCGGCTGGGGACACTGCGGTGGGGGGATAAAATATAATCCTTTTCCCCTCATTTTC
This sequence comes from Nothoprocta perdicaria, assembly GCF_003342845.1. NCBI lineage: Eukaryota > Metazoa > Chordata > Aves > Tinamiformes > Tinamidae > Nothoprocta > Nothoprocta perdicaria. The sequence goes on along the minus strand of NW_020455702.1, from coordinate 197,872 downwards.
CCTTTATTTTCCACCTTTCCAGCTGATTTGGGCTGCCTTCTCGGAGGTGACCTGATGACGCGTCAGGTGACGGTAGCACACATGTAATCCTATAGAGTCCTATAGATCGCCAGGCTGTATGTAACTCGTATAGGACTATCCTATAGAGAATCTGCCCTATAGTCGCCGGTGCTGCAGATAGATCTGGAGCCCCCTCCGAGGGGGGTTGTAACAACGGCCTGGGGGGAAGTTAAATCGGAGCTTGTTGCTGTGCAAGAGGAGGAGGAGGGCGGAGACAGGGGAAGGCTTTTGCTTGTGGGGAGCGAGGATGACGGTAACAGTGATGAAGGAGATTTCCGGATGCCGTAGAGATCCACTGGGGGATTTATTGGAGAGCCCCCCCCTCCCCCCCTCTTCCACTCCCTTCCCCCAGCTCTGCCCAGCCCCTCGCAGAACCGCACACCAAGTGACCCCGAAAGCGGCACGAAACAGAGCAAACCCACAAATAAAACCACAACAGTAAATTAAAGGGGGCCTCATCACCCCCTCTTTTAAACTGAGCCACAAAACACTCCCCTCTCATTTGCGCCCACAGATAAGGAGGGAATGGGTGTGTGTGTGGGGGGGGGGGTTCAAGGCCTCCAGTAATATCTAGCCAATGCAAGGGAGCAACCCACCCAACCCCCTAGCAAGGGCCCCCCCACAAATGATTCTGACCCCTAAAGGCTCCCTTTAGCAGGGAGCTCCCCCCCCCGATGAGGTTCTCAGTCCTCAGAATACAACTGTGACCCCTCCGAGATGGGGTCTCGAAGTCCACCTGAATCCCCAACGCTCACAAAGAGCTGATGCTCTATTTCCAGCTGGATATTTCCAGGTCCCCTAACATTTATTTGCTGTGTGAGGAGATGAGGGGGGACAACCTGTCCCCCTTCCTGCAAACTCTTGCATGTAAGTGGGGAAAACATCCATGGTAGGAAACGGGGGTCCCTGGGGTGGCATCTGGGCCTGGAGGGACCTCATCCTGCTGGGAGGATGAGAAGGGGGCTATAGGACCTTGGGAGGATGAGAAGGGGGGTCTACAGCAACTTGGGATATGAGAAGGGGGTCTATAGGACAGAGTGAACACGTGGTGGGGGGTTATTTGTGCGTAGGGGAGTGTGAATGTGCACATGCGTGTGCACAGTGGCACAGGAGGACCAGCACTCACATGCACCCGCTTGTGCATCCACACTCGTGCACGTGCACACGTGTCCCTATGCACATGTTCCTACACGTGTGCATGTGCCTATACGTGTTTGCATCTCTATACACATGCATGTCCCTACATGTGTGCACATCCCTACATGTGTGCGTGTGCCCCCAAAGGTGCTGCTGCTTCCAACGGCCTCAGAGCACTCCTGCAACCTCATGCAAGGCAAGGGGACCCCACCACCTATGACAAGGACACCCCACACCTGGAGCCACCCTGGGGGCTTCTCCTCAAGCACAGCATGGACTCACTGTCCTGAGGTCCTGCGCTTGTCACAGACAGTGCCGCCAAGATTGTGACAACTCCATGGCTCCAAGACTCCTTCCCCAGAGAAAGTAGTAAATGACTGACCCTCCTCTCCTCAAGAGGGAACTATTCCCCCTCCTAAACAAAGCCAGACCTGGAATAAATTAGATTTGGGTCTGAAATAAAGAAAGTTAGACCGGGGGCAGGAAGAGGGGAATCCAGGGTTTAGCTCCCTGCTGCAGCACCCCACATGGGGAGCAAGCAGCCAGGGCACCCATGGAGAACAATAGAGGTATCTCCTTTGTGCGGGAGGGGGGTCCCATTGTTCTCGGCAGGATCTGGAACCCCAGGGTTGAGGACATGGAAGAGATCTCAGTGTCCCTGTCCTCCCTCCAGACCAGAGTCACCTCGCAAGTTTAGCCCCATAGGAGACTCCTCCTTTCACTGTCATTACACACACTGACCCCCCACCTCCACGCACACACTCACTTTGATTAGGCCTAAGAGGAATACACCCACCCACCATAGATTAATACTTCGCAGGGGAAAACACTGCTGTCACCCTATAAAGATGGGTGGAGGGGACACAACAATGTCCCCCACCCTTTGCCCAACCATTTCGGGAGGGGGGCAACGCTGTTTTCCCGACATTTCCCCGGACGGGAGGGTCTTTCCTACAGCTCTGCAACGAGGCGCTCCGACAGGACCCCCTCTCAAAACCCACAGGTAATGAAGGGGGGGGCACCTTAAAGGGGGGTCTC
>NW_020455702.1:194277-195462 GCF_003342845.1 Nothoprocta perdicaria | reverse complement strand
GAAATAAAAGCAATAACGCTCCCCCCTCCCTTTCCATAGCAGGCGTTGAAACTTTCTCAGCATCATTCTAGGAAAAAAGGGGGGGGGGGGAAAGGAGAGATGGGAGAGACATGGGACTTGCCCCCTCTCTCTGTCTCCCCGCCCTGCAGCTCACCTTGCAGCAAGGTTGGCTTTGCCTGGAGAAGGTTGGAGAGGTGCAGAGCGGGGGAGGAATTAACGGCGGGGAGGGGTCGTCTGCCCCCGTAATGTATAGACCTCATTGGCCTTATCTGCCTGACTCCGAGCGCTGGAGAGCTCGGGGTAGGGGAGAGAGGAGCCCGAGAAACCGCACGCCTGCAACTCACCCTGGACCTGCCAAAGTCCTGCCAAACCAGCCAAAAAAAGCAACCAAGACCCCCCACAAACCATTCCTGCGCACCCCCAGCAGCACCTTACCCCCCACCTCCCCGTCATAGATACATATATATTTATATATATAAATATAACTCTTTTTTTTTCCCGTGTGAAGGATTTTTTTTTAATAGGGACCAATAAAACCCAGAGGAAAGTGGGAGCTCGGAGCAACTTACGGAGGTCGCCGGGGATCCCGCGGGCACCGCAGCGGAGCCGCCGCGCTCCGCACTAAGCGCCCGGTCCCGCTGTCCCGCCGTTAAACAGCTCGAGCAGCTGCGATGCTGGACAGTTAACATTATATATGATGTAAATATATTGTGGGTTTGTCAGCTCCCCCAAACCATAAAACTTAGTTTAATGACACCACGTGCTCGCGGGGAGCCACTCAGGGCTTTTGCTTAGGGCCATCCACATAAATAACCTTCAAAAGTTTTAAACTACTAAATTCGCATAGAAGCCATGAGTATTTCTGCTAATGTTCTCATGTTCTCGGTGAAACTAAAAGATCTTTGCTTTTTTTTTTTTTGTTTCATATTTGATTTTTTTGACAACAACAACAACAACAAAAAGAGGCCTGGATTTATCTCTCTATATATATAAAAAATGGAACTTTGTCTTGTTTGTTGTTTTGAGGACGTTTTAAGTTCTCACTGGGTTGACACGGATTGACGGGGCAAGGTAAGTCCTTTTCTATTTCCTTCTTGTTCTGCAGAGGTCTTTGGGAAGGGATTGAGCAGCCGAGAGGGGAAATTCAAGAAATGAGTAAGAATTATATTTAAAAAAAAAAAAAAA
>NW_020455702.1:190928-193312 GCF_003342845.1 Nothoprocta perdicaria | reverse complement strand
AATAAACAATAATGTCAAGTAATCATATTTTTAAAAGAATACTTGTTCCATGTGCCTCGAGTAATAGCGAGGGAGATCCCCCCGCTGGAACACGCTGTGCTAATTGTACCCTTAAAAGCCACCGAGGAGCTGCTGCTGCAAAGGGAAACTTTTGTTCTCCGGTTCAGGAAATTGTTCTATTGTTTTCGACGTGTAAAGGAAATCCTATAAAGTTTTATGGAGCTTATAGGCTTTCGCCTGACGGTTGTTCCGACAGTAAAGTGCTCGCGGGGCGGATAAGGAATGGCCCTGGCTGTGCGTGTCTGGTGTGCACGGAGGCGTGCAGGAAATAAACGTATATATAGATACATGCGAGTGTGCGCGCATATGTGTGTGTATATATATGTATATATATATATATGAAAATACGTCAGCTCACTTTTGTGCATCTATAGGGGCTTCAAGAGCTATAAGCTTACCCAGATAAACGCTCTGGGCGCGTATGTAGCCCATACCCGCCCCCATTTTCTCACACCTGTGCCTATGGCGGGGTGGGGGGGGCATATGCGCCTCAGCGCGGGCCTGCGGGTGATGAACGGCTCCTTATAGGTGCTATAGGTGTAGCTCTATAGGCCCGCGCGATTCGCAAGCCCAGACCCAAGGCGCCCGCCCGAGGGCCTCAGTGTTGTGGCGAAAAGGAGACAAATAATCATAATGGACAGAAATAATAATAATAATAATAATAATAATAATAATAATAATAATAATAATAATAATAATAATAATAATAATGGTGTTTCGAGACATTATTCCCGCGGAAAGCAGAGGAGGGAGCACCTTTCCAGCCCCAGGCCCGAGGAAAGACCCTGACTTTCCCTCCCCCCTCCTCTTCCTCCTGAAACCGCCACCTCTCCGGGGAGGGGCGGTTCCTGACTCTCTACGGGGTGCAACACCCCCCAATCCCCCCCCCCCGCCCCGAGCCCATCCCAGCCCCATCACCTCCGCATCGGGAGCTCCTTGGCCAGGTCCAGGTGCTGCCCAACTTGGCTGAGAGGCTTTGGGGCAGAAAAAGTTTCCTGCTGGGTACACATTAGAAAGAGGGAGAGAGAAGGAGGGTAGTGGGGGAGTAGGGAGGGAAGAGGGTAATTTCAACCCGATATTGCTATGAAAATGCCATCTGCCAGGAGACCCCCCCAGCCTCAAATGCTTAAGTGCTAGTTGAGCTATCACCAGTCTCTGGGAGGGAGCCGCTCACTGGAGCGCTCCAAAAAGGCCCACAGAGCAATTAAGAAGTACATTTTAAAATCATATACAAGCGAAAAGCTCTCCCTAACAACTCCCTATGCACCTCTGACAAACAGGAATAGGACCACGTGCCTTTTTTTGTTTGTTTGTTGTTTTGAGGGGAGAAGGGATGCTCTAAGCTGAAGGACCCCCTCAGCACTCTTCTCCCTCAAGACTTTATACACACGCACACGTGCACACACACATATACAACAAATAATAAAACAAAAGTAGCAAAAGGAGCCGAAAGCTACTTCGAGACGGAGAAGGAGCACAGAAAACCATCCGCCCGTCACTCTAACTTTGTTTTTTCGAGGGGCTTATTCGCCTTTTATTCAATAGGATGAGCTAGAAGTTGCCCTCTCCTTTCGAGAGCGGAAAGGGCATCCAACAAATACAGCAAATGCATCATTGTACGGAAAATAATAATAATAACAATAATAAACCATCCCAAATTACTGCAATAGGCCAAATTTCCCAAAAGATGTACAGATTTGGGGTCGTCTTGGCTTTTTTAATATATATTTTGTAGCATTTAGCGGCTCGACATTAATTATGCAACAAATAAATACACAATAATATTAGGTCCAGAGGGTCTACTCTCCCTCCCATGCTGCACCCCCACACCCCCCCTGCGCCAAGATTTCGGGATCTCCCGTCTATTCACTGCCTCGATATGCAAATAAAACAAACCAACCAAATACCATTAAAACCTTCCCCCAGCCCAAAGGAAACCCACTCCCAAATTTCTTTCCCTCTTCGCTAAGTCTGGGAACAAGTGCATCTCAGGGAAGCAGCCGAGGGGCTTCTTTTGCCCTAGCCCCCAGCAAGGGTAAATATTTTCTTTCCAACTTCAGCGAGCGATGTGGAGGTGTCAGAGCATCCTCCCCACACCCCTTCACCATCCCATCGGGCAGATGTTGCCTCCCACCCAGGCGAAACAGAGCAGCAATTTCCTTCTCCCCCAAGGGCGACCAGACAGTAAAAGTCTGGGACTCCAGATAACTTACTTGGCATTTGCTGCTGCTTTCTTTCTTTCTTTCTTTCTTTCTTTCTTTCTTTCTTTCTTTCTTTCTTTCTTTCTTTCTTTCTTTCTTTCTTTCTTTCTTTCTTTCTTTCTT
>NW_020455702.1:187689-189193 GCF_003342845.1 Nothoprocta perdicaria | reverse complement strand
ACCATGGCTCATGTGCAGTTTGGTCATCCACGGGTAAATTGGTGGAGGTTGTTGCTGCTGCTGCAGTTGGGGTCCTCCCGCTTGGCTCGTTGGCACAGGCTCCGTTTTGATGTCGCCCGTGCTCTTAGCTCGCTCCTCCAGCGCCGTGTTACTCTTCTGCCTGTAAATCCCCGGGTTTAAAGGTTCCTCTCGAGATAAAGGATGCCCCGGAGAGCCCAGCACCGTGCACGGAGGTCGCTCGGGGGGACTTGAGGCCATGTCCAGAGGGTGCAGAGAGCTGGAAGCCCCCGCGGGTGCCAGCGGGGTGCTTAGGTCCAAGCCAGCGTAGCAATACCTGGAGGGCTGAACCTCCGCCACACTTCCATAATTTCCATAACTTTGCATGGCATAGGCTGCAGCGGGGGGGCTCTGCTTGTATAGCGAGCTGCCCACATAAGAACTCATGTCGGAAGGCATCAAAAATGATAATAATAAAAAATATATCTTTTTAAATGGGTTCTTTTTTTCTGTCTCTCCTTTTTTTTTTCTTTTTCTTTTTTTCTTTCTTTTTTTTTTTCCCTTTCCTTTCCTTTCCTTTCCTTTTCTTTTTCACCTCTTTGATTTAGCTTGATTTGTGGCCCTTTGAAGTTCGCCGTCGGGGTGGGTTGGGGAGGGGCTGGGGGGGAGATGGGGCCGTTTCGCCCCTCTTAAAGTGCAGAATTTATAGGTGGGGATTCTCCTCGCTTTCCCCCAATTCGCGCTGCCCAAATATGGGCTTTTTTTTTCCTCCTTTTTTTTTTCTTTTAAGGGGGCGTCACATGACGTCGGCGACCAGTCATAAATTTGGGGGGGCTTGAGGACCCCCCGTCTCCTCCTTCTCGCTTCCTCCCCCCCCCTCTCTTTAATCGCGGACGGGTTATTGATGGACGCCCGCGAGGAGCCGCGCAGAGGCGCGGGGGGAGCGCGCAGCGCGGCCGCGGGGCGGCAGCGGCACCTAGCGCCGCGCCGGGGAACCGCAGCGCCGCTCCGCGCGACACCCCCGCTCCGCGCACCGCCCGCCCCCGCGGGCCTCCAAAACGGGGCTTGGGGCTGAGGGCAATGGCGGGGGGAAGGGGGGCACCAGAGCAGGGCGCAGTTGGGCTCCCCCAGCAGCGCCTATTCCGCGCATCGTCGAGCAAGATGCGAGCTTTTTTACACCCTTCCTAATAATGGCAGTGGGGGGACGCGTAGTTTTTTTTTTTTTTCTTCTTCTTCTTTTTTATTTTCTTCTCCCCACATTGTTTTCCAGTTTCCCAGGTGTTTTCCGGGCTTCACGGAGCGTTCCGCGCCCTGCGGAGCTGCCTCCTCCCCCACATTTCCATGGAGGGGGGGAGTTCGTGGCTTCGCGGTCCCCGGGGGCTGCGCGGAGCTGGGGAAGGTCAGAGCGCGATGTGCGGCTAGTCCCACGCTGTGACTCCTCCGGGACGCCCAACTTTGTATTTTTCTCCTTTCCCCCTTTTTTTTTCCTCTCTCTTTTTTTTTTTTT
>NW_020455702.1:182040-187031 GCF_003342845.1 Nothoprocta perdicaria | reverse complement strand
TCCCTAGGCTTTTTTTTTTTTTTTTTTTTTTTTTCCCCCTGGTAATGGGCATTTAACACTGAATCCGGCTCGTTTTATTAAGGGAAAAATATCTTTAAGGCGATTTTAAGTCGCTTCCAGGGCAGCTTTAGACGTGCGCACGCGCTGCCAGCCCCAACAGACGAGCAAATAGCAAATATTAGAATGCTGACAAAGAGGCGAGAGAAAGGAAGGAAAAAAAAAAAAAAACTTTATCGGACAGTCTGGGTGAGAGATCATATAAGCCCCGATCCCGCACTTTTCACATGAGCTCGGCTTATCTCGTGGCGTTATATCAGCAATTTCCGCTCTCCCGAGAAGCAGTTTGTGCAGAGAAGAGACTCCCCCCGCCCTCTCCTTGGCAAACGAGGTTGAAAGAGTCTGGGGCGAAGTGTGTCCTTCCATAGAGCTGCTGCTGCGCGGCTTAAATCAGACTTAAATCACAATCAGAATGTGAAAACAAAATCTGAGATGCAACCTCTTTGACCTGGGATTGGACTGGGGAGGACTGCAATAAGAAGTATATACTATTTTGAACTTTGGAAATCCATTTTAATCATGAAGCGAGAGGTATGGCATAGATTCCTGATGCCAGTGAACAATACAGTAACAAGACTCATTCAAGGAGACAAAGCAAAATGTATTTCTCCCTCTCTCTTTTTTTTTTTTTCCCTTGCGGGGGAAATAGTCTTGAATGACAGATATGAAGGAAGGAGAAGAAAAAATAAGGCGAGAGGGAACTGTTTCTTTTTTTCTTTTTTAAAGAACAACACACAGAAGCCAAGTGAACTTTCTAACAGGCTGTTACCATCACGGAAAAAGAAAGAAAGAAAAAAAAAAAGGTTTCGACTGAAGCTCAGAGGCCATTCTATAAACTTTAAAAATAATATTCAGTTTTTATTAAATACTCAACATAGTCCTCTGGACATGACCTTTATACATGAGAGGGTGTAACACTTTTTTTTTGCTTTTTTTTTTTTTTTTTTTTTGCATTTTTTCCTACTGCTATAGAACTCCATTCACTTTATACCGTGGAACATTACAGTGCTAAACATAAATATAAATACAGGTACCACGAACACAGTTAAAAATATCCACACAGAAACTGTCACAGTTTGTTGTATGCAGCGATGAGCCCAGGTTTAAATACGAGGAGGATGCTCTCGAGAAAAAAAATAATAAAAATAAAATAAAAAAATAAAAATAAAATTATACCCCAAAAAAATAAAAATAAAAACAAGCCCCAAATGCTAGGTTTGGGTTGAAGGAGCTTTTTCGGGGAAAGAGATTTGCACCACGGGAAGGAAAAGTCGCTCGTCTTGGAGGAAGAGGAAGAAAACCCCGGGGTAGAGTCCATGTTAAGGGGGGGGGACCCAACACGGGGAGGCAGCACTGTCGGGTGGCTGCGGCCCCCTCCCCTTTATTTTTTTTTTTTTTTATATATAATCGCAGGAGGAGAAGCGTGCGGCTTTAAACAGTCTTATTCCGAGTTAGATAAATAGGCAGGGGGGAGGGAGAGCGGAAGGAGAGGGGGGTGCAGAGCCCGCACGGGGCGAGTCCGTGGAGTTATGATGTGTGATAGCAGGGAGGGCCCACATTCTTATTATTTATTATTCTTATTTTTTAAAATGTAGCCAAACATCTCAATTGTGCCAGTGATAAATACATGATGGGGAGGGGTGCTGAGCTGTCATTCTTTTTATTTTTTATTTTTTATCGATTTCCCTTAACTTATTTCCTTTAATTATTATGTTTTCTCTCGCTCCCCTTCACTCCTTCTGCTTCTCCTCTTCTGTCTCGTCCCGTTTCTCCTCCTTGGCGGCCAAGCTGTCGGCGGCGGAGGCGGCGGCTGCAGCGGCGGGGCCGCTGCCGGCTCCGGACAGGGTGGAGCTCAAGTTACTCTCTTTTTTCCACTTCATGCGCCGGTTCTGGAACCAGATCTTGATCTGGCGCTCGGTGAGGCAGAGCGCGTTGGCGATCTCGATGCGGCGCCGGCGGGTCAGGTAGCGGTTGAAGTGAAATTCCTTCTCCAGCTCCAGCGTCTGGTAGCGGGAATAGATCTGGCGGCCCCGCCGGCGATCGGCCCCATAACCCACTCCTAGGGAAGCCGAGACAAAACAGACTAAAAATCGTGAGCGCTGGAGCGGCGAGGAAGAGGAGGGTGAAGGGGAGGGGGGGGATTGCTCGGAGGGGTTGAGGGGGGAAGGGTTGGGGATGGAGACGCGGCGAGCGCCCGCGCCCCCTCCGCCCCCGCGCAGCCCCGCGCCCGCCCCACTCCTCCCCCCCCATTAACAAAAAATAAGGAGAGGGGACCCCCCTGTCTAGATCCTCTAGTCACATTTTTTTCCCCCCTAAAAATCCCCATTTTGGCTTCAATATTATTTTCCTAGAGCGAGCCAATCTCTCAATTAAAGCTCTTACAGGAGAGAAGTGGGGACCCCCTTCCCGTTTATATCTATCTATCTATATATATATATGTATTTACACAAACACACACACACATATATATATACACATATATTCCCTTCCCTCCCCCCCCTTTTTTTTTTTTTGCAAGGAAGCCAACCCCAAGCAATCTTAGTTTCCCCCCCTCTCCTCCTCGCCTTCAAACTTATCCCCCTCTCCATAATATTTGGGTGCTTAACTCCCAAGTAGAGCTCGCTGCACTTTATTATCGATATTTTACACTCTCGAAGTCTTTTAATTAGAAAGAGCATAACAAGCCATATTTGCTTGCAACAACTTAACAAATAAAAGGCCTGTAGCTGCAACTGTGAAGGAGCTATATTATTGTTTTTATGGGGCCATAAAAAGTCGCTCAGCCTGTTCTGCTAGGGAGAAGGTCGTAAAGATGGTTCAGTTTATTTAATTTATATCTCCAAGCTGTAAAACTTACCACTGTGGGAGTTCATACGCTGCATCCATGGGTATATTTGAATGCTAGTTTTTTGTTCTTGCGAAGTGTTCCTGTTTTGGTCACTGGTAAAATCCTGTGCGATTGATGTCTGTGTATTATGTCCCATAGAATTTTGCCTGCAGCTAGAAAGCATGTCTTTTTCTTGGTAAAAAGCATTAGATCCATAGTCATAAGGTCCTCGGCTGGAGCTAAACACAACATTATCTTGCGGTGAATAAAAAGGAGACGAATAAATCCGGTTTTGAGCAACGGCTGCTCCATAAGTAGAAAAATGCCTGACAGGGTCATAGGCAGTTGAATTGAGGGCTACGTTGGGAAGCACCTCTTGGCCACTGGTTAGATGGCAGGATAAAGATGGGTTTGTGAAATAGGAATTCATATCGTCCTCTATACCTGGCTGTGTGATTTCTTTAATATTTATTTCTGTCTCCAGTTTGTAGTCTGAACTAGATTGTTATAGGGAAGGCTCTGCTCCAGGACAGACAAAATGACAAAGTCAGCTGACCCGGGGGGAGCCAATGGGGAGGCGGGTGTCAAAAAGGGGAAAAATTGCTTTTTGCTTCTGTTGATTCCCCAGTTGCAACTAAGTGGGCATGCAAAGTCAGGGCTGCACCCCCAGCACCCCTCCGGGCAGCCCCGAAGCTGCAGGGAGGGAAAAAGGGGCGCTGGAGGGGTGCAACAGGCCACGAGGAGGCAGAAAGTCCCGGAGCCATCGCTCGCTTTTTTTTTTTTTTTTTTAATTTTTTTTTTCAAAAGCAGCTGGAAGGGGAGCTTGGAAATTTTCACAAATTTCACAACCCAACCTTAACTTTTTTTGTATGTATTTTATTTTATTTTATTTTTATTTTTCCCTTCCCTCTTCTTCCCCTCCCCGCCCCCGCTCCCCACCTCTTCCACTTCGTTGACGGACACGGAGGTTGGAAATCGCAGTGATTTTCTGTTATTATTATTGTTATTATTTTGTAAGAAGTGTTTGCTTAATATCTTGTAATAAAATAGCTCAGAATTCATAGTCATAAATCTCAGATGTCCACAGAATATTAAGCCATAAATTACCCGGATTCTCCCCCACTCTTCGACCCCCTCCTTTTTTTTTTTTCTTGTTCTCCTGTAGCATTGGTCAATATTATGGAATCAAATGGTAGAGCTCCTGATGAGAAAATATGACATAAAGAGAAAGGGGGGGGGAAACATGGCGACTTCGGGATTGATAACGTGTTTGAGAGCATTCCTAAAGTAGGTCTTGGAGAGAGAGGAAAAAGAAATATGTAAAAATAATAAAAGGGGGAAAGCAATAAAAGAAGCACAACATTGAGAACTCGCATTAGCTTGGAAGTTAGATCCCTCCTTTAGTGCAGTTTGACATTTCTCCCCTGAAGGCTCCCTCCTCGTTTCTTTGCCATATGTGACGATGCTGGGGGTTATTTTACATTTTCAAGAGCAGTTAAACAACCCCCCCCCCGGGAAAAAAAAAAAAAAAAAAAAAAAAAAGCTTTTTTTTTTTTTTTTTTTTTTTTTAAATCTGGAACTGGGAGCCTGGACTGGGGACCCGTCCTCGTGTTTGGATTTACAGCGATTCTTCGTTTCAGATATTCGCAAGTGATGGGGAAACTTCCGTGGCAAATATTGAGGGAGATGAAAGAGGGGTTTATCTGAGAGCTTCTCCGGGTAGATTCCAACTGGCTCTAATTGAAAGGAAGGCAGCTAATCTCATTTTAATTTCAATCTGCAGCCATAAATTGCCCCCTTAAATGCAAAACATACCTGCTGATCTGTAAATATTGCGAGGTATCTTTTGCATGTTGGTGGCTTGCTATTTAAAAATTCATTTATAGAAGGGAAACCCTGGCCTCCTTCTTTCCTTCTCCTCCTTCTCCTTCCTCTTCGTGTCCACGTTTTTATTTTAAAATCAGGGGTATGCAAGGACTTGGGAAAGGAAGCTTTAGAGGTGCACACTCACATTCAAAAATCTGGGAGTATTTGCTTCTCTTGCTGTTAATCAATACTTATTTCCTTTTTTTTCTTTTCTTTTTTTTTCTGTTTTTTTTTTCTTTTT
>NW_020455702.1:179279-181785 GCF_003342845.1 Nothoprocta perdicaria | reverse complement strand
GGGGGAGAATAAACTCTGTAGTCCCAAAAAAAGAAGATAGCTGCAAGTAGGCACTGTGTTATTTAACAGATGTCCCTTGTTAGTGAACACAGCCTGACTTGCACCTTAGCTGCCCAAACTTGCAAGCAGCCCAGTACAGATATAAGACTCATATGGAAGAAGGTGGGGAGGGAAAGAGGGGGAAAACATTTACTGGCATTTCCCACCTCTCCAAAACAGCGAACTTCGCTTTGGTTTCGTTTCTCTTTTCCCCCCTCTCTCCTCCTTTGCCCTCATCCCCCCAACCCTGTGCCACAGTCTAGCCGGGGAACCAAAGCACCAAGAGAGAACAATAATAACAAATATATAGAGATGTAAAATAACAAAATTAATGCAATTCCGGATTTTTTTCCCTCTGCTTTTTGCCCCAACATTAAACACGCGCTCTCAGATGCCCTTAGCAGAACAGCCAGGCGGGGAGGGCAAAAAGTGTCGAGCTGGTGGGGGGCACCAACTCCTTGGACTCGGTTCCTTTGGAAACCCAGGCAGCAAGGCGGCCTCCAGATATTAAATTGTGGCAACGTCCAACAACTGGGATGGATGGAGGGATGGATGGATGAATGAGGGCTTTTTAGTTATTGGCGTGTTGTCTCGCCTTATGTATTGCTCGCAGACCAATGCAATTTGGCGAGTGAATTAAAAGTAGCTCCAGCTCCACGGGTTGGACCTTGCCCAGGACACATTCACGTAGCACGTTTCACCTAGGCAAGGGCATTTATAATCATGCCAACCTTGCCGAAGTTTGGGAGGAAAGTCTAGGCTTTGGAAGGAGTCCTCCTGCCTTTTTTTATTATATTTTTTTAATTAATTTTTTTTTGGTTCGCTTTTTATTTTGCTTGCTTCTTTGCTTCCTCCTCCTTCTCTCTCTCTATATATATTTGTGTATAGGTGCTCGGGGATGTTGTATTGGAGACCTGTGTGATAACCGTGTGACTAGGAGTCGAGAAAGTTAAGTGTTTTATTACTTCGCTAAACAGAGGGCAAGTCTTAAAAGTCTGCTCGATTTATAGGGAACAGAAACCAGCTGCCGTAAAGAAACTTAAAATAGGGTTGCTCTCCCCATCTTAAAAGAAAAGAAAAAAAAATAAATAAAGAAAGAGAAAAGAGAAAAGACAGTAAAATCAGATTTCTGTGAAAGGAAGAAAGAAAATGGCCCACAACAACACCAAAAGCTTCTGCAAATATAAATAAGCCATCATTAAAGTCCACTTTACTTACTGCAGTCCATCAGCCTAATATTATATATGTATGTATCCATGTATATATTTCCCATTTACATTTTTAGCAGACTGGGAATTTCGGGAAACAATTTCAGCCTATTATGCCACTATCCCCCCAAAAGGTATTTATTTATTATATTTTATTTTGTCTCCCCCATGAAAACATGCACAGGGAATATGTGGTACGCTCGCTGGTGAAATTGGTCTGCAAACAATTATGTAAACTCATCAGCAGAAGCAAGAACAGATGTTTTATTAAAAGTGCTACACAGCAGTGGAAATATGTACAAGTCTTCGAGTAGCTCTTTAATAGGAGTTGCTCTTTGTTCCCAGAAAAGAAAGGCTCCCATAGAAAATCTGAAATAACATTCACCACTCATAATCCATATTTACCCTCCTTGTTTTTTTTTTCTCTTTTTCCCCCCTTTCTCCTCGCTCTGATGTTCATACAGAAATAAAAAAAAATAAAGGAAAAAAAAAAAGGAAAAAAAAAGTGTGTCGGGAGGTTTCCTCCCCCCTCTCAGCTATAATTAGCGAATTGATGAACTGATTTAGAAAGAGGGCTTCGACGTAAATAAATAAAAATAAAGCAATCCCAGCACATGTGTTTTCTATCCCTCAGTAATTATTGAAAGGAAACAAATCCAAATCCGTGTGTGTGCGTGTCTCCCCCCCCCCGCACCCCCCCGCCTTCTTTAAACAGCCTTCAGCCTTAATAAACCGCTACTGCCAGGCTCGCAGGCTGCCGTGCCCCCCCGGGATGCTGCCTGTTTGCTGGCAAAGGGGATGGATTTGGGGGGTTCCATTCTTTCCCCTTCCACAAAATTTCCCCCCCGCGGGGGTCCGCGATGGGCCCGGGACCTGTTTGCCTGCGGCCCGGGAGTTGCCCCGGGCCCCGGTTCCCTTTCACCCTCCGCTCCAAAAATCTAGGTAGAAATAAATATTCTCTCCCTGGGAGTTCCCGCATGGCTATTTCCCCTGACACCTCGATTTTGGGGGTGTCAAAGACGTAGAAACTGGTGGCTCCAAAGACGAAATGCCCTCATTCCCTCACCTCCGCGCGGGCGCAAACCACGCGCGCTCTCCCCTGACATATGGCCATAAGTGCTGCGCGCGCCCATCTGATTAAATCCTCGAAGCTGTTAGAGGTAAATAAACACATTTATAAGCGAGGGCATTAAAAGTCCCCCTCCTTTTTCTTTTTTTCTTCCTTTTTTTTTTTTTAATTGAAACTACTATCACCTTGT
>NW_020455702.1:171653-178624 GCF_003342845.1 Nothoprocta perdicaria | reverse complement strand
TTTTTTTTTTTTTTTAACTCTCGTCTCTTTCCAACGAGATGCAAACTTGCAAAGGAATGAATAAGGGGAATAAAAAAGCACAATCTTTGTGTAGTCTTTATGCAAAAACCTCGCTGAGCCCTAGGTAGCTAATGCAGACAATATTTACCGTAGCGTGCATCACCCGCAGAGTTGCCCAGGAGGCGAATATTAGCCAATCCTTATAGATTCCAGCCTCTGCTCAGAGGGGAAGAAAATAAAATAAAACTCCTTATTTCCCTCCTGGAATTTTTAATCCTGAGAGTTTGTTTAAGGCAAGTGGTGCCCTTCGAGCACCCGAGCGCTCAGCAAAGTTCAGGGCGACTCCGCTTGAGTTGCCAAATGAGCGGAAAAAAACAAATAATAATAAAAGTGATTATATATATATATATAATATGTAAAATCACTTTTTTTCCTCCACTCTCTTGGCCCTCAAATACTCGAGCGTTGCACGTATTTGCAGGAAGGGGATAAAGAATGAAAAAAAAAAAAAAAAGACAGAATTCTGGAAATCATCAAAACACATGTCTGCTCCCCAGGAAGCTGGGAGGTGTGTGGGGAAGAGAAATTAATCTGCTCCTACTTGGAAAAATTACCCTCCTCTTTTTATTTATGTACTTATTTATATATTCCTTTATTTATTTATTTATTTATTTATTTATTTATTTATTTATTGTTTTGTCTGACGAGCTTGGAAGGGCTTTTGACCCCTTCAAGCGTTTATTTATATTTTCTCGGCGTTGCTGTTGGAAAACTGGGGGCGGAGGCGCCGCTTTCCGCAACCCTCTCGCATGTGGATTGATTGACTTCATTATTATTATTATTATTATTATTATTATTATTATTATTATTATTATTATTATTATTATTATTTTTGTCTCCTTCCCAGATTTATTGGCGAATCTCAGACCAACAAAAGAAGCCAGCATCGAAATCTCTCTTTCCTCCTCCTTTCCCAAAAATGTAGACTGCCAAGTCACCACGATGTAAAAGTCACCCGCGATGCAGCTTAGGGGACAGAAAAAAGCGTTGAGGGAGGGGGAGAAACTCCCCAAGTCTAATGCAACTCCACGTCCATCCTTTGCTCATTAAACACACTTAGGAACAAACATCTCCAGCGCTAGGAAGTGGAGCCAAACCCGTCGAGGAAAAAACAATATATACATATATATATATATTATATATATATATATATATAAGGAAATGTACGGAAAAAAATCGCTAAGTATTGCATTGTTTACATGGGAAATGTTTGGCGACTGCGGAAACATTCCTCGCCTCTCCTTTCGCTGAAAGTGTGGATGAGTTGGTTTCTACTCGGCCACAGACCAGATTTTTTTTTTTTACTTTGTTTTATTTTGTTTTGTTTTGTTTTAAAGGCCCCTTTCCTTATTTTGGGGGTGCAAATCAAGGGTTTATATGAGGGGGGCCCCGGCCGTGTCCAGCTATCGGGAGCAGGTAGCGACTTCCAAAAAGGGGATAGGTAGTAACCTGGAGGCTCGCTTTAATTTTGGGGGCTAAATCCCCTTTATAACCGAGTTGGAAGAGCTCCCCCCACAAATCTATCCAAAATAAAGTAAGTAAATAACCCCTCCTCCCGCCAAAAAAGGACATTCACACATATGACATCACAGAGAGCGGCTACTGGCATAAAATTAAGGAAAATGGTATTTCTGTACCCGCATATGCTTATCTATATGTTCATATGTGCGTATGTATGTATATATATATATACATGTATAAATACCATCACTTGTGCTCGATGTGCAGATGAAAAATAAAAAGGAGGATTATGTTATTATGTTCCGCAAGTATAACTCAGCTATGAGATATTGTTGTCATTAACTATAGGCAGTTTTATACTTTATTATTTGCAGATATGAAGACAGAAATTTAATCATAGGTTCGCCAGCAAAAAAATAAAATAAAATAATAATTCAGGAAACAATAATAGTTGCCTTAATGATGTTTTTTCTTAGAGGCGATCACTTAGACAGAATTAAACTATATATTTGGAGACAACCTCTTGTGCACTTTGTTGAATTTATACATTTACATCGTCTTTAATCGAGCAACAATTTAATATTTCAGGATTTGCTTAAATACACTCATATTTTCAAGGGGAAAAATGCCGTTCCCCAGCTGACATGCCTTATCTATTTTTATGAGTTCCCGTACATTTGAATGATTTAAAACTAGGTAACATGAAGTGAAAGGCGCTTGGAGGGAAAAAAAAATAAAAGTGGAGGAGTGGAAGTGGAGGGAGAAAAATCCTTTCCCCGAGTTAGTGTAAAGTGCAACCGAGGAGTTACAAGAGATTTTGGGAAACTTTGAGAAGTTTTACTCACTTGGCACTTTAAGAAGAGGGTTTCAGGGAGAGGGGCTGCAAGGTGGGCCGGGTGGAAGGGAGACATTCATGTGCCAGGATTATCCGTCCGAAAATATGCCAAAACGGGGCTTTGGTGTCCGGTCGACATTTATTTATTTATTTATTCATTTATTTATCTATTTATTATATTATATATATGCCAACCTGTATATACATAGAAGAGAGCATTCGTCCCAACTTAGACTCTCAGAGGCAACTTTTTTTTTAAGCTCCATGTGATCCATGGCGCGATCCCAGATCGTGCCCTTCCTCCTCCTTAAAACACACATAGCAGGAGGTAAAAAAAAAAAAAAAAGGGGGGGGGAGAGAGAGAGAAGAAAAAAAACCCACCAAACTGCAAAATTACTAGACTGCAAATTTCTGTCACTTGGTGGCAGTATACAAAACAAGTAAACAAAAACGTGCGGAAATTAACCAAAAAAAAAAAAAGAAAAGAAAAAAAAAAGAGAGAGAAAAAGAAAAAGGAGAGGGTGGAGGAAGGAGTTGGGGGGGGCACTACCTGTGGAACACCCCTCCGTCCCGGCGCTGGGAGATATTTTATTTATTTTATTTTATTTATTACATTTCCCCTCTTTAATATGTTCTTTTTTAAAAATGTTTTTGGTCCTGTTTCTTTCCCTTCCTCGTTTTCCTTTCTTTTCTTTTTTTAAAACATATTTTTCCCCATTTTTCTTCCCACCCATCCCCACTGAAACGTCTTTTTTTCCCCCTCTCTCTCTTTTTCTTTTTTTTTCCCCCTTTCTTTTTTCTTCCTTTTTTTTTTTTTCTTTAAGTCTGACCACAAAGCCTTTTACAGCCAAGGTGTGTCCCCATGCGACAAAGGCAGCGAGAGCAGCGTGTCCCCGGCAGACTGCGGCCAGACATCCGCAATTTCGGGGACTTCTGGCTTTTATTGTGTTTGTGTCTGGCCAGGGGGGAGGGAAAAAGCCCGGCTCATTTTCGGCCGACTTTTCGCTTGACAATTCAGTTGCCGCCTTCCGCGATGTTTTCCTTCCTTTCACCCCTCCCCTTGTCCCCCTCCTCTCGTCCCTCCGAACTTAATTTCTCCTCTAGACGCGCCGCAGGCTGGAGGTCACAGCGCCCTTCGGCCCCAAATTCACCATTCCTGCGCAATGTCTTTGCCCCCCACTTCCCCCTTTTTTGGCCCCAATTGCGAGCCTGGCACTTTAGGGAACTGCCTGCGGACCACGCTGACAATCAAAAAGCAATCGGGAACTCGGGAAAGGCCTTTTTTCTTTTCTTTTTTTTTCCTCCCTCCCCGCCTTATATATATATATATATGCACACACACACACACATACATATATATATATATATATTCCCTAGAAACGGCAAGACCCCAGGATTACACCAAAATTCTCAATAGCAACAAGATACTCGGCTATCTTTCCCTGAAAAAAAAAAAAAAAAAAAAAAAAACAAAAAAACAAAAAAACTTGATCCCCAAATGCTACGCCTGATATTTTCCAAAAATCTTTTTGGCTCCCTATGACGAATTTTTTATCTCCTCAACCTGACCCAGCCTCGCTTTTAGATATAGATATTTTCTTTTCTGTTCTTTTTCATTTCCCCTCGCAAACCTCTCACTACACAAAGCAGAAGCCCGGCCAAAAATAACATTTTTTTGCCTCCCGCAGCGCCGGCGACTTGGAGCCCGTTGAAAATCGAGCATTTTCCGCGCTCCCCGCTTGTGCTCAGAGCCAATGCGGGGCTTTTGCACCAGATTCCGGCTCCTTTCCTCGATTCGTTCCCCGAACCCAATCCTTTCACGCGTCCAATTTGGGAAATCGCCGTGTTAGAACATCCTTTTTTTGTAGCTGCTTCTTGCCAAGCCTCTCGCCACACCGGGCGTAATAAAACACCCACTCATTCCTGCTCCCCGTGTAGATAGCTGATAGTAAAGTGCCTTTTAGATATAACATTTATATATAACCTTTATTTATAACCTTAGATAAACACCCACGCGCAGCCGAGATACCATCAAACGGGTTTTATGAGGGCAAGTGTGCATGGAGGCTGCGAAATGCAGACTCTTACCAATAAACCGCGAATTCCCGGTGTTACGAGCAATGCATTTATGTACTCAACGCACATTTTACATATATATATATATATATTTACACACACATATTTATAAAATATATTCTATATATTTTATAAGACACCCTTGTAAATAAATTAAGAGGCTTTCGTGGAAGCGAAAATTACGTGCTCAAATGTTGCTCCCCCTTTTCTTCCTCTGCCTCTGCCAAAAAGCCATTACTTCCATAGAACTCCATGTATATAAAAACAAAAACCCAAACAAAAAACAAACCAGCAAACAAAACCACGTGGCCTTTTTACTAGAAATCCTCCTGAGCACCGATGTTAGAGATACATGAAAATTTATTTCCTCTGATTTAGTCTGGCGAGAAGGGGAAAGCGGAGGCGGGGGGAATAAAATCAGACACTATAAATCACTGCGTTATACCAGCGCCCAAAATTATTTCTCAGCATCGCAAGTGTGTGAAGGATGAGAAGACGGTGGGGGCAAGTCGAGGGGAAAAAAACAACGCATTTAATAAATATATATGAATATAATATATGCAGATTTGGGTAGGGGCTGCCAGGCCTCGCAGGATAGGAGAGCACCAGCTCCGGGAGAAGAGGCAGCCGGCCTGAAAACAAGCAAAGATCCCATTTCTGTAATCATGTGCTTCCAATAAACACTCATTGTTTGCTCGTAAAATGTCTTTACGACTCTCCGAATTAAAGACAGAGCCTTCTAGTGCAACCGTTTTTCTGTTGTTGTTGGTGGTGGCGGTGCTTTTTTTAAGTATTTAACCCCAAAGGTTTTATTTATTTCCCCCACACACAGACACCCTAGAGTTCTCGGCTCCTGCACGGAGCAGGGTGGAGAGTTGTTGCAGTTGGAGATTTTGTTATTGTTGTTGTCTAGAACGACCGAGAGAAAACGCTTATTTCCAGGCCCCAAAAACGGCGCAAAGGGAAAATATTCCCCAGATTTCGCTCAAAAAAGGTCGAGCAAACAGAAAGGCCGACTCATAACTTCTTTTTTAAAAGTTGTGTGTTTTTTTCTCCCTCACACACACTTTTTTCCTTGTATTTTTTCTTTTTTCCCCTTTTCTCTTTTTTAATCATATTTTCCTTTTTTTTCTTCACATTATTCCTTTTTTTTCCATATTATTTTTTTTAACAAGTACATCTCATCACTCGAGAATTTTACATAAAGGAGAAAAAAAATAATAAGTCCACCGATTCTTGAGGCTCGGTGAGCGCTCGCTGCAAGTTAAACCAGAAAGGATGTCTTTAGAGAATCTTTTTCGGTTTCAAAACCAACAGAAACGGGAGAAAAACAGCACACACAGAGCAAAACAGCAAGGCAGCATGTGAGAATATCCAGATTCCTCCAGTGTCACCATTTCCCCATTCCTCTCACCAGCTCCAGAATTCCCCCTTTCTACCTCGGGCCCGCTCGCCCCCCCCACCCCACCCCAGCGCATTTAAAGCCGGGAAATCCCGAAATCGTCTAAAATAAGGCAGGAAAAAGCGTGTTGCTTTGTCACCCTCCACCCAAGGTGGGGCCAAAGTATATCTGCTATATTTGCTATATTTTTACACATGTATGTATCCATCTGTCCGTCCAGCCCTATATAGTACAAAGGCAACGCTGGGTTTACCAGCAGCAATCTGTTATATATATATATATAAAACATATATATATATATATATATTCCCACGAAAAAAAAAAAAAWCCAWAAAAAAAAAAAAAAAAAAAGAAAACGCAACCTTGAGAGGAAATGAAGTCACTGCGTTATATATCTTCTTACATGGAACCAATATATACATGAGGATAGATAAGATTAGATGATGGATAGGGAGGTGGCCAGGGAGGGGGGGAAGGTAGAAGGGAAGGTTAGCGGGGGAAGGGTCACCGCGGAAAACTTCAGGTGGCCGTGGGAAAATAAAATGAAATAAAATATAAATGATAATTCAAAATGTAGGGAAGTGGACAGGGATTTCCACGTCAATCGTATTTATGGGTGATTATTAATAGCACTGAGTAGGGCAGCCCTAAGAGTGTTCCTCCAAGTAGCTCTTTTTTTTTTCCTTCCCTCCTTAAAATGCGGGTAGGGAGGAGGGTGGGTGACACGAAATTCAATAAAATGAAACCTTCCGTTGCCCAAATTCACCCTAATTAGTAATTTTTTTTTTAGGAGGTGAGGAAAAGGAGGAATCTTGGAGGGCTTGCAGGGCAAAGATTTTATTATTAATTATCCCCCTCTTTCCTCCTCCCGCCAAGCGCTGGATGTTCATTAGTGTAATTAGTAGTCCCTTTTTTCCCCCACTCCGGTGGGGCAACAGGCCCCGGTGCTCCTGTTCCAGCCCCGGGCCCGGGATGGCGGGGGGAGGTTTGGGGGAAGACGGGGGGGGGGAGGGATGGGCGTGCAAAGCGCGGGCCTTGAGCACGCAATTAGCAGCGCAGCTCATTAAATATGGCACGCAGCGCCCAGCCTTGGCCGACCCACCCGCGCGGCGTCGCTCTGCGCATGCGCGCTCCCCC
>NW_020455702.1:161175-171069 GCF_003342845.1 Nothoprocta perdicaria | reverse complement strand
TTCTCTGGTTGGACAAGGGATGGGGGAAGCGTAAGGAGGAATCCCGCTCTCTTTTTTTTTTTTGGAAAAAAAAAAAAAAAAAAGGTATTTACAACTCCTCGTGCCCCCTCATCATCGCATCCTGCAAAGGAAATGCATTGCGTTTTTTGCCCCTAGGGGTGGGGAATAGGAGGCGGCAACCAGACGCAGCAGTAAACTCATTAATGCCAAAATGCCCAAAGCAACCAAGAATTCCAACCCCAAGGAGAAGGAAAAAAGTTTTTTTTTTTTTTTTTTTTTTGGTCCCTAAAAATCATCACGCTAATAATTAAGGGGGGGAAAAATACCATCCTACCCCTGGCACTGCTTGGACTGTTAAAGGAAAGACTACTGCGAAAGAGTCATAAGAGAAACCACAATAAAAAGTTCACGTTCATGGATGGAGTCCACATGACTTCCTGTGGCCAATCCAACTTGTGATTCAGTCGTAAACTTTTATTGCTTAGCTGTAAATTTTCTGCAAACAACCAGGAATGCGTTGCATTTTTGTGACGAGTGCAAATGCTCTCGTCTGTCGCCATGTTTATACAATTCCTTCTTAATATTAGTATTTTTTTTCCTACCCTTCGCCCCCCCTCAATGCGGCCTCCTTTTGTGTATATATATTTATATAGTTTTTTTTTTTTTTTTTAATTTAAAGTCACCACCTTCGCGCCAGGGATTTTTTAAATTTGTATTTAAAGACTCGATTTTATTTCACGATTATTAGCCGCTCGGGGTTATTTATTTAGCTAAGGAGATTTGGCCTTGAGCAGAGAGAGATTACTCTTATTTTTGGTTATTAATGAGTGGTTTTAAAAGGCAAATAATATACAAGGAAAGAAGGGCACTGGCGAGGGATATTGAGCAGACAGGATTTTTTTAAATACAATTACATTAAAAGAGCATGTTCATTAAATATTAGAGAGCAAGAGGAAAAAAATAAAAAGGAAGCCCATTCATATTCCTGACGTTCCCACGGTTTTCCCTACAAATCCAGCTCTTTGCAAAGGGTGTGTCCGCTGGAAACGGTAACTGTCGTGAGGCCAAAAAGACACAGGCAGCGTGTCCTTCCTCCCCTTCGTCCTTCTTCATCCCCCTCCGTTTATCGCCTCTGCCTCCCACACCCCACGCAGCCCCGGGAGCTGCGGGAAAATCGAGACCTGCCTGAATTCGCCCTCAAGCTCGAGCCACGGGCGCCATAGCGACCTAGAAACTCTTGTCTGCTCATTTTCTAAATTTACCAAAGCCACGGGTATTTTCTTTTTAATTTCTCGAATACATACATGTAGAAATATAGATATTTATTTATGCTCCTGCAAATATTTACCCAGGTTTCCTCCCCAAATAGCTCTTCAGTCTTTTGTTTTGTCGTGCCCCAGCACCCGACGGGCGACGCTCTTACAAAAATGTCACCTTTTCCTATACATATTATTGTTTCCCCGCCTCGATTTCCAAGCAGAGCCGCTGAAGCGCTTGGGAATATCGATCTGGGGACGGGCAAGCGACATTTTTTTGGTCGTGTCGAGGCCTGCTCCGGAGGCAGGACGCGAACCGCAAGTTGTGTAAAGCGGATACCGCAAAGCTCAGATGTGCTCAGAACTGCCCCCGGCATGAAGTCCTGCGAAGGCTCTTCCTCTTGTACCGAATAAAATTAATTAAAATATGGGGAAAAAAAAATAGGGGAAAAATCATCACGTATTTGAGCCTCCCTGAGCCACTCAAAGACTTCTCTTGTATGGAACCGCCATGACCAAAAATATTGTAGGGAGTTAATATATATGTGTGTGTGTGTATATATAGTCACAATAACTCCAATCTTTCCTCTACTCTTTCTTTCCATGCTCACAAATTTCCAGATTTCCTCCCTCCTTCAGGTATTCTTCCTGTGCATTCTAAATACATACTAAATGTATTTATTTATTTATATTTATTTAATCGAGGGAAGAAAAAATGTAAGTATATACATATATGTATGTTTTGTAAGGAGAGGCTACTCCCTCTCCGCCTCCTCCCTCCCCTCCTTTTTATTTATTTTTTCCCTGGCTGGATGTGTGTCTGGCTGCCCAACACAGCACAAAGCTCGCAATACAACCGGATGGAAGGGAAATTACTTTATTCACTTTACAAACCACCAATAAATTTTATAACAGGTAGTTAAAAGTTACGAGGGGGGAAACTACCAGCACAACAGCTTCCAGAGCACAATGGAGATCCTTTTTTTTTTTTTTTTTTTTTTTTTTTTTTCCGAGGGGTAGACAAGATAATAAGAATCCATAAAAGCATAAAGGAAGCAGGATTTTTTTTTTTATCCTTGAAGTCTATTAATAATAATAATAATAAAAAAATAAAATAAGTAAAGTAACCTGCACGGATATATCAGCATTTCGGACCGTCATCGGGTCGTTTTTTGCATCTGGGCTGTTTGTAAGACCACCTAATATAGGATATTTGAGTTTGATATTACCGAGAGTATCTTTTTGGGGGGAGGAGAACGGTAAAGGAGCGACAGATTTGTTGGGAAGGAGAGACACAAAATAAGTAAATAAGTAGATAAAGGACCAGCTCAAAAGATGGGCTAGAAATGCCCTTTTCTTTCTTCGCAAGTCTCTCCCCAACTTTCATCCACCTCCATCCCTGCTCCACGCATCCCGCCCCCCCGCGCATCCCTCGCCACCCGCTTTTCTCCCCGCGATCCGCGCAAATAACAAAATTTAACGCCCGAGAAATTCGTTGCCTTTCAAATATCATCTCTGCCCATTTCACAGTATAAAATCTAAACGATTTTTTTTCGCCTAATGGCTGCATTACCGCACGGCGGCGGCTGTGATTAGAATAATAAATTAAGGCAAAATAAGCAATATGCTCAAACTCAGCTTTTCGAGGAATTATATTTTTCACAAATCACAAATGGAGATCCGAAGGAAATTTGATTGGCTAATAAAAAAGCGTGGAATGGGACGATATTTCTTACTTCAGGCGGGTAGATGAGTCTAATTTCAGTAATACCGGAGCTATGATCATTTCTGAATAAGCCACTTTGTGGAGAGCGAATCTTCTCTCAAATTACTTTACCCCATAAAAATGGTCTCTTCTCTCTCTTTTTTTTTCCCTTCTTGAAATGATGGAGTGATTGCGAAAATAACTGGATGTCATCTGAAGACGCGACTCTGTTGTGTTGACTACAGACCATAAACATTTACCCCAAAAAGTAACTGCTGCGGTTGTAGTTTCCGTAATTTAACTCTGGATCATTTTGATAGATAAATGTCATTCTCTAGTATTCGCTCATGTAAAACTACTTAGATTTGTGAGTTTAAATATGATGGATAGAGTGCGAATACAGCTCCTTTTAAAAAAAAATGTTATTACTCTTTTTAAACGAAACACTTTGTTAAGTTCTCCCATCTTTCCGCCTCTCCATTCCCCCCACCCACCTCCTCTTTGACAACAATGTGGATATTTTCTATGCAACGGCTTTATGGCGATTTGGAGCTTTATTTTAAAGAACCATAGCAGAAAATATTTTAACTGATTTTTTTTTTACACGGTTTAATTCGAGAATGAATAATCAAGCATGATTCCTATGGAGGCAAACGGAGGAAAAAAATATTGTAAAATAAATATATCCCCGTAAAAGCAAGCTCTGCTAGACTAAACTCCTCTATCTCATGACTAATAAAACCACTTACCTTTCGCGCCTGCTATCGACATGGCAAAGTCTAGAATAAAGCATTATTTTATTCTTTATTTTTATTGTATATGGAGGGGAGATTAACGCCTGGGTATTAGGGATATAGACGGGGAGGGGATACGGGTTTTGATGGGTGTTTTGCGCGTGGGTTTCCCTCCGTGAGACGATGCTGGGGCGGCATCTGTGCCCACGGGTGATCCGCGCACCTAGTCGCCGGGCTAAAGCTGGGGCCAAAGAGGCAAAAAAAAAAAAAAAATTAATAAAATAAATAAAAATATTTTAAAAGGGGTGACTATGGAGACACGCAGCATTATTTTTTAATCGACTACATAATTGTGTTACTTCAACATTTTTTCTCTATTTTCTCCTTTTTCTCACATACTCTTTCCCTTTTACTCTACATTTCTCCCCCCATTTTTCCATTCCTCCCCCTTTTTTATTTTTAATTTTATTTTATTTTATTATTTTTTTCTCCCTCCAGCCCCCCTGCCCAGCGCTTGCAGCAGCGCTGGTATTTAAAGCCTTTAAGCCCAGTGGCGATTGAGGCGGGGGGAAAGTCTCAAGCCCATAGCCGAGCCTCCAGACATTGCTCAGCGCAACTGTCTGCAGCTCAGGAGCCTTCGGGCTGCCTTATCTGCGGCATCTGCGTAAACATCCCGTCTACTTCTGCATCCCTGGGCTCTATAGCATTTAGTCCATATATCAACAGGAAAAAAAAAAAAAAAAAAGATAACCTCCTAGTTTTCTTTACATATATGTATTTTTTCTCAATAGATCCTATTCAACCAAACGAGACCGGTGGAAAAAGCAATATTTATAAAGTTCCCCCCTACCAGACCACTGCTAGAGACACGAAGACCTACCTGACAGGTTTTGCTGTAAAAAAAAAAATAAAAATAAAGAGCTGAAAGTGTTCAATTGTTGCATTAGAGGATGGTGGTGGGGGTAGTACTCTGCTTTTGCATCACAAAATTAGAACACGAAAACATCATTATTCATATATTATTATCATTATTATTTTTATGGACTTCGTGAGCATTTCAAGTAGGGAAATGTGCCGCCATCCCGCGCGAAAGACAGGAAAAGAGACCGCAAAACCTGTTCCAATGCACACCTCACCTCTTTGCAGGCTCTCAATGACTTTTTTAACGCCCGCCGGCGACCCTCGCCTTGCACCTAAGGCTGGGAGCAAAAATGCGGCTCGGGGTTATGGTCATCCCCGTCTGAGAGAGGGGAGAGAGGAAGAGAGCTTATGTATGGCATATATATTTGATATACATCTCGATGTAATACCTCATAGTCAGGGAAGAGCCATTTCGAGTTGTTTCAAGGAGCAGTTCCTAGATGGGGGAAGTAAAATCCAGCTCTGCGTAGGTTTTTAGGCACCTTTCCCCTCCTTGCCCTGGGAAGAAGAAGAGGCAGGAGTGTTTCCCAGAGCAGAAGACCCTTAGCTGTCGTAGAGGCAGCGTAATATTTAATTTAAGCGCAATATTTAATTTATTTATTTGTCCTTGCAGACCCACAG
Organism: Nothoprocta perdicaria; assembly: GCF_003342845.1. Taxonomy (NCBI): domain Eukaryota; kingdom Metazoa; phylum Chordata; class Aves; order Tinamiformes; family Tinamidae; genus Nothoprocta; species Nothoprocta perdicaria. The sequence continues at coordinate 165,832 of NW_020455702.1, read as the reverse complement.
CTTCCCCGAGCTTCTCCTCGTGAGTAAAACCGGATTTTTTAGATATTATATTAATGAAGGAAGCAGTGAAATGCCCATTTTCAAGCAAAACCGCCCTAGCCAGGGTGGCCGGAGGTTAAATTCTCCTTCCAACCCCTCATCTTCATTCCGCGTTCTTCATCTCCATTTATTGTGGCAGAGCCCAGATTTTCCTGATTTCTTTGTAAATTAAAGACGAGTCTTGGTTTCAGAGGTTGCCAAGAGGACTTGAAGGATTAGGCAAGAACCATTCCTGGCCCGGCAGCCAGGATGCGTACGTATAAATAATGACAGAGCACATCACGCAACGCAGTCCTTTTAAAATCTTGCGGTTTTTATTATAATTATTATTATAATTATTATTATTTACGCAATGTCTCACGTATACAATACAAATCCACGGTGTCCAGAAATGGTTTATTATTATTATTATTACTATTTTTTTTCTGGCGGAAATTGCTACATTCAGAGTTTGAACACGCAGAACTATGCTTTTACATAAAACAAATGACGAATTTTTTGTGTTTTTCGAGCATGTCGCATTAACAGATAAGTCAAGACAAATAGATAACTATACATTCAGTGCAATTTAGTTCTACACTACTTTATAAGCACAATAAAATAATACAATACTGTGCGTTCTCAACTAGGCAGTTTTAGTTGTTGGGATTTTTTTTTTATTTTTTTTATTATTATTATTTTCAGAGAAAATAAGCAGCAACAAACGACAATAAAACCGCATTACAAATACTTTCAAAGCATGACTCCTTCTATAGGTAGTGATAAAGTACAATACAAGGTTGGTGGTTCGTTTCATTTTCATCATCATTATTATTAGCATTATTATTATTTTCCCTGCTACTTAGTAGCTTGCATCAGGGCAAAACGCAGCTCACTCTCGCTTAAATAAATTCCGACTAAGGTAAATTTAGGATACTTAAGCCCCTTGCTGATAACACACTGGATTATTATTGCAGGTTTTCCCTTTTAGGTAGTATAGGAAGAATTTCGAGTGCTCACACAGTCAAATGGTAAACAGCGCTTATAGGAAGGAGGTTTCCAGCCTCCCTATATGTTTTGGCCTATCAAGTCTTAGGCAAATAGGTGTTTTTCTACAGACAGCCACAGTCCTAGAGCAATAAAATGGAGGGGGGGTGGATTGGGAAGGGTTTTGCCGGCTTTAGCAGGTATGTTCACCCTCTCCTTATCTCCTTATCCAGGGGCCGCAGGAGCGGCTCGTAGCAAGGGAGATGCACCGAGATACTGCAGCAAAATAGCCAAGGGATACTGCAAGCCACACCGCGTTTCTTCTCCCACCCAGGAGAGAAAAAAAGCACTATATATATGTCTATACATGTGTATATACACATATATATGTACATATATAGTGTATGTGTGTATATATAGTATTATATATATTGTTATATATATTTATATATTTTTAAAGCACCAAACAAAAGAGCTATGCCCAGCCTGGAAAAAAAAAAAAATTCTGCAGCCATTCCTATGTAGTGTGCGGGCACAGGCGGGAGCGGTAGCATTTGCTGCCAGACTCGGGGTTGTGCTGCTGAGGCATAGAGAGAGGGGGCTTTGCTTTAGCTGCATGGTTGTTTACTTATTTATTCATTATAAGCTGCAGCCGAGATAGCTGTGCATTTATAGAAGTGTGTGTGTGGGGGAATGCTGTCAAAAAAAAAAAAAAAAAAAAAAAAAGGCAAAAAAATAAAAGAAAAAAATAAGGGAAGTTTCTATGCCAATAAAAAAAGGCTACAACTGTTTGACAGGTAGTTACTGCTGTGTGAGCCTCTCCATTCTATACTCTATAAAAGCAAATGACCGTCGTAAACATCTCGATTTATCATCTGCCATAAAACGAGACTTCAAGGGGCTGAGAGCTCAGTCCTTGCTTTCTTCTTTTTCCTCCTCTTCTTTTTCCTCTTCTTCATTCCCTTCTTCTTCCGTTTTCTCCTCGTCCCTGGCCCCCGGCAGCTTATCTTTGTTGTTTTCTTTTTTCCACTTCATCCGCCGGTTCTGGAACCAGATCTTCACTTGTCTCTCGGTCAGTCCCAGGGCGTGCGAGACCTCAATCCGCCGCTTCCGTGTCAAATACGGATTGAAGAGGAACTCCTTTTCTAACTCCAGGGTCTGGTACCGGCTGTAAGTTTGCCTGCCACTGCGTCTTCCGGGAGCTGTAGGACACAAACAACCACAATATATATATATATATGTGTGCGTGTATCTTATAGTTATGCTTTCCTCGCTCCCACTTTTTGCAGACTCTTGTCTCCCCTTTGCGCTTTTTTTTTTTTTTTTTTCCCTGCAGAAAGTGGTTTCCCCCACCCAAAATCCCTTATAATAAAAGCCTGGCTGGAATGGGTGTTATTAATAATAATCATAGCCCTGGTAGGGTGTTTATTCGTAATAGCATGATGCCTTAAGCTGGCTCTTTATGGATATATATATATACACACACATATATATATAAAAGAGACAGCTCTGGGTCCTTTTGTATAGGGGCAGAGAGCTGTGTGCCCAGCTCCTGCACCGAACAGAGGTGCCCAGACTCCTCAAAGGTGATTAGATGCTGAGGAGGGCAATGCAATTGAGAAAATTCAGATTATTTCCCCCTTCTATTGATCCAGCAATCTAGCGATTCCTCATCCCATCCCCACCAGCATGTTTGGGGTTTTTTTTTTCTTTTTTTTTTTTTACCCTTCTCTTCCCCAGGCTATTGAGGGATTTTTTTTTTCCCAAAAAATGTCCAGTTCTACTTCCCCTTTCCAAAACGTGTCTCCCATCCCCATCAAATACAGGCTCAGAGTAGTCAGCTCTGATGCTATTTCGACCCCGAGGATGTGAATTTTGCCCCCAACCTCCTCCCAAAATCCCCCTGCCCGTCCTTTTGCCTGAGGATGGAGGTGTGCGGAAATGGAGATGTGGCCCAATTGAGAAGCAGAGATTGCATGGGAAAGAAGCAGTGAGGTGGACATTTGCAGCGACAGCCTCAAAGAAAGAAAGAGGACGTAGGTATGTGCAGCTGAGCCCTTTCTTCTGGCCACCAATTTATCCAGAAGAAGAGGGGGAAAAAAAGGAAAAAAAAAAAGAAACTATTTGCTATTTCCCGTCATCTCGAAATGATTGCATCCTGGAGACTACTTCTAGGCCAAAGCTTAGACAAATAACGTGTATTTATTTTTTCCTTTGTGTCTATCTCTCAACCTCTCTGGGCCACATCCTCTCTATCTTTGTTGCAGCCTCTTTCTGTCATATATATACACACACACACACATATATATATATATTTTTTTTTTGAAGGGAAGAGGCGCAAAGACTTTGTTGCTCAGATTGTCCTTAAAAATTAACACTAACTTTCACATGTTTCGAATTAATGAGGTTGCTTCTAAGCCAATCTTGGAAGTTCGGTGGGGGGAAAACTTGTACTTTGAAGTATTCTGTGCAATTATCTGGGCTTCACAGGAGCAAAGCCCCAGTCAGCCCTAATTATTTTGAATTCTTTCCCTTACTCCCTCTTTTACCCCCCTTTTAATTTTTATACATATATATTTTAACATAGGACATTGTAATGCTGTCTGCCACCCCACCCCATAGCTCTGAGATAAGTTTCCCTTTCTGCTTAAACTTTTATCTCTAGGCTTTAAGAAACACATGTAAAGTATTAGCAATACTTATGCAAGTTCCCACCTTTCAGACTTCGTCTCCCAGCGGTTATGAAAGGCGATATGACATTTTAAAGAGCGCTGTATTATCAACATGCAAATAACCTCGTGGGAGCTGTATCTTATTGCCTATCCTCAAGGCAAGCAATAAAAAAACAAGTTTTACTTTATAGTGATTTAAGCCTTTTTGCAGGGAATCACCTTGCTGGCTCTCTAGCAACTGCTGCCTCGTTTGCTTGCAAAGGTCTTCCTAAAAAAAGACGCAACATTAACACAAAAGCTGCCATTCGTTTCATACTTCACATCTACGCCTCTTAGATTTGTATATACATGCATGCATATAAGTTTATGTGTGTGGATATGCACATATATACGTGTGCCTGTATATGCATACATATATATACACAGAGAGAGAGAAAGACAGAGTAGAGACAGAGAGAAAGCGAGAGGGAAATCAAAATTATAGGAAAACATTTAAGGAGGAGGTTAAAAAAACAAAAATAAAGGTCCTAACCGTGAGGTCTCATCCATGGGAACATGAGACTGGGAGACGAATTTTGATTTAAATGCCCTTGTCCCTCGCTAGAGTTACTGTTGGAAGACGATTTACAGTCAGGATATTGTACAACAGTCGTCTCTTGCTGAGCACCATAAAGCGATTGCCTCGGCAGAGCTTCATATCCATAGAATTTAGAAGCGTCTCCGTGACAAGCCAAGGCGCAGGGGTTTTGCTGGTATCCCGAGTTGGAGATGCTGGAGGTTCCGTGGTGGAAAAACTCTTGGACGTGATGTGAAGGGTGCTGGAAGGTGGGAGCAGTAGTGCCCGGACCATACACGAGAGCATGGCTCCTGCTGACACTTTGTGGGAAGCGGCAGTCGTAGTAAGTTGGTTCCAGCGATTCCCCGCCTTTGTACTTGGAAAAGAGCGGATTTACAAAGTAGGAGCTCATGACCCTCGCATA
>NW_020455702.1:157498-160137 GCF_003342845.1 Nothoprocta perdicaria | reverse complement strand
GGGTGGGTTACCCCTGGGTGGGGATTGGTCCCACCTAGGAAAGGAGAAAGTGTAGGGTGGGGTATTGTGGCTTTTATTTTGCCGCGCCTGAACCCATATATAGATATCTATTTTTATTATTAATTTCTGGGTGTAGCTGTGCGTGTGTCCTGTTGTTATTGTGGTGATAGCGGCTGGCAGATTGTGATCAGAGAAGCAAACAAAAGCAACAACAACAAAAAAAAAGCTGGGGGGAGCCACTCGGTATCGATTGGTCCTTCCTTGTTGTCCTCTTCTTTAAAGAAAACAAAGACAGATTTATATATTTATTCATTTTTATATATACATTATTTTATAGACTATGTTTTTATAGAAATTATTTGATTTTTTTTTTCTCTCTCGTTTCCTTTCGAAGTCCTGGAAACCCACGGCCGCACAAAAATAAAGTACCGGGAAAGCGTCCTTCCAAGGGAAATAAAGTAAGATCTTGCCTTTTTGAGAGCTACTTTGGGAAGAAAGAGAGGAAAGTGAGGCAGAAAGTCTGTATTCCCTTTTGTGCGGGTATCCTGCGACTTTGCCTGTAAAATGAAATAACTCCAAAGCCCCAAATAACCACGGACTTTTCTTGCCGCCATCGAGCACAGGTATTGCCGTCTTTTTAAGAGATATTGGTGTGTGCCTTCCTTCTTGCACACTTTTTATTATCATTATTTTTAAAGACCTTAAGTGATCGTTCGCTAATACCTTTCAGTTGGGACGTTGTCCTTTTAATTTTTGATTTTTACGACCGTGTTAAAGGACCTCATTAAAACATAACATGAAATTGCCGTGATTCGTGTTGATCTTTCGAGGTGGGGGGGTGGGAAAGGCCGCTCGTATTCGCCTTTTCCGTGTTGTTCTGTGGAGGGAACCGGAAAAAAAAATCCCCTAAAATCCCCAATAAATTACATAGCGTTATTAACAACGTGTTTCCTTCAAAAGTCTACAGACCTGCAAATGTTTTCCTCATGTTGAGCCCCCTTGCCTTTAAAAACCCATCGTAATGGTTTTAAGAACAGACCTAGGTAGCTCGGACTGATTCCCAGGGTGCGGGATGAAAATGCAGCCTCAGCTCCTTTGGCAAAATAGAGGCTTGAGGTGGGGGGTTCTTCCCCAGCAAAGGTCGCAGGCTTCATTTTGGGGAGCACTGAGTGACTCAAACCTTTTGTGAGACTGCAATTGTATATATAAATATGCATATACAAACTGTAAGATACGTTTTTTTTGTTTTTGTGCATACATTCCTCATAAGAGAGAGATAAAAAAATAACAGACTCAGTAGCCTTCCAGTCCATATTTATTAGATTTTCATAAATAAAAGAGGGAAGGGGCGGGGGGGTTATTCCTTCCAGAATGTTGCAGATATTAATCATTCCTCCCCATAAGTGGACAATGAGCTGTGCAAAGGAATGGCAATATCCCCACAACCTATGGTGAAATTATCAAAGTATAAAGCCCTATATGCCCGGAAGAAACACAATTTAAGAATATTTCTCAGCATTGCGGGAGAAATGACTGCTCTGATCCCCACTCTCTGTTCAGGTAACCTCATGCCTAAAGAAACCGAGAGGGAAATGTAAATACATACATATGTATATGTATATATGTATGCATATATATATGAAGAAAAAAAAAACAGCTTGGAGAAAAACTCCTTAATTAACAGCTAACAGGCGAGGTGACCATTTTCCCCATTTAATCAATAGCATTCCTATTTTTATAAGCGCAGAGCCTTAAATAGCTTGCCAAGCCAGTAGATGCTCTTGTGCACATTAAAAGGGACTGCAGGGAAGGAAAAAAAAAAAAAAAAAAAAAAAAAAGAGTTGTCAAATCTGGGCAGTTGGGTGAAGATTGGGAAGAGCTGCCGCATTTTTCACATTATTGTCCCTCTACGCAATAGCCAAAGGTGCGGGGAGTATTTGAGCAGAATAACCGGAATTGTACCTAGGCGGAGAGGGGGAAAAAATCAATACTTGTTAGGGAAGAAAGAAAACCCACTCGTCATGATTCATTAAATAGGATACATGCAATTGTCTCCTTTTTTTTTTTATGATTATCTTTGGGGAAAAAAAAGAAATATAGAAATATCTTAACATTTGCTGCCTGGGGAAACTGTTGTCCTTTGTCTGCCCTGTTTTGGCTGCGTGTTTATGGGTGTGTGTCAATGTGGCTTTCGGGGGCGTGCGCTTGAACGCCGCTTTTCAGCTGCCCCCCCGTCTTCCGCGCCCGCATTGCACTTAGAGCCGCTGCGCGGTTTTATTCCTCCTTCTCCTTTATCCTGACCTCCGCGGAGGGAAGGGGAGGCAGCCTTTCCGCCCACCCCCCCGCGACGCAGAAATTTAAATAAATAAATAAATACATTTTGTAATTTAAGAAATAAATTTTCCTACATTGCCCCCGGAGATTTGTAAGCGGGATTAAAAAATAATAATAAAATGGATTTTATATTCTATTTTTTTTTCCGCGGGGTTATTCGGGGGGCAATGGGAGGAGGGGGACCCTGCGCGGGGCTCCGCGGGCGCGGGGGAGCCGCGGGCGCTGCCCGGCACCAACATTGGGCAAGGGCGCCATCTCGCGGCCGCGGCGCGGAGCGGCGCGCAGGCGCCCGCGGGCCACCGCGC
>NW_020455702.1:150248-156704 GCF_003342845.1 Nothoprocta perdicaria | reverse complement strand
AAAAAATGAACCTTTGGGTAGCTGAAGGACCCCTTAGGCTGTGCACACCCCCCAAGCAACAAGGAGAAAATTAAAAACCAAACAGCGGCGCGTGCACGCGAAACATTCCCCTATGCACACATCTAGGCACAAGCACGATGTCCACCCTTATATATCTATACAAAATATAGATATGGCCGAGCATATGAGCACAAGGCGGGCTGTAGGACCAGCTCGGCAGCCCCCAAGCTCCCCCCGTGTTCCTTCGGCACACAATAGCTGTATCAATATGCACACACACGCCATATGTCAAAGGATGCCCAAATCGGAACATTTTGATACATTAATCCCCTAGAAATGGTGACCACAGGATGTGCTGCTCTGCAGTGGATTTTTTATATATTTTTATTATATTGCTGTTATTATTTTTTTTTTTACATTCTCCACGCTGTGGGTTTGCTCTCCCCCCACTCTTAAGCCCGCTCTCCCCCCGCTCCGGGAAAAGCGAGGCTGTGGCAGCGGAGAAATTCAATGGCCGAGCAGTCTCCCAGCAGGGCCAAATGGCATTTTATAGCCGGTGTAACCCTGCCATGCGGCCGCGCATCCCGGGAGCCTTGCACATGAACTAAAACTGCGCCGGGATTTATTTATTTTATATAAGTGTATATGGAGATATATATATATGGAGAGAGAGATACCCGGGCCCAACCCAGCTACAAAAAAAAAAAAAAAAAAAAAGGGAGAGGGGGATAAATCCATCCTTGCTACATCCCCCCGCCTCGCCTCGGGCTCTATGGAGACAAAAGGGCATCTCCTGCACTGCCCGTCGGCTCTAATGGGACGCGCGGCCACAGTGCCGGCTGCGGACGGGGCTGAGAGGAGGGAAGGGGGGGATTGGGGCGTGGGGGGGCAAGACATGGTGGAGAGGGGTCGGGAGGGAAGGAAGAAGGGAGGGAGAAGCCCATGGCCGCAGTGGAAATGGGATCGCTCTCAATGAAAGAGGGGCCAAAATGAACTTCCATACATCACGCCTTTCCAACATCGCTAAACATCGGCTGACATCTGCGCCCCCCCTCCCATCTCTCTTCCCCCTCCGCTCCAGGGGGATTCGCCTTCTGCAAAGCACCGAACGACGCTTATGAGCTGCCCTTAATTAATAAGAAAACGGGTCCATGTCGTCCCTTTCACAAAGACAAGGGCAAACCGCTTCCCAGCCCTTCAAAGCTGCTTTTTTAATCATAAACTCGGGATAAATTAATAAAGAGAAAGCGAGATATGGAAAGGGGAGAGATAAAAATAAATGAATTGACAAGACTGAGGTGGAAAGATTTCTCTTTCTCTTCCTCTCTCTCTCTCTCTCTCTTTTTTTTTTGTCCATAAATCTTTGCTCTGCTAAAATGTTTTCCAACCTAAACCATTTCATTGCGCTTGTTAAGGTTTTCCAAACAGAGCTGGCATAAAACTGGGATTGTAAAAGGGGCTTATAGCTTCCCCCCTTGCTCCATCGATGTTCCACTGATAGACCGTGTCCCTCTGCAGTGACCAAAAATAGCCCCCACACTTACCAATAAATAAATAAATAATTAAAGCTGGGATACAAATCAGAGGAGTAGGGGGGGGAAAAAAGCCTCCAAATGTTTAAGAAGGAGAAATATTAAGGAGCAATATTTTATGAGATCAGCAGAAGTAATCACTTCCAGATTTCTTGATTGCGGAGAAACTGGGACGAGGGCGACAAACGTATCTCGTTCTCCCGGTCTGGTTTTGATTAGGAAGATTAAAACGCCGCTCCACTCATTTCATTAAAGAAAGGGCCCTATAACAAGTTTTTATGATTAAACATCCCTCACTGCTCATTTTTTATACCATCTCCTGCCTCTCGTTTCTCATTCAGCAGCCTGGAAAGCGCCCAGGGAAGAAGCCATTGAGAAATCCCGGCTCCAACGCCCCGGGGGCCGCGAGTTTTCTCGCCTCGGCACAAACCACGGGAGCTCCAGACTTAACTCCCCCTCCCATTTTAGCCCTGGCAGGAAGGAGGGGGTGACCTTTCCGCAGCAAAACAGCCGTTCATTTATTTATTTACTTATTTATTAATATCCCGTGGAAAGCTAAAGGAAAGTGGAAGCGGTGGGGGGACCAATGGGGGGGGAGAGGGGAGAGAGATTGCCTTTCAGCCCAAAATAATGCAGCGAGTATTTAGTCTTTCTCTCAACCATTCCTTGCTCTCCCGTGATCCTCTTTTTTTTATTATTTTTTCCTTTGTTCCCCCGTGATCCTTTATACATATATGTATATATACATATGAATATATGATTTCCTCCCTCTTCCCTTCTCTTTCTTTTTTTTCCTCCCTGCGCAGCTCAGCCTGTCTGGCAAGAAGTGGCACTTCCAGCCACGCTCCAGGTTTTTTGGCAACGCCATCGATATCGCGGGAGCGACCCGGGAGTGGCTGGCAAGCAGCGGCTGCCTTTGCCAGCGCCTCTCTTCCCAGCATCCATATTTAGCCTTTTTACATATACTTCGATCGCCTGGGGTCATAAATTAGTACAATTAATTATCCCAATCTAAGGGGAAAAAATGGATAGCACTTATAAACCCTTACCTCAGCGCCTTTTATTATGATACTGCGAAATAGGAAAGTGCTGGGGAAGGAAGCGGAAAACTCCGCTGCGCCGGTGCCCGGTCCCGCCTCTGCCCGAGCTGCGGCCACCGGCACCAGCGCAGCCCTTCTGCTCGAATAAATAAATAAGTGCATATATATATATATATATAAACATATATATATACACAAAAATAAAGGACACCTACATGCTGAGATTTTTGTTTGTTCTCTTTTCTTTTTTTTTCCTTCCCATGACGTTAGGTATATTTACATAGAGCTGTTCTACAATAGCGAACATAACAATATTACAGAACGATTCTGAGACAAGAATAAAATACACAAAATTGGTACAGCAGAAACGCTCAACACTATGACAGGACATCATGGAGCCATATTCTCTTAAGTCTTTTTTTTTTTTTTTCCTGTGTGTGTACAAAATATTCAACTCACGAGCTCACGAAATTAAAAAATAAAAATACTGGTTAACTTTAATTTAGGAAATATAATACAAAAAAAAAAAAGTATTCAAGTACTTGGAGTGTTTGTTTTCTGAGGAGGACAAATCGGGGAGGGAGGGAAGTAAGAAGAAAGAAAAACAATCCCCCCCCCCGACATCTTTCTTTTATTTAGTTGAATTTTAGAAAAGACTCGTGCTCCAAAACGCTCGCTGTGTTTGACTATAACGCTAAACATTCATCCGCACATTCAGAGTCAGAAACATCTCACCCCCCCCCAAAAAAAAAAACAGCTTTTTTTTTTTTTTTTTGATGTTATTTTTTTCCACGCTCGTTTCTCATAGACTGGCCCCGGCCAACTTTATTGCTGCTCTTTATCGGTTTTTTCTTTATTCATTTTCTTCATTTTCATTCGCCTGTTCTGAAACCAGATTTTGACTTGGCGTTCAGTGAGATTAAGGACTCTGGCTACTTCGTACCTTCGGTCCCGTGTAAGGTACATATTGAATAAAAATTCTTTTTCCAGTTCCAAGGTCTGATACTTTGTGTAAGGGCATCTTTTCTTCCTCGTGGAGCGCGCATGAATCCAATTTGCGACGGGGTTGTCTGAGAAAGAAGATTTTTGCGTTGTTTGCAATAAAAAAATCAGTGCACACAGCTGCCTTCCCCTTCCCCCCTCCGTACCCAGATATATTTCGACTAAGAAACCTGTTTAATTAGCACATCTTACCTAAATATTTTAAGTGACCTACAGAAGAGTTTAATATGTTTATTTTGGAAGGGGGTCATTTCCTTTGCTTTTTTTTTGCTGCTGTTCTCACATTAAGAAAAAAAAGGAAGAGTTTCAGCAAATAAAACTATAGCAATGGGCTTAAAATAATAATTATCCACATGACTGCTACCAGCAGTAATCTAAGAACATAGTCATAAAAAGTAAAAATTCCCACCATTTCATAGGCCCATAAACTCTTTTTACAACCTCTGCTCTCCAATACTTTCCCTAGAAGCTCTCCCAGACCTGGAAAAGCGAGTTTATTTTTGCAATATCTCCAGGATGACACGCGAGATGTCCCACTGGCTGCCAGCAATAGCTTTTTTTTTTTTTTTTTTTTTTTCCCTAGTCTAAAAAGACCTTTCACGGTGCTGCCACTACCCCACTTGGTCAGGAGGAAAATGCTAAGGGATAAGCCAGGGAATTTCTTCCTCTTTGAAATAATATTTGGCTTTTCCGTGGTTTAGGGGGCACCCACCCGGCCCTGTTCCTGTAAATTCCTTTTGCTCACAAGGATGAGCACACAAGGGTGCCGGTACCATCTGACGTTTGATAGTAACATGTAATATAGATGTATTTTAGATGGGGAGCACGATTTAGAGAGGCACAAAGGTGGTTGCACCCGCTGACACGGAGTTTATCGCGTGGAAATCGGAATTTTAGCAGTGAGTTAGGCCAAGGGGGTGCAAGCTGCACATGGCTCCCTCTTCCCTGCCCTGGTTGCGTGCACGGGCGTGCTCCCTCATCCCGCACCCCCAGCCCAGATGCTCCCTCACTCATGATCTCTGGAATAATATATAAAAACATGTCTATTTTGCTTTATTTTTGCTCTATTCTATCCTATTTGCATTGCATTCTGCATTCTGCTTCCTGGGGGGTACTTTTTGCCCTGCCTTGGGGGTGTCCGCTCAGCTGAGTTGCACCTTTCGCAGGGAGGACATTTAAGCTCGGGCTGCTGGTTACCTGACTCCTCGGCCCCTGTCTGCAATGCTGGAGGTTTTGTGGGGGTTGTCTGGAGGATTGTTCTTTATTATTTTTTTCCCCTTCATTTTATTTTTCCCTCCCTCTCTCCCACATGGGGCTTAAGAAGGGGATTCTCCAAGTGGATGGTCCCATGTCCTACATTCGCTGCCTTTTGCCCTCTGCACATTCAGTTTATGCTATGTTCGCAGATTGCCATCCTGATTTTTCCAATTTTTTAAAATAATTTCTACACATTTAGTTCTCCCCAGGGCACCCGCCTTTTCATTTATTCCCACGTGTTGGGCTAGCTCAGGAACTATTCCACCAGAGCAGCTCGCATTGCTATCAGTGCTATTTTATTATTATTTTTATTTAAAAAAAATAAAGCGACAACCTCTGCATTTATTGAGAGATATTTTCTTCCTCTCCCCAAAAGAAACCCACATCAAGACACTCATTTCCAGTCAGCAGGGAGATAATTACAACTCTTTCTCCTTCTTTAAAAGTGGAAATATTTGGAAGTAAAGAGGCTCCTCGTTCTCTAACCCTCTCTCCCCCCCTCCCTTTTTTTTTTTTTTTTTTTTTTTTTAAAAAAAGGAAAGGAAAAGGGAGAAAAAAACCAAAAAATTCCCTTAAAAAAAAAAAAAAAAAAAAAAAAAAAAAAAAAAAAAAGGAAAATTAGATTTTAAAATAATGATAAAGAAGATAAAATAGCCCCAAAACAAAGTACAGATATTCCTCCTGCGGTCCTGCCAGGCGGATATATAGTGAGAAAGAAAAAGAAAAAAAAAAGGAAAAAAAAAAAAGAGAGAGAGCGGGAAAAAAAAACACAGATCTTCCTGCATATCTGGAGTTTTAGGGCAGGGGTTCTCTAAAGGTAATTCCATTTTATTGAGTACGGTACTGGAAAGCTGTAATGCCTCCCCGGTCGTAAACAAGAATGACTTCGACTTACTAGGGTCTAATTCGTGCTTTTCTTCTTTGTGTTTGCTGGCAGCGATGGCTTCGGCCTCCGGGGAAGGCAGGGTCTGCGCGGCTCTGTCTCTCAGCTCCCCGGGAGCCGCGTACATGTAATCCGCGTAGGCGCGCCCGTCCGCGGGGCCGCACTCCGCGCGGCGCCCGCCGAAGGCGTCGGGTTTGAGGCCGTAGGGGCGGCCGCCGGGCGCGAAGGCCGGGAAGGAGACGGCCCCGGCGAGGGGCTCCAGCCAAGTCCGCATGTACCTGGGCTCGCCCCCGACGGGCGCCTGCGGGCCGTACGGGTGGTGGTGGTAGCCCACGGGCGCCTGCGAGGGCACGGGAGCCCACGAGGTGGTGAAAACGGCCGGCTTGGGGGCGAAACTGCACGATGGAAAGTCGGCACAGTCCGGCACTAATCCTGACGCTCGGGCTGCAGCCGGGTGGGAGGCAGTGCCGGGGAACCTGGAGGCCAAGAGCTCGTCGTTCTCGTGGCTTATCAAGGAGTCTACATAATAGTTGCTTATGGGGCCCGACGCCGACATGGTTCCCCCCTCTTTTACATTCATAAGATTATTGTATGAACTGTATGTGTACTTTTTATCTTCTCATAGAACAATCAGGGCAGGTAATTATTTTTTCAGCCTTTCCCCGGGTGCCATTGGCTGCCCGCCCTCACGTGATTGTATTTACCCAAAAATATAGCGTGGATCAATCCGCAGGTCTTTTTT
>NW_020455702.1:142602-149258 GCF_003342845.1 Nothoprocta perdicaria | reverse complement strand
GGGGACATTAGGAAAAAAACATCAAACTGATGGAAGAAGTGGGGACATTAGGAAAAAAAAAAGAACCCGCTTTTTTCCTTTTATTTATTTATTTTTTTAAAGAATAATCTTTCCTTTGTAAGGGAAGACAGGTAGGTAAATAGCTCAAGCTCATTGAAGTCTTCAAGAATTGAGGTAGCTGAATTGTCCGGAATAAAGGGAAAAAAATAATCAAAATAACTTTATTGTTATTATTATTTATTTTGTTTTATTATAAGAAGTAAAACTTTCCCAAATATGAATTTTCTAGACTCTCCAGAACAGTACACTACCTCAGATGTTATAGGGGCTATAGAGAGAAGTGATTCGGAATGTTGCAGGTCCGGGAGGAAAAGTAAAAAGTGGGGACTGAGAAAGCTCTGGTGGTTCCTCCAAGGGAAAGACAGACAAGGACGCAAACGCCGGGGGGAGTCCCCAGTGATGTTGCATTCGCCAGTGTCATCCAAGAGGTACAGGGTGTGCAAGTCTCATGAACATATATGTCAGAATATATACATTGTATATGTATTCTTTCCTATAATTTGCATGGAATACTGGAGTATTGAGGAGAAAGGAGATAAACGTGGGCCGGGGGGAGTAAATAGGAGAGAAGGACTGAGAAAGCAGTCCCCTAGACCCTACAAAGTTACGTGACAGCGCAGATAGAGCCTGCATCTCAATTCACGACTGAGCACTTTCCCCTCGGAAAACACCCCACAAAAAGCAGACTTCGAATTATCCTACGTGTTTTGAGGAGAGGGGGTTAGTGAAGTGATCCCAGCTTTCCCCAGCTCACCAAGAAAAGTCTTCGACTCACTCAGAATTTATTCCCCATTCCGTTTTAACTCCTGTGCTTTATTTGAGCCCTTTAAAGGGAGATATTTCTGCAGGAGCAGAGTGTCTTCTTTGGCCTTTATCGAGTCTTATTTATCTGTCAATCACAAGTCTCCAATGGCGGTTATTTTTACGTGCACGAAGGGAAATTATATATGTGTATATGTATATATATATATATACAAAGATGCTCATCATCCTTTTATCAATTACCACTTAAAAATACTTACTGTACAAGCCTGCTAATATACTGGAGGGTGACATGCGAAGGGGAAAAAGCAGCTTGGCTTTGCTACACTTTGATGGAATATTCTAAAGTGGAGACTTAGCGGAGTGCTTGTCTGCAGACATCTCTATGCAGAAGAGGAGAGAGGGGAAGAAAAAGAGAGAGGCAGGGTGAGAAAGAGGGAGAGAAAGGAAGGACGGAGCCTGCAAAGACCCAGAAAAGCAGAGCCAGTGGGAACATTTTTTTTTTTCCAAAATAAAAATAAAAATATCCGAATGAAGCACATATAAAATGCAAAATAAAAAGAGCAGAGATTAACCTTGCAATGCAGTTTATATAAGTAGCAGCAGTTTCGGTAACCTTAATGGAAGCAGACAAGGTCACTAAAATTGGTCGTGAAGGGTACGTTTTGACGGTGCACAAAGGAAAATATATCTTGCAAGGATTTCTTTTATTCCACACGGAAACCTGCAGCACATACGGTTGTTCACTCTAAATACTGTTGCGGGATCAATAAACATATATAAATAACAAAAGTAAAAGGAAAATATAAAGAAATCATTGCTTTGGAAATAGAAATCCCTTTTCATTCAGGGCTTGCTCTTCTCTAAGTAATAACCAGGACAAAGCAGAGCTGGAGACACCTTCAAGCAAACTACAGGCATGGATCGAGACAACATCGTCCCCCAAACATTTAGCTGCACATGCGACATGAACCCGCAAAAATATTGTCCTTCCACGCTTCCCTCGACGTGAAACCATCACCACGGATAAATGCAAAGTTAGATGCATAAAGCCCAGGCAGTGAACGGGGGAAACGCAGCCATATCTTGAAATATTCTTATTTCACAGACAAATAGATATATATTGTATACATATGAAGTAGCAAGGACTGCAAGCAAATATCCACCGTGGAATTAAGCTGGTGAATTCCGCAGCTACAAGCTTATCCCGCAGCTTTTATGCCCCCTCCAGCGAGGCTCCTGGGCTCCCACAAAAGCTCCCAGACTTGCTTAATGCCAATTTACCTCTTCTGCAATGATGGAGGACTAGCACATCCCAGGCAGGCGGCTGTCCTTTCCACTCACCTCCCCTAGGCTGCTCTTGGAGGGGGAAGAAAGTTAATTGCACAGAACAAAACTAAAGCAAGTAATCCAAAAGCACTATATATGTGTGTGTGAATTACATATATATAAATTACATATAGCGATGTATATATTTTTTTTCTTGGGAAAAAAAAAATCTTCCCGAACGGTGAATGAAAAACGAGCGTCTTTGTCTGAGTGTTGTCCTAGACAGCCTGTTCCGAGGATACCTTTGCGGAGCCCCGCTGCTGGCAGGCGCTTTTTGCGCGCAGCCTCCGCGGCCCTGCGCGCTCCCGCGCCCCGCCGGCCTCTGGGCTGCGCTCCGAAACCTTCCGCTTTCGCTTTCTCCCTTGAAAGCAGCAGAGAAAAAAATATATAAATAGTAATAAAAAATATATGTAGAGGAAGAGGGAGGGGTAATTATGGGGCACTGTCTTGCTTAGGTGACACTGCGTTTTATGCTGCTTTTCCCGACCGATTTTTTTTTTTTTTTTTTTTTTATTGTGTCTGTACGTGTTTTTTTAGTGCAAAGAGAGGAAGCGAGCAAGCACTTATTTTGGGGTGGGGGACAGGATCTGCTGCACATCCAGGCTTGGATGCTGCCCCCTCTGGATCGGTCCAGGCACCCCGCGGCCGCAGCTGCAGCCAAAGGGGCCGCGATCCGTGCGACCCCCCCCCCACACCCCCCCCTCAGACTCCGACCGGCGGCCGAGCGGAGCCCCTGCCCGCGCCAGGCCCCCTCACCCCCCGTCTCTGCCGCTATCTCGGTTCAATCAGCACTGTCAAGTTCGGATTAAAAGAGGGGAAGAAGAGAAAGAAAGAAAGAAGGGGGAAAAATAAATAAATAAAGATAGAGAGAGAAATAAAAAGGATAAAAGGGCTCCCGCTCGGCTCCTCCGCACACCTCCACCCCGCGCCTCGGAGGAGCAATTAAGAGCTGTGCTGGGTTCATATCTCTCCATAAGCGAAACGAAAGTAAAGCTGCGACCGGCTCCAACTTCCACCCGGCAGCCCGTTTTTCGGAGCCCTGCAGCGGAATAAACTTGCCTTCGTCCCCCCTCATCACCACCACAACTGCCTCTTTCTTTGCCCTTTCTCATTCTCTTCCTCTCCCCCTCAATTTTTTTTTTTCATTCCTGCTCCGATTCTTTCTCCCTCCCTTTGTTCATTTTTTTTTTCACCAGTCCTATTATTAAAAATAAATTTAAAAAGGGGGATAAAAACTGCACACAATGGGTAGAATGAACCCAAAGCAGACTCTAGGCCGGGGATGTATTTCCTCGTGCATCCAGATGCCTCTGTTTATTCCAGGATTATCTCTTCAAGTCAATAAATATGGGGGAAGATGCATTTCAGGCAGAGCACCATCCGCGGGTCTGGCAGCCGTGCGATTACAGGCTATATTCACTTTGTCATATATATACATATACACACACACACATATTCCGGGATAAATTATTTCAGTACTTGAAAAACGTATTTCTCCCTGCTTTCTTCAAAGTTCTCCCACGGAAAATGGTCCCCTGGCCACCAGCTGATTAGTGGCACTGACACGTACCTTGCCATAGATCGACTTGAAACTCAGATTTAACCCGATATGCAAGCGATAGCCAACGTAAATAAAATCAGTATTATTTTAAAATAATTATGAAGGAGGTTTTTTTACCTGCTTAAGTGCTCCCCCCCCGTCTCTTCCTTTCCCTCCCCTCTGCTTGTTGCTAAGAATTCCTGTCTCGCCAGTGCTGGAGGTACAGCTAATAGACAATAAATTCCGAGGTGCAATTAAAGCTTCCAACCATTTATTTTAAGTGTGTTATGGTGTCTCTTCCCAAAATTTCAGGTCTCTACCAGACGAACCCCTGCTGCAGATGTTCCCAAACAGAAGCCGCTCTCTGCAGCCACCCGGCGAAGTTACAAAACCCGTTGCCTCCACCGAGGCAATCCAGGTTAGCTCTGTTTTGGGTGTGATATGAAACGTAGGTCAACAGGAGGGGAATTTTTCTTTCCTTTTTTTTTTTTTTTTTTTTTTTTCCTTCTTTACCCTTTTTCCCAGAGAAGCACATTCAAAGCAGAGCGAGTGAACAAGCCTGAACCCAGAGCGGCGAAGAGTGCACCGCCTGGAGAAACATATTTCTATACTTCTGCCTTTACATTTATTATGTTTCTGTCAGACACCCTGTAATTAGCATAGATAACTGGAGTTGCGAGCTCCAAGTTGTGTCTGCAAGAGCCTATTGTTTGGGCTGCTGCTTGCAAGCAAGCCCAAGGTGTTGGGAAAAGCCTGGTGTCCTCCAAGGGAGGCGATGTCCCCCACTCCCTTTCCCGGTACCGGGCAGGCGGCGGATTCCAGCCCCAGCCTCCGGCCTGCTGCAAGCGGATGCTGCATCAGCATGGCGAAATCTGCAATTGCTACGAATCTGGCTGAAAAACAGCGATATTGCAGCAGATTCCCCTCCGCCGTCTTGATTTCCCTTCGTGTTCCCCCCTTTCCGCTGTCTCCAGCACCGAGAGTCATTTGTAAAGATCAGCTGTGGAGTCTAATGCCTATGCAAAGACTTGGTGACCGAGACAGGCAGCTCCAGACAACAGCCTTGAGCAGGGACTTTTGCTGCTCCGCATGCACTCCTTTCTAGGCCGACTTATTTTGCAATCTTACAGCAGAAAAAAAAAATGAATAGGAAAAAAAAAGTATATATATATTATTTTTCCAAAGTGAAGCAAAGCGAAGGTCTCCGGACCCAGCAGAGCAGCATCAACCACAAACCCCACGACAAGAAATCAGCCCGCAAAACATCATTGAGCTTCGCTCATGCCACGAAGCGGGCGAGTTTTATCAGCGCAATCATAACCTCCCACTCAAACCCACAAAGCCATTTGTTTTCCTCGGGGTGATGGCGAAACATCCCCAAATATACCTGCTAGCAGCAAAGGAGAAAGTTTACGCATAGGCAACACACTTAAACACACACAGAAGCCTCCAGGTTTTTAAATTACACCTGCTGGGAGAGGAGCATTATACGAGCAGACGCCAGAAAAAAAAATATGCAATGCAGCGTAGCTTAATATCGCTAATATTTTACTTGAATAACAACAGCAGAAAGTGTGGGAGCACGAGCAACAAAGCCAGGGATATTATGCAGGAAGATGCAGACGAACAGCATGGTGTCTTTTTGACTACCCATGTTTTTACATAAGAAGCAGCACATACATATATACACACATCCAAGAGTTGCAGCAATAAATCCCCGGCGTCCTTCTTCCTGATCTAATATCATAATTAAAAAACAGTAGGGGACATTTTAACTTTTATTGCATTTCTGGAGTTGGGCTGCTAAACATATATTAACTTTAGCTTCTTTGCTTGCTCTCCAGGGGGGTGATCTCTCCGAAATAAAATCAATCTTAATATACACACAACAGATATTGTTTTGTCTTACACATGCTGTTAGAAGAAAGGGAAAGAAATCTGCAGACAGTTAATACAGAGAAGGCAAATTGATCATATTCATAATGAATCCTTTAAATCATTCAATTATCACAGCACTAATACCAAATAATTATGGTTAAAAGCAGCAGTAATCAACATCGTCGCCGTTAAAATATTAATTTACTGTATCGTGAACGAGCTTCTTCGTTTTTCCACCATTCTTTTTCATTTTTAATTTCGCAGATTGTGCTTTGCCAGCCTCGAGGGTTCAACCTGAAAGGATTTTCAACATAGCCGCACTCCGCACAACATATCTTCCATCCAATCCACAGAACATTCCTCTTTTTATCATTTCCCACATTTAAGACATATTCACACATAACACGGCAGATAGAGAAAAGCAGTATGTTTCGAAGATATAGGGATATGCATTTTTTTTCTTCCGCCCGTGATTTTGTTCAACACAACACACATCTCCTCTGGTAATACCATCAAGACCAAACATCTATACCAGCGAGCAGTAACGTTTTCCATATTTGCCATCGAAATAGGCTGCTTGCACAGAAATTGCGCTATGGGGCTCGCGAGTTAAAGTCACGAAGGCCAAAAAAATCCGATATTAAATTTAAAAAATATATATCCAAAAGAAGTCATTCCTGTCGCATCTGAAACTAACTTGGGAAAAAAAAAAAAAAAAAAAAAAAAAAAAAAAAAAAAAAAAAAAACCACGAGAGCCTGCCATTTTGCTGGCCCAGAAAAGTCCATATTCTCCGAGATGCGTGCTTTTATTTTTATTCTTGCTTCAAGCCAATCTGTGTCTTTGCATTCTAAGACCAATATCTGCAGGGTTCGGGGCTTTCTGCAAACATCGCGGCACAAAAACACCCGAAAAGCACTTGTTCCCTTGTCTCTTGCTCCACACACAAATGTGTGCCTTGCTCCACACATTTACTTCTTCTTGCCAACTTCCCAACATCACTAATCACATACATTTAGCCTCACTCCTATATTCTTTATGTGCAATTTATGCTTTTTTTTTCTTTTATTAATATGCTTTTGCGCGGAA
>NW_020455702.1:122602-137602 GCF_003342845.1 Nothoprocta perdicaria | reverse complement strand
ACACGCGTAGCCATACGCACACATACACTTCGCAAAGGCAAACGTATTTCACACATACATAAATAAACACGGCAAATACTTGGGCTTTGAATTTGGTCATGAGAAAATCCTGGCACCAGTGGTCGGCCAATATTTATGTCTAAACTGTGCAGGAAAAGGGCAGAGCTTGTTTTAGAATTGCAGCCAGACCCTCGCAGAAGCATTAATGCCAGCTTCAGGGGTCTTCATTTGCAATGAATTTAAAAATATATACTTTAATTAGACAAATACCTTTGCAAAATTTGCTGCTGGGTGACATGAAACCACCGCTCACATTTGCAGAAAACCTTTTATGCTAAGCAAGCTCTGGAAATCCCCTCTGCAAACCTAGCTTGCCCTAAATTCTTAAATTACATTCGGCAGATAGCTTACCTTCTGCATGAATAATAACTCGGGTACAACATCAATGAAAAGTTAAGTTATTAAACATTTAATAGAGACAGAGAAAAAAAAAAAAAAAAAACACACGCGAAGCAGAAACCGACACAATCCACCCCAGATTGGAGTCAACCATTTAGAAACACTGCAAACCATGTAAGATTTCTCGCCACATGCACCAAATCTGGAAAGCAACATCTTTATCCACGCACTCATTAAAAGTGTAGCATCCGAGACAGCAGTAAACCTTTATCTTTATTTTATTTCCGCCCCAAGTGCATCCGCAAACCAACATAATCCTTTTTTTTTTTTTTTTTTTTTTTTTTTCCAGGTTAACTCCCACCAAAATCTCACTTGACAAGGACATCGAAGGCGCTTTGTGCAGATAAGTTTTTTAGGGGTTTTGATAACCTTGACATTGCTTTTTTTTTTTTTTTTTTTTTTTTTTTAATTGCAACCTAACTGTCAGCTAATGCGATTTTCCATGGGGTTGCGATGCGGTTAAAGGAGAAAAAAAATAACAAATGAAATAAAATAAGCATTAATAATAATAAAAAGAGGTGGTTATGGGCTCTGCTTTGGAAAAGGCCAATTTGGGAAGGGAGAAACCTTTCCCTTGAACGTCAATATATATGGGCATATGGTGCCCCAACCCAGGGATGTCTGCGCGAGAGGACACCCCGGGCACTCCAGGCAGCTCACAGGGCACACAGGGAGCCAGATACCCCGCCACCCTCCTAGTGCCCGACCTAGATCAGCCCAGAGCACATATTTTAATCCCCAGAACCTGGCCAAACTAATGAAATCCCTTCCTAAGCTCTCTATCCGCTATAATGGATTTTGTTACACCAACCTCTTTATTATTATTATTATTATATATATATATTCGGAATTTCCGCGTGTCCAGTCGCCTTATCTCCACTTCTTGCCCTACCAGAAGCCTCTGAATCCACCTAGCTCCCAAATTGGACAGCAACAGACCCTAATATCCGAATAACACTTAGATTTCAAGCCATAAGCGAGCTCAGCAGCGAAAATAAAATGTGTTCACCGAAAGCCTCTTTTCAGACAATCCCAAACTTAAAACATCTGCTCAACACACAGAAACATTTTTCGCCTTCGCCAACGAGACCTCAGTTCTCTAGAATATTTATATATATATGCAGAAAAAAAAAATAAAAAGCTTTTTCCTCTCTGAGCCTTCAACGAGCTAAGCACTTAAATGAATCACAGCACACAACTCCAGCCTGAGCTCTTTGCATCCCAAAATGAGACTCAACGCATTCTCCTTTTTCCTTTCCTCCAAATAAATATTTAGCACCGAGCAAACCGCAAGCAGGCAAAATTGAGCTTCGTATAGGGAAAACAAGCATTTGCAAAGGGCAACAGCAAGGGGTGGGGGACAAACCCTGGTTTCATCCATCTTCAAAACCACAAAACTACCCCAAACAACCCCTCCTCCCTCAAAAAAGCAAACCCCCAAGTCATTGCAATTTCGGGAGTCTTTGGAAAGCTACCTCATCTTCTTACATTCTGCAGCGTGAATTGCAAGGACTTTTTTTTTTTTTTTTTTTTTTTTTTTAAGTACATGTACAGCAATTTGTTTTTCCTCTGGGCAAACAGCGAGAGGAGTTTATTTTTATTTTTTATTTTTCCCAATAACCGACTGTTCGTTTTGTCAGCTCCATTTTTTTTCCCACCCCCACAACAAACATCCATAAGAAGAATATAAATATATATTTTAATGAAAAGACAAGGACAGTAAAGTGCATTATTCTGCCCATCTCCGGAGGAGAAGTTGGCACAGCGACCAGCCTGACTACCGGCCTGATTGCGGCCGTGATTATTCTTATTATCCACGGCTGCTAATTCCCGCAATTAGCTAGCGGTTAATGAAGGAGTCCCCTTACCTTTCGCCTCGTTGTCGGAGTTGTCAGTGCTGGTGTCGGTGGTTTTAGGCAGCTCCTTCTCGGCGTCCGATGGAGCCGGCTTGGGAGCCGGGGCGCTTTTCTCCGTTTTGATTTCGTTGGTGGTGGGGTGCGGAGCGTGCTCGGGTTGGGTGTTTTCGGGGAAACTCACTTTGGCCACCGGGGGCGGCGGCGGAGGTGGCGGAGGTGGCGGTGCTGCCGCTTCCAGATGCTCGTTCCGTGGGTTCAGGCTCGCCCTGGCTTCAAAACTTGCCTCAAACTCATTTGGGTTGCTGCAGTTGGGCGTCTTCTCCATGGAGGGGTAACCTTGGCTCGCTCGGTAGTAGCTGGGAACGGGGACTTCATGGTCATTTAGGCAAGGCTCAGGCATTTGGTTGGGGTAGAGGGCTGCCTCTGTGGCATTTTTCGCCCTTTTGTCAGCGTTATACATACAGCAAACATTCTCCTCCTTGACATTGGTGGGGAAAGAGCAGGATGGGAGCTGTCTTGCAACAGGTTGCTCGATCCTGTACGTATTTTTGGGGTCACACCAAGTGTCTAGCTGCGAAAGGTAAGATGGATAGGTGCTGAGAGACAAGGTAGCGCTATTCACCTCGTCCCTTTTGGAAAGAGACGGGATAATTCCACAGTTCCTCATGACTCCGCAGCTGAAATCGCTCCCAGGCTGCATGTACATCCCTTGGCTGGAGGAATAATTCTCCCCTCTACAGGTACCGGCCAACGAGTCCATCAAAAACGAGTTAGAAGTCACATTGTTGGGACATGACATTTTCAGAGAGGGTTTTTAAGGAGGACTACTCCAGCCAGGGGCTGACATCTTTTTTTTAGGGGGAAAAAAAATATCAAGCACCATAATTATCCACGCATCGCTCCCGTCCCCATCTCGCCCCCCCTTTTTGCTCCCCCCCGCCACCGACACGTGATGCCCAGGCCAATGAGGATTGAAAATGGCCTTGATGATTCAGACGGGGCCGACGTCACGGGGGTCAAGTTGTCGCCACCAGGAACGGCACCGTGGAGCAACAGCGACATCTGCCAGCACCGGGCCGGGACCTTCACGTTGAACAAAGACAGAGCCTCAGCCGTCGTGTCCCGTCGTCGTAGCCGTTTTTGCTTTCCTCACCACCCCCCCCCCCAAAAAAAAAAAAAAAAAAAAAAAAACCAAGCGGGACCGTCCCCGCGCACCCCGCTCTCGCGCCCGCGGGTTTGTTTACCAACCGAGCCACGCGCGTCTGCGGCGTGACAAAAAATATAGAATAATATATATATAAATATACACAATAGAAATGATTTAGAAATATCTCTCTCATCCGCGCAAAATCTGCCCCCTAAAAAAGTGCGCGGAGTGATAGATGGATTTAAATCTCACCCCGCCCCCGACCCTAACTCTCCTTCGACCTTGTTTGGCATGTGCTCCCTCCACCAACCCCTAAAAAAGCGGGATTTGCCCCCGCAGCAAGCAGGATCCCCCCGCTTTGCTTTGCCCTCCCTTGCCGCTCCGCAGCTCTGCCGGGGTGCGTGGCGCGGGTGCTTTCGCCGTGATTTGGAGTCTGGGGATAGTAAAATATATATATATATTAAAAAAAAAAAAAAAAGAAAAAAAAAAAAGAAAAAAAAGGGAGGGGGGAGGCTGCGAGTGGTCGTGTATGTGGTTGGAGTTTTTTTTCTTTATTTAGGGGGTCAGGGGTGCACTCGGTCCCACTTTACTTTTCACTGACCCCCTCCGAGATATGGAAACGGAGGGAAAAGTGGGGAAACGACACGGGGACCTGTTTTCTGTCTTTCATTCTGGCATTTCCCCGCATCCCGAAGCCCACTCTTCTTCGAGCTATTTGGATATTTCCCAGGCAGCTCTTGATTAAAATATATATATACACACACAATAAAAGCCAAGGCTTTGTATCTTATCCCCCCCACATACCCCCTTTTCTTTTTCCTTCCTGCAGCAAAGCAGCTTCGCCTTTCTGGAGTGCAAGAGGCTCTGCAAAAGCAGCTTTTTTTAATTATCCACTTTCATTGTGAACTGTCTTTAGTTGTTGGGTTAAATGGCATGTGGGGTGTCGCGCACATACCTTATGGGGTTGGTTGTGGAGGGAAAAAGAGGGAGAAATAAAAAGAATGGGGATAAATTTGCAAAAGGCAAGCGAGTTTTGCATGGCGACCAGCCAGAGTGCGGCAGTGCCGGAGAGGTTTTTTTTATTTTTAAATTTATCTTATTTCCTCCCTTTTGACTGTTTCTCTGATCCTGTCTTCCCTCTCTGGGACTCCATACAAGGGGAAAAAAAAAAAAAGGAGAGGCAAAAAAATAAAAAATAAAATAAAATAAATTTCCTACGACGGGATTTCCAAATTGAAACTTTTCCCTCGATATGGCTAGAATTGGATTTTTTTTTTCATTATTATGACTTTGTTTTATTCCTGGGATGATTTCACAGCGAAACTTAGTTTCGCCTCCGCTCTCTTCTCCATTTTGTGACTTTTTCTCTTAAATGGGACCCTGTCCGAGACCCGCTAGATCTTTCAAATCCTATGCAATTTCAACCCCTGTTGTTGTTCCGAGCATGTGGGTGTCCCCTCAAACTCTTCACTTTTCTAAATCGTGTAGCAATTAAACTCCGGAGTTGTGTCCCCCCTTTTTTTTTTTCTTTCTTTTTTCTTTCTTTTTTTTTTTTTTTCTTGGCTTGTTGAAGAGACACTCGGTGAACTTTGATTCGAGGCGAAAGGGGAAATTAAGGGGAGTCACATAGAAAATAAATGGAGAAAAAACACACACAAAAAGTCGAAGAGCCTGGAATTTCAAGATCATTACGAGTGATTAGAAAGACACGGGTTCAGAGTCACTTTCAAGGGAAACAGAAAAAAAAAAAAAAAAAAAAAGAAAACACAATCTTTCATAAAAAAAAAAAAAAAAGAAAGAAAAAAAAAAGAACAATGAGTGGGAAAAGGAAAAAAAAGTATATTGCATGGCAAAAAGTGGAACTTGACCGTTTGGGGTGATTTGTAACGGTTTCAAGTGAAGTCCTGTTTAAATATTCTCACGTCTGCAGACCTGCTTTCCCAAAGCTTTACCCAAGCAGGGTTGTAAAATCCCCGCTCGCCTTCACTTTCAAGGCACTTTGAGGCTCTTCCCGCGGCCCGAGTGGGACAAGTTTCCATCTCTTAGGCCGAGAAAGCCTAAAAGTGCGTTATACTATTTCGTGTGCCCCTTTCTCTAACACAGTAAAAGCTTTCGTAGGCTTTAGACGCCATTTGGTTCCCCTGGAAAGCTATTTGCCACTTTATTGCCTCTATTTGTGTTATCTGCATAGGTCTTTTTAAAACAGTTTGATAGAAATCGTTCGGTTTTATGGTATCCAACGAAAATTCCACATAATATTTATAAGCAAAGGATAAAACTTTAGTATGGGAGCCAATATTTTCTCATTTATAGGTGATGAAATTAAAGACCAATGCAATTTTGTATTATACTGCTCTTTTTTTTTTCCTCCCTGGTTTGACTTTTTTTTTTTTACCTCCCTCTTCTACTCTATTTTTGCAGCTGATGTGCCTGGCCAATAATTTATGCTACTCAGTCAAACAGTTACACATGTGCATTTTTTGGGACACCAAAATTTGACCTCATAGTTTCCTGTATTGTCTGCCTATAGATTAAATATGTTTTCCTGATTTGGGGATTTTTTTTTCTTCGACGGGTATTCTGGGATGCTTTGTTGAAGAGAGTATTAACGAGCTACAGGCAGCTCATCAGAGTAAAAAGTGCCCTTAAATAATTGCCTCTTTTCTTTTTTATTTATTTATTTTATTTCCTCCTGTCCTCTTCGTCCACCCGTCCGCTGCACAATAGCATCGCAAGTAAAAACTGCCGTCCAGGTCTCGAAAGAAGGGTTGGGGGGAAACAGCCTCTTTTATGAACGTGTAAATGTTGGGAGTATAAAATAAAGATTTACACCGTTTCGCAGGCATTTTGTTTACCAGGTTTTGGCAAAGCGAGCTACCGATGTGGGAGTCGAGGAGGTTTTAGAGACTGTTTCGCATGCTGCTAAAGCAGCATTATGGGGAGTACAAAGGGATGAATGCAAGCACACCCCTCTGTAATTCGAAAGAGCGTCCCAAAAATACACGGTTCCCCCAAATATGCTATGAGTATACTTCAAAACTTTAACTTGAAAAAGAATATAAGAAGAAAGGAAAGGGAAAATGGGGGAGCCAGTGTCTGCGAGTAACGCAGAGGAGTCTCCAGGAGAGCAAATATTGTTTAAAGTTAAAAATCATTAGAAGTATGATAAACATGGGTCATTAATGGGAGGAGAAATAAAATTCATCAGCCTAAGTGGAACCCCCGGTGGGAGAAATGCCTTGCTCTAATTACGGAGAATAAATACGAAGCAACGCTATTAGAACTTAAAAAGGGAGAGGGGAGATAAGGACTCTGACAAGCCTGGGATTTTACGTGCCTCTAGGGCTCCGGGTATGCACCAAAGAGTCAGATTTGTCCTTTCTTTTCCCCTCTCTTTTCTACCTTACGGGGCCTATTTTTTTTTTTTTTCTTTCTTTCTTTCACATCTCAAATATCTCCCGAATTCACACTCATCATCCCAAAGAGCTCTGCACCCCGTGAATAAGATAAGGAGAAAAAAAAATGATGAAGAAAACACCCTCTTCTGCCTCTCCAGGAGAGTAGCTCCATGTGCACCAAGACAAAGGCTCTCGTCGACTTCGACGCAATATTTTACCTGTCCCCCTGCTTTTCAATCTAATTATTTAACCGTGAGTTATGGATAGCAAGTGCTGCTTATGCCCGTTGTATTTTTGTTTTGACCAAGTTTGGGTATGCTTTTATTGCAAACATTCATTTTCGCGCCGAGGAAGTATTTGGTAGCAAGGCTTTAATGATTACCTTAAATTTGTATTTTCTGCTCGGTATTATGCCCCGTGTTGTAGCGGAAATAATTCTGATTTATGGCAAAGTACACTGGAGTACAATAACAGCGATGCAAAAATAAAACCCACGCCTTTATATGTTGGCTTAGAAACTGTAAACTATCACCACAAGAAATCTATCAAACTTTACAATCCCTCTTACCCTGCTTCCTTCTTTCTGAGTAACTTAAGTCAAAGAATTATGGAATGATATTATGTTCCTTGAGGTGGTAGTGAAAACCCTGGTCGAGCTTGGCTACCCCCAACATAGCAGACGGCAGACACCCATATACTGGTTTTACTTTTGGGCCCTTTCCCTGCTCTTTGATCCTTTTAGGGCAAAAAATGGGGGGGAGAGGGAGGATAGCGTATTTCATATATAAGGAAGGATACGACGGGTGACAGAGCCCGATAACGTGACACGAGGATTTGGGGGGAAGTTTATTCAGTGTTGACATGTTTCCTTTAATTTTCCAACCGCCTTCACAAACTTTCATGCGGTACCTCTAAATAAATAAATAAATAAGGAATAGTCTGTAGCAGAGGCCGGAAAATGCATGTGGGAGCATTGGGAGAGCACATCTGGGGAGTGCTCCCAATGAAGAGTGCTTTTGTGGGTAACATTCTGGCCTGGGTGGTATTATATAATTAAAAATAAACTAAGCATTGGAGATACATTTTGGTGATTTATTTATTTATTTGTAATTCCATCTTGCAAAGTTTAACAGGAGGAAAAATGTAACTGAAGCTGGAATGGGCAAGAGTATCATTGGAAAGTAAGACTGAAAACAATAAAGGACGTGTTAAAATGTTGGTCTGTTCTGGGAGTTAATAGTAAACCTCAAAGAATTCCTATTTTTCACATATGACGATTGGAAAATCGCTGCTTTCAAACGCTGTTAAAACGCGGATCAGTCACCAGGCTACTTAAGATGTATTTGAAGCTGCAATGCCGGTCTACTGAGGGCTCCAGAATAAACATTATTGTTTCAATTATAATTTTTAACAGAATATAGAGATCCTCTCGGGATATGAACACTAATTTTCTAGAAAAGTAAAGGGAAAAGAATCTGAATAAAGAGTAGATATACACCTAGAGTAGTGAAAGAATCTTGAGAGAATAGTGAAAGAATCTGGAGAGAGTGGAAGGATAAGATAAGCGTTTTGTCTTGCTGGATTGACCATTTCTCCCTCCAAAACCCAAATATCACCATCGAGCTTCAGAGCACTGAGCAACACATGTACACATGGAGAATTTATTTTAAAAACACCGTGCATTCCTTTGTTTTAAATATTTTTTTTTCCATACATGAAGTCCTCAGGCTCACAGATAGCCTCGATCATCTTCTACTTCTTTAATCTCAGTCTCTGCAAAATGCCCAAACTGTTACCCAGAGTCTGGATTCTTTGTACAGGCGGTTGTACAGTAACATACGGTTCATATCAAACACATCTTTAAAGCAGAGAAGAGCAGATTTGCTTAAGTGTCTATCACTTCATACAAAGAGAAGGGATTAGATTGTATTTTGAGAAATTAAAAGGATTGCGTTTATTTGGCTACTTGTAGCACATAAACAATTGTAATGTTTACATTAAACAATCCCTCTTCCTATATTTTTTTCCTAAAATGGATAAAGACTTTTTATTATTATTATTTTATTTTATGGGCTCCATCAGCAATATGCTGCAGCCTAATTCCTCAGCTCCAGATAAAACAAAGCCTTATGAGGTTGCAAACCACATTCTCGTGGTTTCATGTTGTAATTTGGAAGTTATCAAAAGCAGAGGAACGTGCTTCAGTCCGACATATGCTGCGCATCCCTATATTCCCTGGCTTTATGGCAAGAGGATAAGCAAAGGCCTTAATGGACCGCCATTTTGGGGCAAAATAATCTAAGTCATCTTTAATATATTTTAATTTCTGCTCAGACAGCGGAGGGACAAGCCACGACCGCCGGCAATACACACTACTTCTCGCATTCTTTGGGTTATATTGGGGCATTTTGTGGCTTTTATTTGGGGGGTGGGGGGGGAAGAGATTTTTTTGAGGGGAGAAAGGGACTTAAACTGAAGTACAATTTTCCCTCAAATCTGCAGTCATTTCGCCTACTTTTTCCCCCCGCCCTGTTTCGCTTTCGTGCGGCATTTCCCCCCTTTTCCATATTTTTTTCTTTCCTGCTCCTACTCTAATTCGGCTGCCAATTCTCCGCCGAAAAGCTGCCAGGGGCTTCAGGAGACCGAATTGAATCGATGGTTGCCCACATTAGGGGCCATTGAGGAGGAGAGACCCCCAGATTTGGGGGCTGGTGCTGCCTCCTCTCCGCCGGGCCCGGAGAAGCATCTTCCTAACAAAACCCCCAAAAAGTTACTCGCACACAAATAAATGAATTCACCCGGGGATCCACAGGCGAGGATTAGCTCAATTGCTGGTCGGCTCGAGTCCACTTGTCAAAACCACGGGCTTTCTTCTCGGCATTTTGTGCTCCCCGCTCTGTCAAGGTCCGAGCCCGACGCCAAAAAGACCGGTTGGAAAAGTGAAAAGAAAAAAAAAAACGAAAAAAAGAAAAAAAGGATTTCCCCCCATTACATGTCCCTCTCGCTGAGTTGTGCAGCTCACATTGGTAATTTATAAGTCACCGAGAAGGAGGTTGAGGCTAGAGGACCCCTTCGAGCCCTCCGAGTGGGTACGGGTGGGTGCGTGATGCAGCCCCGTCCACCCCTGCGAGCATCTCCGACCACTTTATTCCGTTTTTTTTCCCATCCTCCAATCCTTCTCGCCCCCATCCCTCACCCCATTTCTATTTTCTATTTACCTTTTCCAAGAAAAAGCATCTAAAAAGGGGGGAAAATAGGGGGAAAAAAAGGAGAAAAAAAATCCCTCCCATTTTCTGCGAAAGTGGAGATGCTTTGCATGAAAGCCAATGTCGGTGACCATGATTATCACACACAAGAAGCCAATTAGAAACGTATGTTTCCCCCCTCTACGCCCCCCCCTCCCCGCTATATTTCGGGTAACAAAGTAACCCCGAGCTGCTTCCAAGATGTTGTCGCGGGAATCCAGGGAGGAATGGGAAACAGGTTGGCTTGGAGTGTCGGTACGTCACGCCGAAAGGTCCTCCGCAATTAGTCTGTGTGTCATTAACGTAGGCACCGAGCGGTGATCCCAGCCTATGAGAGAGGCTTTGTTGGGACGGACATGGACGGCAGGGCGGAAAGTTGCGAACTGGAAAAGCCTTAAATGCGCGCTGGGAATTAAGGAAGTAAATAAATAAATAAGCAACTTGTAAAAGTCTTTTCTTTTTTTTTTTTTTCTTTTTTTTTTTTAATGGCAGAAAGTTATAAAAAACTTTCCACGTCTTGAGACAGAGAGAGATTTATAACACTACTAAAGGGTGCGAGACTTCCTCGACAAGGCACAAGAGGCGGCGCGACTGGCTTAAATATGAAGCATTTAAACACCGCCTGGGATGCATTCTGCCCCCCTCTCCCCCCCCCTTTTTTTTAATCAATTTTTTTTTCTTGGTGATTTTATTTGTTTCCTCTTGGGGGGGAAAATGTGGGTCCCCCCGCCCCCGCGCCCACCACCCTCCCACGGGCTCCCTGGAGGCGGGACGGCCGGGGGCACCCGCTCCCATCCCGCTTTATTACAAAAGGGTTAAAGGTGATGGACTTGACTTTATTGAAGTTCAAAGACATCATATATTCACATTTTTCCTTCCTGCGGGGCTGGCCTTCCCCAGGTGGCCTGGGGAAACCCCATTCGCCGGCATAATTTTGGGGGGCTTTTCCAAAAACCTAAGGCCGGACCCTCCCCTCGCTTCACACCCATCTTTCCCACCCTATAGGTGCCTACAGAACGAAACGAAGATGAATAAACCTTTTTTTTTTTTTTTTTTTTTTTTTAATTCCGCTTGTTCACCCTGGTGGTACCCAAAGCATCTTTCCCGACCCCCTCTTCCTCTGTCGTATCCCACTCCCCCCGCACCCTCCGCAGAACATTAACAGCCCTTTTCCTACACGGCCCTGATGCTTAATGCTGCTGTAAACTCCCACATGGTCTATAAACTTGGGTTTTACAACTGGCATTCCATTTTAGCTCGCGAAAACTTTGAACTAGGCCTCCAGTTTCATTGTGCTGCAGTTGAACCGAAGACTTAGTAGGAGCGGAGTAGGAGGGGTGGGGGGAGAAAAAGAGGGAGGGAGAAAAAAAAAAAAAAAAAAAAAAAAAAAAGCTGGGTAAGGCTCTCTTATTTGTTTACTATTTACTGCGGAAGTCTTTTTCCCTTTAGCCAGACGGGGTAATTAAGAAAAATTAAGCTGTTTAGTGCTGCAGTCTTTATTACAATGTCTAGACTAGGCGCTTTTGTCCGGGCAGCCGCTGCTGTTACGGAGCATTAACTGCCGTGCCTGACCTCGTGATATTCACCTTATTGCACCTCTCTCGGTTTTCCTAACCTTGGGAAGGTTTGGCAAACACTCATTAAAGAAAAGTGATTTTCATTTTTCTCCTTCTTTTTCTCTGCTTCTCCCTCCCACCCCCGGCTGGTGCCGGAGTGCAGCGGGACCCCGCTACATCTGCTCGGAAGATGGCTCCTTTTAAGCACATCTTGTCTCTATTTTTTTTTTTTTCTATTTTCTTTTCACTTTTTTTTTTTCCCAGCTCAGGAAAGTCCCTTGCACCTCTGCAATGTGCCCCCCACCCCGCCCCTCCTTTTAGGGCCAGTTTATGCAAACGGCGAAGCTCCGCTGGGTTTTTAGGCCGCGGACAAACGTCCATTGAGATAGAAACGTTTGCAAAAATAAATAGCGACGAAATAATAATAAAGCCACGCTTTGCAATGCAATCCCCCACTTTTTCCCCCCTCCCTTCTTACTCTACCCCCTTTTCCCACTCCCCTAATGAGAAACATGCCTGTGAACATCCTTTCCAGAGCATATCGGGGCTATCACGAAAGCCCCGATGCTTCTCATTGCTTTACCCTGTGTTCGTATGTGAGCAAATGAGGAGCATTTTTGCGGGCTCGCATTTTTTTTCCCCCGCCGTTGTCAAATAAAATCAGAAGACACCATCAAAGCGTTCGCCTTTTGTATTTAAAAGCAAGCATGAGAATTTTACAAGAACACGCTCAATGGATGGATATAAAATGTGTTGTTTCTCTGCTGCTGTTTCCCCCCTCCCTCCCTTCTCTCCCCACCTCGTCCCTATGCAAAATCCTATTGCTCCGCATCAGAAAACGCTCAGATTGCAAAACTCCAAACCTTCCCCCCCAAAAAACTGCGAACAGCCCTCCAAATCAACACAAATACACACATTAAAAAAAGCATACACCACATCACCAATGCAATACTCTGCATTTCTTTGTTCTTGAAAACGTTGTGTTTCTCTCACGGACAGAGAGAGGAGAAAAAAAGTCATTGTGCAAAGGCAAAAAAAAAAAAAAAAAGTTTTATGCCCTGTGCCTGTGAGTTGAACTTGTTTTTCTTAAGCAGGAATTTAAGGACTTGACTTTGCATTTGTGCTTTGTGGGTTATAAGGTGGGTTATCCTTGACTTAGAAAAATGCAGCTCGGGCCTTGGTGTAATTAGAGTTTTATTTATAGAAATAAAAAGAAAATAAAAATAAAAAATAAGAGAGAGGAGGAAAAGAGAAGAGAAGAGAAGAGAAGAGAAGAGAAGAGAAGAGAAGAGAAGAGAAGAGAAGAGAAGAGAAGAGAAGAGAAGAGAAGAGAAGAGAAAAAGGAGACTAGTATGGTGTCTTGAAAATGCAAAAAAGATTAACTACAACCGGAAAAGAGAGAACGACATCTGGAGCCAAATTCAGAAGAAGATTACTGGGCCAAGAAAAATCCTATAAATTTCAATCCGATGATGAATACAATGAACTCCACAGCTAAAATGGGCTCCAAGGTGGAGGTTTCCTATTAATATCAGTTATATTTAGCCCATCTTGCAGCTAGTCCGTATGAATATGGATGATGAGAAGGCTGATACGCGCCCAGGTATTTCCACTTCTTGAGAAAAAAACCCACACCACAGTGACCGCAAAGAGGCTTTTAAGAGGGGCAATGCTAATAAAATGGTCAAATAAAATCATAATGTAGAACAGCTTGCAACATCTTTATTTGCCACAGAATTTCACAGAATATCCCGGGGACTCACTTTACATACATAAAGATTTTTTTTGTGTTTTTTTCCTTTTTTTTTTTTTTTTTTTCTTCCCAATGTTATTTTTCTCCTGGCTTTCTTCATTGCTCATTTCCGGAAGAAAAAGAAGAAAAAACAAAGCAAAAACAAAACAAAGCAAAAGACACACTGCGAAATTTATTTACAAACAATTATTGCAAATGCATTTTCCTCTAGATTCTCCCCTCCCCACTCAAAATGAAGAATCCTTTCTGCATCGTGTATATATGTATATATATATATGCATACATATGTACACACATATAGATAAGCATATATATATATAAATATATATGAAGTTCGTGTGCAGAATGAACTGGAAATGACCATCCCGCTAAGGACGAAGTGTTTAAATCAGGTTTCGACCACAGTCCTTAGCTTGCAGACTAGGAGGCCAGGAGTGCCTGGAGTGGGTGTGAGTGCGAACACACACAAGGACACCCGTGTCTGTGTGTGCATTCACACACGCACACGGACACACTCACCCCAGATGAAGGGAACTGTTCCTAGAGGGAGACTTGGCCGCTCCTGCGATAACGCATCTGCATCCCCAAAACCATAACGTCCATCACTGCGACTCAAACGGATGGGGATGGGGTGCGGAGATTTCCTAAATTATAATAACAATAATAAAAAATATAATAACAATAAAAAAGAGGTGGAATCCCAAACTGTTCAGACAAAAAGAATGACAACCACAAAAAAAAAAAAAAAAAAAAAAAAAAAAAAAAAAAAAAAAAGGTTAAATAAAATGTCCGCTGATTTAAAGTCCTTGCAACGGTTGGGTAAATGCATGGATATTTCCCTTCTTTTGCCTTCTTTTGTCCCTCAGGACTTTCCCGCACATACAAACAGAAGTAACGAAAACGCTTAAACTTTGAGGTTAAGGTTGCTTTGTCGACTCGAAGGGCAAACCCATGCTCGCAACTGTCCTTTCTTCCTCCAGCCACATACACCTCGCCAGCAGAGGGGATTTAAAAAGCTGTTCACAACAAGGGATTCCCCGAGAAATACTGCAGACGGTCTCTGCTTAATTTTTTTTCTTTCATTCTTCTATTCTGGAACCAAATTTTAACCTGTCGGTCGGTGAGGTTTAGCATTCTGGATAACTGGAGCCTTTTCTCTTTGTTGATATAGACATTGAAGAAGAATTCGCGCTCCAGCTCGCGGATCTGGAATTTCGAATAGGGGCATCTCTTCTTCCGTGTTCTGGGAGCACCTTCAAAGAACCAGAAAGCGGGGTAAATGCGCTAAGAAAAGGCAAAGTAGAGGCTCTATTTTCCCACATGATCCCCCAGATTGGGGCGCACTTAGGTATTAATGCAGAAGCAGATATCTGTCAGCACGGAGCTCTTTGACTATGGGGGTTCTTGCCTTGGGTCTTATAGATTGAGACCCATATTACAATCATTTCCCCTCACTACATAGGGTTTAGACACTCCCCTCGTTTTAAGCGGAGCTCTGTTATTTTCAAAGAGACAGTGAGATTTTTAAAGCAGACTTTCGTAGCGATGGATAGAAAAATGTATATATATATATATATATATATATA
>NW_020455702.1:120643-121752 GCF_003342845.1 Nothoprocta perdicaria | reverse complement strand
TATCCTTTCCGCCACAAAGCAACGTTTACTGCTCTACCTACTAGCGCCGCCGCTTTTGCCGCTCTCCTTGTTGACCGAGGAGGATGAGGCTGAAGAGCCGGGGTTGGTGTTCTCCTCTTCGTCTTCCGGGTCCAGCCCGGGCTCGCCGCGGGCTGCCAGCTCTTGAGCTTGCGCTTGGGGCTCCAATTTGCCCTCGCTTTTCTGCAGGCAGCTCTCGGCGGGGGGGTCGGCTCCGCAATAGGCGTTGTCGAAGAAGCGGTCGAAAGCCTGCGGCAGGACGGTGTTTTTGCTCATGCCGCCGTAGAACCCCGCCGGGGCCGGGTGGTTGGAGCTGGGGTGATGATGATGGTGGTGGTGGTGGTGGTGGTAGCCGCTCTCGTTTTTCATTAGCATGTCGCTCATGGTGGCGGGCGGGAGGCACTCCCTGTGCATCAGCTCCTCCGCGGAGTAGCACGCCGCGTAATTGCCGCGCGGGTGCCACTTGCTCGAGGGCTCGAGCCCGTAGGAGACCTCCCGCACGGGCGGCACTTGCGAGAGGTTGGCGGAGTACGGGTAGGAGATTTGGCGAGAGGGGGCCTGTGGCAGGAAGGAGGACACGGTGGAGAATTCAGGGACGTAATAGGTGCAGCTGGGGAGGTAGAGGTTGGAGGCGCAACCTGCCCGCTCGCCAAACTCGGCGCTCCGCTCTTTGCGTGACTGCGAGCAGAAGTTGCCCAGGTTCACCGAGTTAAACATTTTTTTTCCCCTCTCTCTCTGTATATATATATATTTAATTCCCGCGTTCCTCCCGGCTGGAAGGATTTGGGAGCCGATGTGCGGAGGGGAAAAAATTTGGGAAGGCGAGATGACGCGCTATCCGTCTTAGTCGCTCCGGTGGCCACGTGATCCAAAGTAGATATTGTCATATATCAGTTTGGAGCACTTAGATGCGTAGGAGTGGTTCACTTAGGTAGGAGCGCAGAGGTTCAAACGATTGGTGTGCCAACACCGCAGAAACATTATGAAAATCAATCGCAGATTTGTATGCATTTTCCCGAAGGCACACCCCTTGCAAGCGCGCAGAGCAGGACAACTCCAAGGGGCGGCTTGTGAAGTTGCTTTTTTTTTTT
>NW_020455702.1:102621-120478 GCF_003342845.1 Nothoprocta perdicaria | reverse complement strand
GAGGCCGGGGAGGGGAGAGGAGGGGAAAGAGGGAGGGTCTTAGAGCGCTGAAACTATATCTTTCCATCTTTTTTTTTTTCCCCCTTCATCATCATCATTATCGCTATTCTTATCATTTATTCTCACGTTTCTTTGTATTCTAGCCTTATTTTAGCCGTGTCCAGTAAAATCCCAGGGATAAAAAAAAAAAAACGCTGGAGAATACGAAGTAAGTTTTCCAACATTTCGGGAATCCTCGCTGCAGTGGGGAAAACGCGCAAAGTAGAGTTGCGTCGCAAAATTAGCAGTGAGTCTATCTCTCGATCGGGGAGCGAGGGTGCTGGTGCTAATTAACAAGCTTCTACCATCCGCTAATTACGTCGAGCTCTATGTGCACATCCACTATACATCAAGCAGTTTGGCAGGGGTTAGAGAAAATATACCATTTAGGCAATGACAGTTTGTGCGGGTGTCTTTGGCAGAGGGAGGAGGGAGGATCGTATAAAGTTTCCAACTTTAAAGTTGTCTCCAATGCAGGCCTGGATCCAATGCGTTTTTATTATTTAATATATATTGAATTAATGATATATCAAGGAATAGAGCAAATGAATTAAGTCTCCACCTAATAAATAGTCGAAAGCCCCCCTTCAATGTTTTGTTAAATATTTATTATGGAAGAGTGGCACATTGAATATTTAATGCATCTTTTTATTGACAATCAATGAATGGACTTGCAGGAAGGCGCTCGTCATTTGGTCTTGCAGCTGAATTAAAAAAGATATTCTTATTAAAGTCATTCGTCTTTCCTACCCATTGCCCCTAGAGCTCCGATTTTCTCTGCATTTCGGCAGGCTGGCATCAAGTAAACAGCGATAAATCAGGGCTCTTCCACATATTTTGCGCCTTTCACGAAGATTTTTTTAAAGAAATGCTTGGGACAAGGTAGAGAGGTGTGCTTGGGTACCTGGAGGAGTGAGGGAGATCCTGAAAGGGAGAAGATCTGCTGAAATAAAAAGTCTTTGGGGAGCAAAGTGGCCACATTGCAACCAATGTAGGCTGACGGTTTATTTTTCACCTGGATTAGAAATCATCCAGCTGAGGTGGAAAATACAGCTCGTAGCATTTCCATTTTAAACCGAGCGTTCTCTTTTTTTTCCATCTCTATACCAAAATATGTTACATATTCCCCGCTCTTTTCCACTCTTTTTTTTTCCTTATTGATTTTCTTCTATTTTCCTCTTGATTTAACTCTTTTCAAAGGCCTAGAAAAGGAGGAATAGGCAAAAATTAATGAAGTACCCATGCATTAGTCCGAATTCTGCTCTCTCCTGGTCTCAGTTTGCGAGTGAGCCCTTCCAGCAAACCCTCCTCATCGCCTGATAGATCAGGAATATTTCTCTGGAATATCTCCTCAAATCGAGTTCGAAGCAAATCAGATAGGGAGGAAAAAAAAAAAGAACACCGTAAATCCCAGACCTTAGGAATATGGTCGGGTCAAGAGAAAAATGCAGTTTTTTGCCTCATTTCCCGCGCGCAAGTCCGAGTCTCAGACCAGGAATAACCAATTCCTCAGCAAGGAGCACCAGAGGCTCCCATTCCTGCTTGGAATGGTCCTGAATCTGGACATCCTTGCACACCTCCGTTTTCATTTTCCTCGCATGAATTTGTGCATTTGATTTGCCTGCATTTCCTATGTTTAGTCTATGTTTACCGTTTGCCCCGTTTTTGACGCTGGGCGAGGTGGCTAGAAAACACGGAGGAAAATGCACCTCCCACAACCGCACAATGCTTATAGGCGTGGATAAATATATAGACTCATGGATAACCTGCGATTATGAAGCAATACACAGTAAAAGAAAAAGAAAAAAAAAGTTTATTTTTATTGAAAAAAAAAAGTATATAGAAACCAACCTGGCAATTCCGTGTCTTGCAGCAGAGCTGAGATTGGAGGATTAAGAGATCACAAAGCCAAATTACAGTGCATATTGCAGGAAAGCTTTCAAACCTGTAGTGCTCATCAGGCAGGATGGCCGGATTTCCAGGGATTTATCCCTGGAAACTTGGACGGGAAACATGGCGGCTTCCCAAACCAAGATTTCATGTTGCTCTTCCTCAGCTTGAGCTTTTTTTCCCTCTTCTCCTAAGGCAGCAGAGCATTCATTTTTATTTATTTTTATTTATGGATGGCTTTATCCCCCCCACACCTTTCCAGCTTTGTGTTTTCTGTTTAAGGAGAGTCGTACTCATAAAACTCTTTTTATAAGGGATTGGGGTGCGTGTCCCTCTGAACGCGGTTGTGCGGCGATAAATACATCCCCGTATATAAATATGTCGCTAATTCCAAAATAAACGCAGATTTTTCTCTCCAACGCACTCATTTTGGCCGAAGAACATCGAGGCGAGGTGGTTCTGCCTGGCGAGATGTGTTTCTCGGCTCTACAGCCTGCCCTGGTTTACGGCTGGAACGTCGTTTTGGGCAAAACTTTTAATTAAAGTGTCAGTGATCTTTTCACTTGGCTTTTTATGGACCAATATTAATACTAACTACAAACTAATAATGTTAAGCTATTGTTTATGAGCGTGATTATTTTTTTTCTCACTCCCCTCCAATTCCCTCCTGCTTGCAACCTCAATGCGCTAACTCCAATTAAAACGCGAAAGGATGTCCAATATAAGTTGTATTTTATATTTTTTTTTTCCAAAGCAATTTCAATGCAGATTCCCTAGCAAAGGTTGCAAGCCTCCAGCTTTGCATGCAGTCGAGCATCCGAGCGTATTGCAAACAGAGCTGCTCCTCAAGCAGCAAACAAAGCAACTTTCCCCCCAGAAACCCACGAAAAGCAGGCAGGAAGGAAAAAAAAATAAAATAATCATGTGTGGCATAACACCCGACATCTAGATGCAGGAGTAATTTATTGCTGCTCGTAGGTAAATGCATCTGAAACAAGCCCTGGGGTCGTTTTTTTGTTTTAAATCCAGCTTAAAGGAGAGGATTTGCCCGCTTCCTGCAAGGGAGCACAGAAGAGACAGCTGTGGAGTCACAGCACTTGAATTTGACCACCAAAGTGACTACCATAAAACCGAATGAGGGCTGGCGTCTCGCATTCCTTTTGGTTCCCCTGAAAAAAAAAAAAAAAGAAAAAAAAAGAAAAAAAAAACTTTAAGGCATAGCCCTTTCAGACATCCATAACATTTCGGGAACCTACATTCCCTACTCCTGAATATGAGGCGAATGGAAAAGCTTAGAGTATGGAGTGGAAAAATATATATTTATATGGGTGTGTATATATATATATATACACACAAATATATATAGAATTTGTATTTAGTCTCCTAAAAAAAATCCTGGAGGGGAAAGGTCTTGTTTTGCTCCGATGTGACCATGCACATGAGATACGATTATCCCATCTGCAAGAAACTTCTCTGGTTTAGTAAATGAGCAGGAGAGACAAGGAAAAGTCAATGGCGGCTACGGAGCGTTTCCTTCCTGGTGCTTCTTTTGCAACTGTATATACAAACACGCACCTAGTTGGGTGCTAGGTTTAGACTGGTATCCCCACCGCTGTCCATTGCA
Organism: Nothoprocta perdicaria; assembly: GCF_003342845.1. Lineage (NCBI taxonomy): Eukaryota > Metazoa > Chordata > Aves > Tinamiformes > Tinamidae > Nothoprocta > Nothoprocta perdicaria. The sequence continues at coordinate 116,925 of NW_020455702.1, read as the reverse complement.
TGTGAAAAACTCCAAGTCATCCAAATTCCCTCCATCAGAAACCACAAAGTGCAAGAAATTATATTATTAATAATAAAATCCACACCACTACCTCGCCAAACTCAAGGCTTGAGGGACGTGTGGGTTTTTTTTTTTTTTTTTTTTTTTTTTTTTTTTTTTTAGGGTTACTAACATGGATTTTAGGGTTTAAAAGTAGAGTCACTGCATGACCAAACATACTGTAGCGCTGATGCCGAAATCAAAAACTCGGCAGTGCAAAAGTTGGCTTTAGGTTGCTCTATGCAAACATTTGAAGTTATATTTTGATTTAGGTTAATCCTGTACTTGAACTCTTCTCAATAAATCATGCCCTTTTTCTCCCCTCTTTTTCTTCCATTGGGAAGAGAAGATCTTCCACACACACACACACACACCCATTCCTGCATAAAGCTACCGTTATTTGACTGCAATGTAAATTCGATAGTAATCACCAAAGTCCGGGTAAAAAAACCTTTCTGCTAGTATTTCCATAAAGAAACCTTTGTCCAAGAGGTGCCCATACCCTATGGAAACTATTGCCTGGAAGAAGGAAAATAGAAGGAGATTTTATACCAACCTGACTTGGATGTTACTCATTGATACTTACTGTGGTCTCAAGATAGTTGATGGAATATTTATACCCTACATATTTCCCTATTTCCCTATTTCGGACAGTTGGTCAAAGTTTGCTTTGGCTCACTTTTTTTCTTTTTTTTTAAGAAATAAAACAACAAAAGAAAAAAAAAAAACTTTTTATTTTTACGACACTTTGCAAACCTGCTTTCCTAACCTGTGCTCATTCGCGGCTGCAAATGAAAGTGTGAGTGCAAAAATTGAAAAAAAATCCTTTCCCGGGTGCATCCCCCAAGCAGCTGCAGAAAGATGTGTCTTGCTTTTGTTGCCGAAGGTTCAAACTCCTGATGTCTAATGATTTGGGCCTATCAGAGGTTCTCAAAGTCATTTTTTCCCTCCCTTCCACTCTCCTACTATTATTACTCCAGGAAAAAAAAAAAAAAGAGAGAGAGAGAGAGAGGGGTGCGGGGGATTGGGAGACCGAGAGGAAACCCAGGACAGTAAACAGATTACTAGACGTTGCTTATGTGTAGAGGAAATCTGCAGGGAGAGACAATAGCTACAAGTGGGAAGCGCTTGGGAAATATTATTGTCACCAAATGGCAAGGATAAATTTAATTGGATATAAGCCAGGCTGCGAAAGAAAACTATATAAGCTGTGAACAATTCAAAAGGAACAGGGGAGAAAAAAAAAAAAAAAAAAAAAAAAAAAAAAAAAAAAAAAAAAAAAAAAAAAAAAAAAAAAAAAAAAAAAAAAAAAAAAAAAAAAAAAGAGGGAGAGAAGGACTTAGATCTCTCTAGACCTGAGCTGCGAGTTAAAAATCATGTGGATTTAATCAAGATAAAAGCAGATAAAGTATGTTTCCCAACCGCAGGCAGCGCTGCGACTGTCTGGGTTGGGAATGTGCAACATGGGGGAGTGGAATTCAAGTGGGAGCGATGCCGGAGAGGCATTAAGAAGAGTTGCACTTAATCATAACCAATACTACTAACACTTTTTTTTTTTTTTCCTGATATGAAAAGCCTTAAGACTGCACATTTATTAATTTTGTGTATTTCTATGCTTTTTCTGGTTCTCCTCAGCCTCTGTCGAGGCTTTGGCTCCTTCCCGATCCACCCGCGGGAAGAGCTGAGCCGAGGTGAGGGGGGAAAGAAACTTGCGTGTGTTTAGATCTATTTCTTTGCTTTTTAATTTTTTCTCGGCACGGGTACATTTCTGATTGCTGCTGAAGCATGAGAAAGAGAAGTGAGTTTTGGTGATTTCAAGCCGGACTTCGCAGAGCGCTCCTGGGGCAACTGCAAAATTCAGCCTGGAGGAGAGACAGGAAACCCAGAAAAGAGCTCATTAAGCAGCACCTATTTCTTTTCCTTCTCCCCTCTTTTTTTTTTTTTTTTCCCTCTCCACACCAGTTCTATAAACACACTTATTCAAACACAAAAGAAGAGGCACAAAACACCCCACTACATTTCCAAACACTTTATTAGCCAGGTCTTCTCACTTGATAACTTTAGCAGCGACCCTAAAATGTGCAAAAGATAGATTAGGGTAAAAAAAAAAAAAAAAAAAAAAAAAAAAAAAAAAACGGTAGTTGTGGCAGAGAAAAATGTGTTTGTTCTCGGATTGCCTGTTTCAGAGCAAAAGAGCCCCAATATGCCAAGTTGGGAATGGGAGGAGGACAACTAAGTCGCTCCAGTCTTATTAAAACCGCACACACGTTTGCATGCGTGGTATTTAATCCTTAAATACCCAGGAAATCATTTCCAAGGATTGCACTTCAATACTTTGGCTCCCGCATCCCCCTTTTTTTCCACCCCCTTTCCTTCCCACAACAGCTAACACCTAGATGTATTTCCCTCAGACACCCACTGATCAAAGGGGAATCTCAGGAGTTTATGGGGATAAACTTCAAGAGTTCGGCACTGGGGTCCTTCTTTCAGTCCCGCATTCATCAGAATAAGAAAAAAAAAATAATAAAAAGAAAACTAATCCTCCAGCTGCTTCGTGAGGGGATATTTTTTGCAAAGCTGGAGTCGGATTTGGAAGACAAGAGGCTGACAGGGAACCGAGGCTGTTCAAGAGGACGGCGGCGGGTGCAAAAAGCCTCTCTCTGTCCCTCTGTCTGTACCTGCCTTCCTCTATGGGTGCAAGCTCCTCTTTGCCTATAAAATGCATGCATGCAAGGGGAAAAATGCAAATAAAAAAAAAAAGACAAAATAATATTTTTAATTATTATACCTATCCATTTCGTTTATTTATTTATTTATTTATTTATTTATGGAGAAGCAGAGGAGCGTACAATCTTTCTTTAAAAACTTCACTCAATCAATGCCCTCGCACTCCGCTAGGCTCCACGGCTCCACCAGATCTTTTGAAGAATAAAACATGATATTTCCTTTTTCTTTGGGTTTTTTTTTTCCTTTTCTTTTGTCGGAATCGAACGTTTGAGGCTTTGGTGGATTTATTTTTCCGGTGGAACGTTCAATTGGAAAAAAAAATGTATTCAGATTAATATGGCCGGAGTTCACCTCTAATAAGGTATAGTGCTTGAAAATAGCTCCTGTAATACTTAAGAGCAGAGAATTCATGAACTCAAAGTTGGTCTAAAAAATGGACCCTAACTACTATTCCTTCCATTTGCTACGTTAGTGTATTATTTCTACATTTTCTTCTTTCTCTTTCTTTCCCTCTTTCTTTCTCTCTCTTTCTCTCTTTCTCTCCTTCTCTCTCTCTCTTTCTCCCTCTCTTTCTCTCTCTCTTTCTTTCCTGATTTGTCCTTTATATATATACATATATTTGTCCTTTATATTTTATCCTTTTCATATTTCTCACGAAGGGCTATGGCCGCACAGGCAACGCTATGGAGGAATAGAAATTTCTTCGCTGCCTTCCACATAAACATGCAGAGCTCTTTATCACGCCGAAACATGCTCAAATATTGTCTTTAATTATGGATTTATTTTCCTTGTAGCATCGCCACCTCTAAATAATGCTGTAAGTATTTATTTCTTCATAGCATTCGGATTCCTATATAGGCATAATTGGTGATATGGGCATCTAGTCTCAATAACACTAATGGCTTATTTTATTCTTCCCTCTTATTAAGAGGCATGTGATCAACGCAATTTTATTTTCCCTTTGGACTTCTCGCTTTAAAAATGACCCAAAAAAAAAGACAAACTTTTTTTTTTTTTTAATGGAGTACAACCGAAAACCAATAGAACATTGTGGGCGGTTTATGTATTTATTTTCCCCTTTTTCCTCTTTCTCTGGAATTTTGAGGAGGTGAAGGGCAAATTTGACTGTATTTTGGTAGGGGGTTGCTGTGTAGCTTCGAGGAGGGTTTTTTTTTTGGGGGGGGGGGGGCAGGGGAGTGTTAATTCTGGCCCCAAATCGGGTCTTGGCGACGGGTCCCGTCCGGCTGCGTCCGGCCGCGCTCGGTCCGATCTCCTGCTTTGCTGTTTTCCCCTTTTTTCATCCTATTTATCCATCCCTCACAGACAGAGGGGACGAAGAGACTGGTTTTACCCCACCTGCTAGCCCCCAATAAAGATAAGGTCGTTTGTAAAAGAAAGAAAGAAGAGCAAATCCAAAATGCTGGGAAAATAAATAAATAAATAAGTTAATAAATAATTTTGTGTGTCTTCCCCATTCCAGCTCCGTCCCCGGCACTTTCAAAGGAGATGGCAGAGGCGTCCCGGGATTTGGGGTTCAGAGGCCTTGCAATGCCACAACCTATGGCGACAGTCCCCTCTGGTCAACTATTTATTTTATGTCTCTGCCTTTTTTTCCCTAGCCCACAGGCGTTTAGTTGGTGTGCCATTCCTAATGTTTTAGTCTTGAATTCTCCTTTTACTTAGGTTCGCTCTGCCGATTTTATTTTATTTTATTTTATTTTATTTTATTTTATTTTATTTTATTTTATTTTATTTTATTTTATTTTATTTTATTTTATTTTATTTTATTTTNATTTTATTTTATTTTATTTTATTTTATTTTATTTTATTTTATTTTATTTTATTTTATTTTATTTTATTTTATTTTATTTTATTTTATTTTATTTTCTGCAGTGCAAATATGTGGAGCTAAACTGCGCGCAATGAAAGGAGAAGGAGGACACGAAAAAACACAGGGAGACATAGGAAAATCCGGAGGGTGCTCCCTGATGTTCCCCGCAACCATCTCCCCCCACGCACTCCCGGCCATCGGATCCAGACAACTCCTTTCCTGCCCTCCTTGCCTGGGCCCCTGCTATCACTTATTTATTATTAACCCCCTCCTCGCTGAGGGGTCTCTCCAAGAGGAGGGCCCAAAAATGACCCCAAAACAACTTCATACCCAGTTTGAAAACACGATTTTTGATAAATTTACGCCCCTCCCACTCCAGCTGCAGGAAGAAGGAAGGAGAGGAGCTTAGCTCCTTCCATCCCTTATATTCCCCATTCCCCTTTATTCCTTCTACATTTATTTAATGATTACTCACCCAATCTAGTTTTTTTCCCCCCTCTCTGAGACAAAAAAGATCTGCCCCCCGCTCCAATCGCCCTTCCATGTCTCTCTCCTTACCGAGTGGACTTCATTGTTTTCTGGAGGAAATGGTAATGTCGAGACATTAAACCTTAATTGGGGTTTTCTTTATGATGTTTAATTTCCTCCATGGCAGACGGGGTCGCATCTTGCTGGAGAAAAAATAAATTAAAAAAAAAAATAGGGGAGAGGGGAAAGGAAAAAGGGGGTAGGGGGATGAAGACAGTAATTCAAACTGCGAGGTCGGAAAAATGTCACGGGATCAGAAAGGGGGGGAAGAATCCCCCAATTTCTCCAGCACCCCCAACAAGTATCATCTCCCTCTCCCCCCCCACTTTGAACCCCCCCTCAGCGGGTTGGAACTGGGGGGGAGGAAGGGGGGCCTTACAGGAGGCAGCGGGGATCAAACCGGGCCGTGCGCGGCCGGCAATGGCTTTGCCCGCGGGGGCTGCGGCGGAGCGGCGCGGACGGGGCCGCGGAAGGTAGGCGGGCGGCTTAACTTGACCTTCACTTTGCCGCCCCCGCCCACCCTAGACGGGGCTGCCCAGACGGCAGCCGCCCTCGCTGGGGCAGGGCCGGCGGGGACCGCGCTCTAGCGGGGCGACGGGAGAGGGTAGGGAGAGATACAACCGGGGTGGTGCGGGGAGAGGTGTATGGAGGAAATCCCCCTCAGCCACTGCCTATATCCCTATATCCCAATCCTCCCCCCCACCACCACTAAAAAATAAAAATAATAATAATAAAAACCTCTTTTTGAAAGATCCCAGCGCTCTGCAAAAAGGGACCCGGGAGTTGCCTAAATAAAGGAGATTTATTTTTCGTTGTTAATACCCGCAAATTTCTAGGGAGTGAACCCAGGTTTGCCATTCCCACCATAAAAAAAAAAAAAAAAAAAAAAAAACTCAATTAACGCCCCCCCTTCTTTTCTCCTTTTTTTTTTTTTTCACCCTGACTGTAAAAAAACAGTCCACCCTGCCTCCCCACTGCTCTAATCCCCGCTTCACCCTACTCGAGCCGCCTATCAGCAGATTTTCCCCCTCTTTCTTCTTTCTTTTCTCCCCCACCCCTCAAATCGAAGCCTCGGGCATTTAATTTTCTGTCCGGCAGAAACCTCATATTTTCCTACTAAAAGAAAAAAAAACTATAGAAAAGCCCCCCAGATTTTTATATTCTCACGCGGGAATCGCAGCAGCAAGCTCATCTCCTCTTGGCAAATAGGCGGTCGCTTTCATCCCACGCAGGGCGGTGGAATTAAATATATATATTGTATATATACATGATATTCCAGCGCAATTTGATTCTGAGGGATGATTTTTCCGTCGGGAAAAGGTCATTTTTCGGGAAGGCCCTTTGGAAAATCCCTCGGCGAAGCAGCAGCCGTGCAGATGCATCCCTCGAGCCTGTGTCTGAGCTCTTTGTGTGTGTCCGGGCGTCTGGGGGCGCGGGGAGGGAGGCAGGGGGGAAGAGACAGATGCTTTATTTCACATTCTCTCCATAAAGAGACAATTATTTCTCTATTTATCCACCTAAGCAATAAATACTCCTCATCCACAATCACAGATGAAGGCGACTGGCTTAAATAAGCTTAAAGTCGGCGCTGGGGCTCGACGAGTGGGGAAAGAGTGTTTATTATTACTACTACTACTGCTACTACTATTAAAAATAATAATAGCAATTATAATACTAATAATGAGATTTGTTTAAAAAAAAAAAAAAAAAAAAAAAAAGATAAAGAGGGGAAATAAGAGGGGAGTAGCCCAACTTGGTGTGAAGCAGAGAAGCCTCGGCCGGGAGTTCAGAGGAGCTTTAAGGGATCCCCAAAATGCGAGGGAAAACCTCGAATCTCAGGGTATAAATCCTGCTTTAGCTGGTCCCTGTCCCCATGGCTGTGCAGAGTGGGTGGTGGGTGAGATGACTTGGTCGGGCCTCGGCTGCACCTTTGCCTTGGCGCCTTCACTCCACTTTTTGTTCGTAGGGAGCTTGGCCTATACATTCGCCATATACAGGCGCCGGGAGGTCATATATATATATCTGTATATACATGTATATGCACATTTATATATATGCACACAGTCGTATTTAGCCTCGCAAAACCGCCCCCAAACCCCTCGAGACTTCTTTTCGAAAAGAGAAATAAGTGCGGGCCCACACAATCTCTTAAAATATCCAGGAGAAATCTTATTTCCATTATTTCTAGTTTAAGATATTTGGATTTGAGGTATTCTGCACGGTCTTTTTCACATTTGTTTCCCTCCTCCCGCTTTCCTTTTACTGGCCCTGCAGTCTTCCCGCCACTCTTCATTGCTACCTTGGGTCCCAAATTGCATTTTTCCATACCTAATTTTTTAAATGCTTTCTCCTTTCGCAGTGTCTCGCATCACCTCATAAGAGTTTACTAGTTCATCATAAAAATAAAATGAATTTCCACACTCTGGGCAATTATCGTCACTTCTCCGCCTAATACGTACATTTGAGGAGAGGACTGGAGAAAAAAAAATCATATTAATCCACCATCGCAGGGAAAAATTAATATTGGCCCATGTTGTTATAATGAGATATCCCGATGGTTTATATGCTCTTTGTGTTTTCCTAACCCATGTCTCCAATTAAAACATAAACTCTCTTTAAAAAAAAAATACAGGTAGATTTTAGCGCGGATTTGGAGCTCATGCCGTAATGTTCTGCGCAAGACCCAAAGAGAGCCGAAATGTGATTTATTCTGAGGGAGATTTCTGCCTTTTCATAGGTCTATAAAGACACAGATCTGGGGGAAAAAATGCATTTACATTGCCACAGAGAGAAAAGAAGGAGGAAAAAAAGACCCAAACAACCATTTTTTTTTAACCTCTCAAATACAGAGAAGGGAGACAACTCCTCCTCGCCGTTCCCAAGTGTAGAAGATGGGTAGTTAGCACTAGATTTATTGAAGGAAGAGGGGTACATATGTTTATCTTCTATCTGAACAACATGAATATCAATCCAATTAATGAAGTTTGACTTTTTGTTTTTGATGATGCCGTTGTTTTTAAGAGAAGGAAGGGGCGGGGGGGAATTCAAGAGTCACCAAGACGCAGCCATTAGAAAATCCACGCAATTTGGCCTCAGCCGGGAGCACCAGCCTCCCGATCTTTTTATCTTTCTTATCCTTTTCATCTTTATTATCACTCTTGTTAACAACACCAATGAGACTGGATACAAATATCTCTTTTAAACGCAGTCATCCATGGAGCCATTGCAGTCGCTTTCTACAGATATATTAATTAATTTATTCTCTCCACAGTAAAATATCGCTGTGTCTGTTTGCTACCTACGAAGCAATAAAAAGGAGTTTTTTTTTCCCTCTCTGCTTCCCCCTCTGCACTTCATTAGGTTTTACCTATAAGTTTCAATTGGAAACGATTTGCTTAAAGCTAATTACTTGCAATGTACTTAATTTTCCTCTCGCAGGGGTCTGGAGGGTTTCAAAGTGGGGTGGGTGGCCATATGCTGATAAATGCCGCTAATTATTCCCTCTCTGTGTTTATTTTATATTTATGAACCCACACTCGGAATGAAAACAAGGCATTCCTCGCTAATAGCGCCCTGGCATATTAATGAAAAGAAAAACAAGAAAAAAAAAAAAAAAAAAAAAAAAAGAGCGGGGGTGCATAGGTTGAAAACAGCCCCCTATAACAGCGCAGGGGAGGAAGCCCAGCAGTTCATGTACCACAGAATGAGCCGGACGGAGGTTCAGCCACACAGAGACCGAAATAAGGAGGTGAAGGAAAGTCTTTATGATTATCCTAACGCGAATTATTACATTTATTGTTCATTACGCTAAGACTTTAAGCTGCAACCCCGTAAAAAATAAAATAAAGGCAGAGACGAGGAGGAGGCTTTTCTTTTATCTATGGAAGCTGCTGGCGAAAGGCGAGGCGGGGGGGATTTGAGGAAGGAAGGCAAAATATTTGCCCTCAGAGCATCGCCGAGATGCCGGGATGGGGACAAGAGGTCTGCGAAAGGCCCAAATTCCAGATTTCTCCTTGTTGTTGTTTGTCTGTATGTTTGCGTTGCCTCTGAGTTGAGTCTGGCATTGCCTCAGAATTGAAGCGCGCACTGAGTCGAGCCGTCCTGAGCACATATAGAAACATATAGGCACCCACAACGTGCTAATCAGCGCTGATTGCTCTTTTATTTTATTTTTTTATGTTATACTTGTGTTACTGAAAATAAAATGGTGAGACGGTCCCCTATACGCTATGTGCAAGAGTCGTGGGTCCACGGCCGAATCCTCTCCGAGGCCGTTTGCAGTTGGTAGAAAGTACTATTTTGGTCCAGGGAAAAAAAAAAAAAAAAAAAAAAAAAAAAGTGTTGAATTCACTCTCTGAGTTGCGTTTTTGGTTTGGCTTTAGCTTAGAGCGGCTCTGGGATGACTTTGAAATGGGAAATACTCGATCTTCTCCGGCGGCTTTTGCAAAGGACCCGGATACTAGTGGAGAATCATCATTTCTTCAGCACAAAGGTAGCAAGAACGTATCTCCCGTCTTAAAAATACATATATATAAAGTTCTTTGTATTCCCGCTTGGCACATTATGGTTCCTCTATTCAATATATGCCGAAAGCAATGATGTATGAATAATTTCCCTAAAATGACCTGCCCGCATTTATATTTTCTACGAATTTGCAGCCATTGTGAAATAGAACCTCGGTCCTGGGCATTGCCGTAGAAATATAATTCGCAATTAAAGAACTCATTTCCCTCCCCTTCTGCTGTCTAATGAATTCATTTTAAAGCTGGAGCGATGAAATACGCTGCTGAATAAAAGAAACGGGCCCAGAAATAATACAGACTTTTATAGCGAAGCAACAATTTGTTCCCTCCACTCGCTGGCAATAAATAAGTTTTATCTATGTTTTGGTGAATGTTTGAATGTCTTTGAAATCCGACTATTTCTGTTCAAGGTGAACCGCCTTACAATATATACAATTTATGTCCCCCCTCCGCAATTCAGACTTGTTAGACATAATTCCTGCTGCAGTCTTTTTTATATTTATTTGTTATGCCAGATTGGCTCATGCATGCACTCACATACATGCCCCGCTCCGTAGAAATGAGTGAAAATGTCTAAAAATCTGCTTTGAGTTTGCATTTACAAGATACAGGCCTACAAGACAAACCACTCGCTCGATAGAGGAGAGGAAACGGAGAGGAATGTGCTATCCTCTGAAATAAAATACTATTAGTTAGTAATTAAATAATAATGATAATAAAGAAAAGCAAAGGTTGTAGCAAAAGAGGAGGGAAAAAGGTTTTTTTTAACAGAAACTTATGTTTAAGCCTCACAATACCCCCAGGCTGTGACTATTGCTATTTCCTTTGCGTCCCGAAACTTAAATATCTTTGGGATTTTCTGGAAAAGAGCAAGATGGCAGAATCGTGGCCCATTTCTATATAATACCAGCTTTCTCCTTCCTTCTCTCCTGTACAGATCAAGTAAATTATGGGGAAAATAAATAAATAAGTAAAAGTGTATGACTGGATGAATTTTCTCCTATCTGTGTCCATGGAAGACCTCTAGCTCCAAGGGCTTGTCCTGCCTTGTGAACATCACAAGGCCTTTCTTTAGGATGCAGGGACATTATAGCGGAAGGTGGCAATTAATTAGCCTTGAGGGCTTTAATTAGGTTCTATCACAGGAGAAAAAAAAAAAAAAAAAAAAATAATGCTAGTAATTTTAGCTGAGCTCAAGGTAAAGCGTCCCACTCAGCTCCAGGCAGAGGGATGCGCTGAGCTCCCAGCTCCTGGGATCGCGGCAGGATGCGGCCTTTGTCTAGGGGAAAAATTAAAAAAAAAAAAGGGGGGGAAAAAGGCCGTTCAGCCAAGCCAGGCACGATAGTTACCTTTGACATTTCTTTCATTAAAATTCCTCATAGATCTTCAAAAGGCTTGATGATACCTCCGCTGGGGAAAAAATAACATAAAAAAGAAAAAGATAGTGCTTTATATATAAATATCCGCCTGGAGAGAGATTGAGGAAATCGTCATCTAATTTATTTCAAATGAATTGGTCCTTTTTTTTTGGGTGGGTGGGGGAGTGGTGGTGCATGTGTTGCTGTTGATGTGTTGCTGTTAAATGATTTTCTGGGGAATTTATAGCGAAGAAACGCCGTGATGGTAATTCTAATAAACATAATCATAGCAATAAGCATCAACGTGCTGCATTCTAAAGTCATCTCAAAGTATTTCCAATTTAAGAGCTGCATTTTCGCATCTCATTGTCGTCTTAATGTCACATCCAAGACATCCTTGACACTGCTCCAGTTCTTGTGCTTATAGGGAAATCCATCCATATAGTATCTCCCCTATGTCCATAAAGACTGTGTGAGCGAGGATCTGCTTCCGAAGGAATATCCCTCTCTTATATGCCCCAGAAGAGACAAAATAATCGCAATTAGTCACCGTTCAAGCAGTCCCGAGCTGCTGCTTTTTTTAAAATAAAGTATTTCGGTTGAATTTTCCCTCCAATTAGTGAGACACACATTCTCATTAACACCGCGATTTTGAAATTAACTTGTGCTTCTTCTTTCTCCAGGGTTTCTCTAATTATATTTAGAGCCACGCAGCGAGCGATATTTTCCTCCTTTTACAAAGCGATTTATACTTTTTTTTTTTTTTTTTTTTTTTTTTTAACAGAAAGATGATCTATACGGCACAGAAGACAAAGCTGGCCCATATATTTGGGATTACTCTTTTATTAACCTTGCTGCTTAATACTAATTTCAACTAGTCGGTAGTAAATCACCAAGCGAATGTTTTGGCAATTTTATTTATTATCAAGAAATCACATAATAATACATTATTTATGAATATTGTTATTCATTATCATTGTGAAGCAACTTTTTACATGACTATAGAAAGCCAGAACGTGCTAGAACAGACATTTGCATAGACCCTACAGATAAAAGCTTGAGGTAAGAGACATTACATATGATCTATAGCGCAAAGGATGCATTTCAACAACTAGACTAGGGGGTGACAAGCTGGAGACCGGGGGCCGCGTACACAGAGACCAAACACAGGACGAACAGAAATTCCACCGAAAAACATTTGGAAAGCGATCTGAAAGAGCATATTGCATATATTGTAGGGTTTTTTTTTTTTAATATTATTTTCCTTACATTTCTGAGCACACCATTGACTCGGGACAACCCAGTGGTGCTGCTGGTGTGGTGGCTTTCGTGTTTCGGTGGAGGGAGAGTTTTTGTGCTCGGAGAATTGAGGCAAAGATAAGGAAACAGATGGATTTTTTGTTCCTTTTTGAGATGCTGGCACTGAAGCACAACCCAGAATTGCTGAGATTTCTTTGCAATTCACCCAAATTCCTACTTTTTTCTCAAGCGGTGGCTTCTTGCAACGATGCTGACAGTAAGGGGGTGAGCGGGTCTGGATTAGGCTAAGTCAAATCGGAGTGGATTTTGGTCCCTTCTCTAGGAATTAAAAAGCTTGAAGCTTTGTGGGTCCCCCTAGGACACTACAGGGCTTCAAGGGGCCAAGTGGGAGCCAGGAACCCGGGAAACGCACCCTCTCCCAGCAAAAGCCACAACCAAATCCCAAGCCCGCTTCCCTATAACCTGAATTCCTCCCCATTTCCTTCCTCATTTCATTGCACATAGTTCAATTGAAGCACAGATGTGTATATATATACATATATCTCTATAAAACATACCCCGGGCTTTATTGCACACATTGCAAGAGGCGCTGCCCTGCTCTGGGCAGAAAAAGCGATCCCCGCATATAAGCAATGAGGAAAGAGGTATGGGGTGGTGGTTGGGGGGTGTCTTTCATTTGAAAAAGCAACTGAAGGGAAAATCGTGACATTCCCGAGGTTAAAGGAAGGAGAAGAAGGAGGGAAAAAAAAAAAAGAAAAAGAAAGAAAAAGAAAAAAGAGGAGAAAGCAGAGGGGACGTTTGGAAAGGGTGACCGTGGCATGAGAGTAGAGGCTCCTGGGTGCTCCAGACGCATATATATATGTGTTCAGACGCATATATTTTATATATATATATATACACTTTTTTTTTTCCTTGCCCAAGGAGGCATTTTAAAGGAGTCATCTTCGTCCTTTGCAGCTCGTAAATAAAAACGTTCCTGGCCGCGCTGGCCGTGACCGTGAACACGGGGAAGAGGCAGCACGCGGGAAGCATCTAGACTGCCCACAAAACGCGGCTTTGCCCCCCAAACTCATCCCACAGAGGTGAGAATGGGATGCAAGCAATGCCTGCCGAGGGGAAACTCCAGGTTGTGGCAGCTCATTTTAATCTGACTTCATATTTGCCAAACTGGGTAAGATCTCGCGGGTCCTCAGCCTGCTCCTCCATCCCTTGTCACCACCTTCCTTCCACCTTCCTACCCGCTTCCCAGCCACCTATCAACACCTTGATCACGCTTCTCAAGTTTCCCAAATGGATGGGTTTTCTGAAGAAAATGCATCAAACCGTCCCTATTGACCGAAAAATGGAGAAGTGAGATAGGGGTTAGGGGGAGCCAAGCAACATCTCCTGCTCTTCAAGCACTTCAAAGATGGAACTGCCTCTAGTCGTGATTTCTCCAGGACGCTAAAGATTTACTCTTGGGAGAAACTTCTAGGTCTTCCCTAGGGCTATTCCCAATAGGAAAGGGAGAAGATGGAAAACTCCTGGGTTATCTTTTCCCCTAATCACAACAGAAGTATCGCCTTAAAATAACTCTCATTCTCTTGTTTCATAGAGAAAATAGAGAACAAGTTCCTCTTTGGAAGTTTCCTGGAGCAAAAAAAGAGAAAATGTGGCTGGCTACAATTGGCTCCATCACGCTGTTCCCACCGAATGGCATGTATATATATATATAAAATAAAATTAAAATTAAATCCTCTTAGAAGGATTTTTCCTATACGTTGGTGTTTGTGTATTTTCTTTCCAGTGCTGACATCGGATCAAAGCCAGGGACCAGCGGCAGCCTCGAAATACAGTGAGGGACACAGTGTGACACACAGGCCTCTTATTCTACAGATATATATCATCCCTACCGTGCATACCGCCGGCCTTTGTCTCTCCCCTCTTGCTAGAGGCACCGAGTAAGCCTCTGCCATAAGTGACCAGCAAACCGTCTCTTTACACCGAAAAATAGCATGTAGGGGCAACCCCAAAGCACTGAAAGAAGGAAAAAAAAAAA
>NW_020455702.1:93429-101976 GCF_003342845.1 Nothoprocta perdicaria | reverse complement strand
TTTTTTTTTTTTTTTTTTTTTTTTTTTTTCCAACTTTAAAAGAAAGAGAGAGCTTGCTCTCTCAGGAGGAGTCTTTTCTTTTTCATGCGTCGGTTCTGGAACCAGATCTTCACCTGCTGGTCGCTCAGGTTTAATCGATCTGAGAGCTCTCTCCTTCTTTGGCGAGTAATGAATTCATTGACCATAAACTCCCCTTCCAGCTCGGCAAGCTGCAGCTTGGAGTAGGGTTTGCGCTTTTTCCGCGAGCGGGTGTGCATCGGGTACCAGGGAGCACCTGGGGGAGCCGGAGGGGGGGATGGAAAATGTTGCAATAAATATAAGAATCAAAAAGGAAATCAAAGAGTGGACCCCCCATGCATCTCCTTTCCGCACCTCTGCCTAATCTGCTTTGGTGTCCCCATTGTCCCCGGTGTTCCCATGATTCTTGGTGGCCCCGAGGTCCTTGGTGGCCGCATTATCCCTGATGCCCCCATTGTTCCTGGTGTGCCCGTGATGCTCCCTCATCCGTGATGTCTCTATCACCTCTGGTGTCCCCATCATCCCTGATCTCCCCATCGTTCCTGATGCTCTCTTCATCGCTGGTGTCCCCACTCCCCCTGGTGCTCTTATCCATGCTGTCTTCCTTATCCCTGGGGTTTTCCTAGTCCCTCTTGTCACCGCTGTGGCCGGGCCACTCTGCTCTCTATAACGGGGGCGCGCAGCACATCACGGAGGACACCAAGCGAGACGGGGAGGGATCTTCTTAGGACCCCTCCAAGGTGGGAATGTCTAACACAGCTGTCACTGGGAAACCTTGGGGACTGCTTTCCCTAAGCGCCGTGATTGATCTTTATTTCATTTTATCCTGTTTCCAGCCATCGCCCCCTGCTTCACTCTTCCCCGAGCTTTCTGGACAGACACATCCCCAACAGATCCCCCACAAAAAGGAGCCCTGGCACTCCGCCTTTGATGCCCACCTCAGCCACTACCTCTCGCCTTCTCCCCCCTCCTTTTCTTTTAATGGGATATTTACATGTTTACAGCTCCCCCCCTCTTTTTTCCCCCTTTGAAAAGAAGCACCACCTCATAAACCATTCGGGATTTCGCTGCTACCCCTAGTGGCCTCTGCACACATAGGCGCGACGCTTCCCACCGCCGAGCCCACGGGCAACCCCCTAAACCCACCCCCCGATCAGAAGTTCCCGATCCTCCCTCCTACTGCCCCCGCCGCTTGCAGCCCGGCCAGATAACCAGGAAAAGCCCTTATTTCCCCAGACGGGGGGGGTCCTCTATGCCTTACCACTGGTGCTTAAAGTGCCGCCTTGGTTGAGGGGGGAGGCCAAGCTCGTCGGGTCCCCCCCGGTGCCTTTATTCCCTTCATTAAGCAGCGACGAGCCGGAGTCGGACTCCAAAGACTGGCAAGAAGGAGGGTCGTGGGGCCCCCCCTCGGCCGGCCCATAGTCATATTTGCCGAAATTGCCCCCCAAGACGCTGGGGAGTCCCGGCTCGAGGGGCAGCAAGGGGGTGTCCCGGGGCCTCTCGTCCCTCTTGAGCGCGGCGCCGTCGGGGCAGCTTTCCCGGTAGTAGCATTTGCTCTCCTCGACGCGGGCGAGGTCGCAGGCTCGGCCGAAGGAAGGGTTAATGGAGACGGGGCTGCTCAGGTAGGGTTGCGGGTAGCCGTTGCAAGGCTCCGAGGATGCCCAGGGCAAGGAGCACACGTTGTCCCGTCGCGGGTAGGAGAGGGACGGCAAGCCGGGCAGCTGGCCCCCGGACGCTCGGAAATTGGGGAAGTAGAAGGTGTCTCCCGTGTGGATGTTCACCAGAGGTCCCACGAAGCCGGGATTAAGGAGGTTGTGCTCGCCCATTTCCGCGGGCCGCGCCGCAAAAGGCGCTCTACTTTATTGCTATCTGACATTAAACATAGTTAAGCCCCCGGCTCCGCCCCATTGGTCCGAGGGGGGTCACGTGGGCCCCCAAATTGCGCTGGCAGCGAGGGAGGGGAAGGGGGGGTGGGAGGGGGGGCTGCTCTCCCCTCCCTTGGCAGCCTAGACAAAACACACCAGCAAGTTCCGCCTTTTCTTTTTTTGCCTTTTTTAACGCCTTTTTTTTCCTCTCTTCACCCCCAGCGTGGAATGATAAAATATTATTAATATATATATATATTATATATATAAAAAATAAAGCGGCCCGCGAAGATCATGTCTATTGGCGAGGGGGGAAATGTACTGATTTGCCCCCCGAAAAAGGAGCGTGCCCCTTTCTACCTACCATCCCCGAGGCCAGTTTGGGACCCTGCGGCCGCTGGGCAGTCAAGCGGGGCCATCTCATTAATTAGTTCCTTTATTAACTAAACACGCTCGGATTTACACTATCTCCCCCAGAAATTACGAGCAGATATTGTGTCATATAAAGTTTACTGGCTTTTTAAAGAGACGAATGATTGCGGCCGCAACAGGCTCGTAGAGAGGCGCAGTGGGTTGGGGTCTATTTGGGACCTTTTATGCGCTTTTTTATTCCCATTTTTTATTTAATTTAATTTTTTTTTTTTTTTTTTTTTTTTTTTTTTGCTTCCTTCTCAAACAAGATGGGTTTCGCAGGTTGGGGAAACGCAGCTTCTTCTCAGGCTGCGGACCCTCTTCGAAAGCAGGAGGCAAGATTTGGAGCAATCAATTGCTTTCATTAATGAGCTGTGTCAACTAAAGAAGCGAGGAGGAACAAGGCTATTGCATGAATTCAGCCGGTATATATTCCATATGTACAGACATGCGCACATATACAGAATTTATTATTCATGTGCCATTTCCCCTGCCTTAATTTCTTGGGAAGAATGCATATTTGTCCCTGCAGTCCTCTACTCCCCATCCCAAGATATATAGGAGCATAAACGCGCACACTGGTGCCTGGCCACCTTATAGCAATATATTCTGCACTTGTAAAACCACACATTTTCTCTCCTACTCCTCCTCTTCCCCCAGTAAGAGTGGAAAGAGCTTCTGCAAAGCAAGAGGGGGAGGAAAATATTAAAAAAAAAAAAAAAAAAAAAAAAAGAGAGATTATTTTAGTGTTAACATAAAATATGTTGGGAGAAGGCAAAAAAAAAAAAAGTGGAAAAAAGTGCATGGAAAGCGAGAGAATGCAGGATTTTTTTTCCCCATTTTTTTTTTTAATTTCTGCTTTGCTCTTTTTTCTCATTTCCAAAAGCGAGCGCGGTGCCCACCCCGCTCGCCCGCGCTGCGCGGGGCTCCGCATCACGCGCTGCCTCGAGCAACTCCCCGGCGCTTCCTTGCCAGGTCGACGCCGCCGAGGTACCGTAAATACCGCTGTAGAGGTTAAAAAACCCGCTCCGCGGGGGCGCAGCCGCCCCCTCCGGACCCACGACCTCCCCGGCGGTCCTCAGCCCCCTCTGCTCTAGTTCATACACTCCTCAAGCCCAAAATTATATTTTCCCCTGTCTTCTTTTTTCCTGTTATAGGAAAATATAGGGGTTGGAACTACCTCTCCAATCATATAAAAAAAAATCAGGTGCCAAACAAATATCTAATTCGGTTATTTAGGCGTATTTTAATATTCCAGGGACAGTTCCTAAGACTCGGAAACCTCTTTTTTTTTTTTTTTTTTTTTTTTTTTTTTTTTTTTTCCCCTCATTTCCACGTTTACCCACTTCTCTTTCTCCCTGGCACATCTATAGCTATGCTACATACATACCTTGGAGAGACACTTGCATACCTTCCTATACGCCTTGCCTGAAAAAGAAGAAATACGACTACTAGAAATATTTTGCTAGAATGAAAGTTTAGGATTTTTTTTCTCTCTCTTTTCTTTTTTAAACCTTGCCAAGGAATTTTTCTCCCTGCAGGTATAAGCGCGGAGCTGCTCGCAGTTTCTCCCGGCGTGTCTGCTCGGTGCAGAATAAGCATTTCCAACGCCGGGCAAGCAGGGAAGGGAAGAGTTTATATAAAAAATGAGCACGTGATCGCTGGAGGTGGCCATAAGAATTGGCTTTGTGTTCCCCCCCCTTTTTTTTTTTTTTTTTATTTTTCTTTTTGTTAAAAAAAAAACAAAAACAAAAACAAAAAACACTTGCTCTTTCTGTTCGAAATTTCTCCCAGAAGCTGGTGCACGGGTGCTGTGCTGCTTTGTCCTCCTACAAAGGCCGGGGGGTGGAAAAAAAGAGTACATTTTAGCCTCAAAAGAGATCTTGGGCATCTGGGCTTATCTTCGTTGCAGAATTTGATTGATTTTCTTCTTGCAAAAAGAAATAATGCAAATTACTTATATACAAATAAATATAGAAAATCTCCCAGTGACCTCCAAAGAGGCATATGCGAGGCTGAGCTGCGGAGCAAGTGAATCGCAACGTGAGTCCTGAATGGGAGGATATTGCCAGGATGGGCACAGAGCAAGGGAGAGGCAGAGGAGCCCCGGCAACTCTCTCTTTTAGAGACAAGAAAGGCTATAGCCCTGCTCAGATATAAAGGGAGAGCTCCCGGCTCGGGTGGCCTTCTCTTCCAGCAGGAAAAAACAGCATCGGAGCAAAGCGCTGCAAGTAGAAAGCAGGTTCAAGGAGGGATGGGGTTGGGAGGGGTAAAATCCAATTGGAAAGGAGGGAAAAAAAAAAAGTAGGACTCTAGCAAAGCTCCCGCTTTTTCGCGGAACTCTGTCCCGCATTCCAAATGTATTTTGTTTTATATTTTCATTATTTTTTTTTTCTTGTAGTTTAGGTTTGGAAACGCAACGGCGAGCTTAGCAGGGTTTCAAGGAGAAATCCTGAGCCGAGTCCTCCAGTCTGGGTCTCTGGCACTGCTGCCAGGGTTAGATAGATAGATAGACAGACAGACAGATATACACACACACGCATCCACCAATTTCTATTCCACGTCACTAGAAGCAAACTTATTTTTATTATTTTTTTTTACCGCATTTATCGTCAAGGAAATAAATAAATATAAATGATAAGTTGCCCAGCCTTTTTCGCAAGAAATTGATTTTTTTTTCCCGTTTGCAGTCTGCCCCGATTTCAGGTGAGACCTTTTTCCACCCAAATATTTCATGATCTCCGCGGGGTGCTGGTGGAGGGGCTCTTTTCCTCCACCCCCACCACTGGTCCACAAAGATTTCATAACATTTCCCCCTTGCGAGGTAACCGAGAGATGCTCCTTGCCGCCTCCGAGTACGGGATCCCTTTAAAATAATAATTAAATAGAATAAAGAGAGAGAGAGAAAGAGAAAGATTCAAAAGCAAGATTGCAACGTCTCAGTTCAAGGTCACTGTCTAGTGTAGCAAATAGGATCCACATCTTATGCAAATGACTCCCTCGGTTGAGCATCAGTCATTACGCTGAGAGGAGCCCGAGGAGGAGGGAAATATTCCCAAATCTGCTCTTTTTCTCCCCTGCTTTGCCCTGTGCCTCATTTTGGCACCGTGACTGTGCCCCGATTTCCCTCCGCTTTTAGCAGTGAGAAAACAAATCCCCCCTTCCCCTGTGCCGAGTTTCAGCCTCCCCCTCTCCAGCCCGCAGGGCTGAGCTCGGCGCAGAGCTCCTATATGAACAGACTCTTTCTTCCTGCCAGCCTGGTTTCTTGTAAAAATAATAATAATAAAAAGGGAGTAAAAAGAGAATCAATACGAATGGCCGCAGCAAAAATATTTACGTTTCAAAAGGGAAGGAATTACTCCTCATTCGACTTGCTCCAGGAGAAGAAAATAAATAAATAAATAAGACAGAGAAAGATTTACCCCAATTAGAGGAGAAGAAATCTCAGTCTAAATTGTCTAAAGTAGATATGTGGTGCCTTTCTACTTGAAAAGGGAGAGAAGGAGCCTATGCGTGGTCATGCTGCTTGCTTAGCTTTTCTGTTCAAATAAATTTCACTCCAAATAGGATGGGATTTTTTTTTGTTTTGTCTTGTTTTTTGTTTAAGGAATCGCCTTCCTTGACTCAGACAAGAAGTTAGCTGCCAGGATCAGAAAGAAAGTATTGAGAATAAATATGGAGAGAGACCACACGGACAATCCAATAGAGATGGGCTTTGGCAAGCCCACCAGACTCTTATTTCGGCTTAGCTATATATCATTGAAACCTGTGCAATATTTCTTTTTTTCCTAATGTGGAAAATACACATCTACTTCTATAACTGTGAAAGACAGTATGCATACGTGTGTGTATTTTATATATATATATATACACGGAGTGATGGCTGTTAAAAAGGATATGAAGGAGATGGGGAAAATATATATTAATAAATATGGGAGCCCTGTGAAGTGTGAGAATAATAAATAAATAAATAAATAAATAAATAAATAAATAAATAAATAAAATAACCTGCTTCCAACACTTTAGTTCATCCGACGTACTAATAACTCTGGATGGGTTTTATTTTTTAAGGTGACAGGTTGGAGGATTAGGAAAACTCCCCTCTTGAGGCCTTTCTCGGGATATCTTTCTAAATATTTTTCCACTCTCCCAGCATTGCCAGTGGTGGATCTTCTCCTCTTCACTTCATGCAAACTGATTTTTTGAATCAGTCAGAGGTTTGTGCCCAGCTTCGGTGGAATTTTGCTTCGTCTGCAGCTCTGCTCTGAATTTGGGATGGAAACGCCCTTGGAGGGCGTTTGTAGCAACCATATCGCCATCGGAGAGCCCCGAAAAGCTGGCTTCACTTCTGCAATGTCCCTGGCTCCGTAGGAGGAGAAAGTTTGAGGCAATGGGAAGAGTTGCTGAAACCTCTGCCTGTTCCAAGAGTCTCCTAGAGCAGCTCGGCAACCCGCTTTTGCCAAGGCAGCTACTTCCCACCGAAGAGGAGGAGATTAAAAAAAAAAAAAAAAAAAAAAAAAAAGAGAGAGAGAGAGAGAGAGAGAAAGGGATATCCTCTTATAAATAACAAATTCTCCTCAGCTCAGGAGGTCTGCAAGCCAGCAGCATTGCGCAGGGTGTTTGCTAAGCAAGAAAACCACCGTGTTATAGAAGTGTGTGGGCTATGCGTACACCCACACGCCCATATTGACGGCTGTCAGCAGTGTCCCAAGAAATAATTTCTCCAAACTCTTTGGGTGTTTCCCTTGGCTGTTGAAAGGGACCCTTTTATTTATTTAAATATTCATATATTTTTAAGGTCGAGGCTTTTACTAACAATATACAGGCAAAGTAGCAGCTATCTCACACTCACCTCAGCCTGGAGCCCAGTGGAACCAGAATTCCCCCTTCCAGAGTGGAAATGTGGAAATTGGTCTTTGGAAAATGCATTGACGATAAATAAATAAATAAATAAATAAATAAATAAATTATTAAGAAGATGTCAGGAAACTAAAATAAATAAAAATACGAAATAAATGGAAATCAATAAAAGGGAGCGGGAAATCCCTTATCCTACGTTTGGCGCTTTTTTTTTTTTTTTTTTTTTTTTTTTTTAGCCATAGCGTCTGCGGTTGGGAGGTTATTTAAAGTCCCCGAATACAAAGAGAAGAAAAGGTTTAAACTTGGGAAACTTCCTTTTCAGGACTTTATTGTTGGCCATTAGGCCGGCTGTCTAGACTTCAAATAACACCTTGTTTATCTGTAAACAGGAGCCGGAGCTGCTCGGCGGTGCCTGGTGAGGGGAAGATCAAGGGTGAGGGTCCCCGCGCTGGTTGCGCCCGCAGCAATGATGTCAAGGTCAACCCCCGCCTAGTCACGGTCAAGGGTATATGCAGGAGTGACGTCACGCCTCGTTGACCTAGGAGCCGTGAAGGCAACGAAAATAGGAAGAAAAAGGAGAGCAAAAAAGGGTTTATTTCCTAGAGGAGGAAAGAAGCACGAGGGGAGCAAAGGAAAGGAGCATAAGGAAGTGATCCGTGCCCTGGACTTTGCACCTCTGAAAGGCCCATAGAAGTTCATTAAGGGGGAAAAAAATGCGCTGTTTGTGAGGTTTCACGTATTTGTTCCTGTCCGCAGGAAAGTTTTTTTTTTTTAATATTATTTATTTTATTATATCTTCCATTCCTCTAGGCTAGTGCTGTTGTAAAACCCATGATCTTGCAAGAGGATACGTGACCAAACTCATTGGTTAGATATTACTTTTTAAAAATTATTTATATATGTATTTTCTGCTAAGCTAACATATCCGTGATCAAGAAGAAGGAACTAGGTGGCAGATTAAGCGAAGGCATTTTCTTTTCTCCGACTAGTCCTCAAAACACATTTTCTTCCCTCACCCACAGCTTGAAAAGAACGGACAACGTCAAGTGCCGGCGGCGGTGCAAGTGTGAAAGGCAAGGGGATATTTTTTTCACCGTGAGAGCTATTTTTCGGCTATTTAATTAGAAATATATTTAAAAAATAATTAAAACTCGAGGGAAGCTGCGGGCCATGAGAGGAAAGAGCCTCGTTTCACTGCCTCGCCCCTATCTGCCAGCGAAGCCCATCAAAAGCCTCCGTGCCCAGAGCCGCAATGAATGAATTCCTTGTTTCTTCTTTGCTGTTTTCTTTTTGCTACTGGTGTTTTCAATCTTCCCACGCGATCTGAAAGCCCGACCGACACCCAAATCGACACACAAACCCTTCTTCCCCGCACAAAATCAAGACGCAGCTG
>NW_020455702.1:88673-93284 GCF_003342845.1 Nothoprocta perdicaria | reverse complement strand
TTCAATAATCTGAGTATAATAATCCTGTTTTCCTCATATTTTTTTTCCCTTCAGGACGTATCACATAATCAGGTAGAATAAGGAAGCCTTGGAGAGTACAGAGATAGACACGCACCGAGCAATATATTCGCTGTCGGGATGTCGAATTTGGGCTTGTCTGGAGCTGCATTTATGAATTTCAATGTCTGCACACACAGCACTAGGGTGAGCTCTTTTTTTTTTTTTTTTTTTTTTTTTTTTTTTTTTTTTTAAATCGAAAACACATATTTTCTCGGCTATCGTGCTGCGGCTGTGAATTTTCGCTGCCCGACACAGTGCAGCGCAAATTTCCTTTTTATTTATTTATTATTTTATTTTAAGTCATCTTCCCATTGAAAAATACCCTTCTTCTGCTGTGAAAGTGAGAATGGCTTTCTCAAGGTATTGCAAAATTTACTAGCTTTACTAGCTCAGTATATTAAAAGGAAATCGAATTCCTGCTTTTTTTTTTTTTTTTTTCCTAACCGGATAAGTTATTCTCCTCTAAAACAAATAAAATTTCATTTGTATCAAATCAATCTTCTCCAAGCGCTTCTGCGCATCAGATCCCAAATCCAAATAGGAATTGCTAAATGCACAGACGGGAAAAAATTCCCCCTTTTCAAGGGCACCCACAGGCAAGGAGGGATGGTAGAAGCAGGGGGATCCAGGCCGGAACACGGAGCCGCGCAAAATAAGCCGCCGGCCGCAGCTCTCTCCCACCTTTCGGGAATTTGGGAATCACTGACGGAAATTTCCAAACCCATGGGACTTTCCCGACTTTTGCTTTTGCAATATAGGCTCTAAGGTGCACGGAGATGCATAATGTCTACACATTTTCTGTACATAACTATACTCATCCTCCGTATATAACCACACTCTGCTCTGAATATAACCCTCCAATGTTATTATATATAGTTTCTAAAGTTATATATCCCCTCTGCGCACACACACCTTTAAAAACACACCCCTATAGAAGAACATGCATGAGAGCTGCACATCACTTCATATAATGATATAGCTTGCTGCGCTTATGTATGCCAATGTAAATATATAGTTATAAAGCACCGGTTTTAAGATACTGCATGTTATCTGTAACATACTTACATACACACAAAGATATATAGAGCAGTTTAATAAACACTAATGTAAATTACATGCACGCCGCTATGCTTCACACACATATATTTGGCTTACGTCTAGACTTGTATGTATAGCGATGCCCAGATCATTTAAAGCAACGGACATACACGGTTATACGCTTGTGAGTATATATATATGTATATATACATATGGTGTATATATATTTGTACGTCTCTCTATATATATGCACACAAGCGCACTTCTGCACATGAACTTGAACTACTATATCTATACAATTGTTTATGCGGACACCCATGCTAATTTTTCCCCGGGTGACTTCATATTGCTTGCTCCGGCTGCTTCTCCTCCTGCCTCGTATATACATATGTGTATGTCGGCGAGCACTTAATGCACATTTCAGCACCAATAATATTATAAATTTTTAAATTCTGTAATTTTTAAAAGCCACTCCCCCAGTTTTTATTATTATATTCTTTTCGGATTATTTAATGAGCTGATTCCTTTTGGATTATTTAATGAGCTGATTCCATCTAAAAGATATTAAGGCCGATTGCAATGAGTCTTTGGATGCAATCCGCTCCCTCCACGGGCGCGGAGGTTGCGAGATTTAGATCTGAGGCCGGCGCTGAGTCAAACAGATGTAACAAAAGAAAAAAAAAAAAAAAAAAAAAAAAAAAAAAAAAAAAAGCATCGTTTGAGGCAGAACCCTCTCGCACCCGGCGGATTTAAAGAGATTAAAAGCGTCTCCGGAAAGTCATCACGTTTTCACCCTGCTCGGGTGTCTAATTGCGGCGTTGGGGGAAATAGGGATAGAAAAAAAAAAAAAAGGAAAAAAAAAAAGAAGAAGAAATAAACAAATAAACTAACTAAATAAGAAGTTTCATGGCTTGGCTCATTCTCTGTGCATTTATCTTTTTCTCTCCTTTCTACTTACAGTGGGAAGCAGCCCGCCTTGGGGCACACACATCCGCGCCCCACATCTGGGAGGATTGGGGGCTCCCCCCCCTTTTTTTTTCCCCCTTTTTTCCCTGCCCTTTTCTCCCCAGATCTTCAGGGTTCAGGTCGACCTGCTGGGCTGTGGTTGTCACTTGGGCTGGTTTCACCTTCCCTGGGCAAAGAGCAGCCGTCCCCAAGGGGGTCTCAGGACAGGAGATTAAAAGGGGAAAAGGCTGCGCTGCTTAAAAGGGCAAAGCAGGGCACAAGCATCTGGCGGCCGCCCTTTTTCCGGAAAAAAATGCTGTTTATTTTTCGGAAATGTAATCTTGCCTTCGGTACATCTCATCATCTCATCTGGACACCACAATATTATATACATACACAAGACATTAAAAAAATGCTTTTACATAGCCAGAGAACACTGCAGAGAATTAGTTGGTTTAGAGGAAGGAGGAAAAAGAGCCAAATAAAACCCAACTTGCCAAACACGTTGCCAGTGGAGAACAGACATTCCAGTTTTACGGCAGAGGAGGATAAACCCTCGTGAGAAGAGGCCCAAAAATAGTGTGGCAGGAGGAGCCCATTTTCGCTTGTGCCCTAAATTAGTGCTTGTCAGTTTAATACGGAAGAATTATTTTCTTCCCACTATAGCAACTTTATCTGGGGCCTTTTTTTTTTTTTTTCCCCAGTCCCTAGCGATGAAAGAAGACAAAGCTGATGCAACTTTGCTCTCCATACACTTTACATCGGAGTGTGAAAGAGCCAAAGGACGCAAGACTCATCCCCGCAGAGGGGACCGGACCACACCGTGTGACAAGGTGACATTGGGGAGTTCATCTCCTCTTTACACAACTACACTTTTAGCTTATCATTTGTTAAAAAAATACATACAGCTGGACCTCACCAATGGCTTTCTCAGCGCAAGGAGCGGGTGTTCACAGTCAGCGAGTGGGGCAGAGGGATAAATCAAAGATGCGTTGGGTGTTAGTGTGGGTGGGGATGCCTATTCTGTTGTTGATGTTTTTTTAATGTCGGTCTTTAATTTCCACTCAGCAGAGGTCCAATGAGACGCTCAGACCAACTACTGGATAAATATTTCTGCTTCTGTCATGCTTGCTTCGCCTTTCTTTTCCCAGATCATCCGCTGTCAAGTTGCGTGGAGATGCGCTGTCTTGGATTTGCTCACTACCTTCTTCTCCTTGACCCTCCGGTTCTGGAACCAGATGGTCACTTGTCGCTCGGACAAGTTGGTGGTGGCAGAAATCCTCCTCCGCTTCTCTTTGGTGATGAACTTGCTGGCCGCGTACTCTTTTTCCAGCTCTTTCAGCTGAATTTTCGTGTAAGGGACCCTTTTCTTCCGTCCCCTGCGGTAGCTGCTCACTTCGGGTTGCAGAGGGACCACGTCTGCAAGAAAAATAAAGAAATAAACCAATAAGCAAATAAATAGATTGATAATGATCATGATAATAACAATAATTTTAAAAGCAGTGAAGAATATGCGATGTTATTTCATCGCGAGCCGCGGACGGTGGTTTCTCCAGGTCAGGAAAGCAAGGAAAGGAAGAAGGGAAAGGGAAAATAAGGGGGAAGGGGGAATAGAGGGAACAATAAGACAGAAAAGGAGAAAGGAAAGGGAGAGAGGAGGGGAAAGAAAGGCGAAACGTGAGCAACCAGGGGAATATTAACATGGTCACTTGAGATTTTCTCGGCTATAGGCGCTGATAAACTCGGGGCAGCGGGTCAGCTAGAAGTGCAAAGAGAATTGAAGGGATATTTCAAGCAGTTGCATTTTAGACAAGACTTTTTCCTCTTTTATTTATTTATTTTTTTCTCTCCCTCTTCCATTTATTTTTCCTCTCTCTTTTTGTATTTACCCGGCAGGAAGTTTTCACAGGCGCTTCCCGCCCGCCGCAGCGACGCATCAGCGACGGCCGCACGGCGGGATCAGAGCGCACCCTACACCCTCCTGGGACATCGGGAACCCTTCGCGGGGTGCAAATCCACCCCCAGGATCCCCCTCTGGAGACATTTTCCCAGTGGGGAGATACACCCCGCTCAGCCCAGGGCCTCTCTGGGAGATGGAAGCCGGGAGATGCGGGGACCATCCTGTCCCCTGCCCCAGGCTAGTCCTGGGGGTGCAAAGACCCCATCCAGACCCTGAGGGCACCCTCAGCCCCCTCTCCCCACCTGCTATGGGCATTTCACCAAGCTAAGCGAGGGAAGGCAGGGCTGCCTCTCCTTGGCAAGCCCCGATGCCCAACTATCGCTGACAAGGGCTAATTGTGAACCGAGAAGTACTTTGGGGCTGAGGGCTTCACTATTTGCCAGGGCAGAGGAATTCGGGGGGCTCTTGTTGCAGAGGCCCACCGAGGGCTGCGGAATGGGGGCAGAAATGTCCTCCAAGGACACATATCTAGGCAGTCCAAAGGAAAGCGATGGGGCTGGGGGCTCCCCAAAGCAGGGTTTCAATGGTTAGAGCTCCAGACCACATATTCCGATTGTCAAGAAAGAGGCTTTTTTTTTTTTTTTTTTTTTTTTTTTTTTTTTTTTTTT
>NW_020455702.1:78440-88658 GCF_003342845.1 Nothoprocta perdicaria | reverse complement strand
TTTTTTTTTTTCCCCTCTCCTCCTCCACTTCAAAAGCATCCTAGGCCTAAATTTTCTCCGAAATTTCCCCAGATCCCCAGATATTCCCTTTATAAGCCTTCTTTGTCCAGATTTCGAGTGGAATAAATAACCACACGTCCTCCAGACAGCCAGGCCCCATCTTCGCTCTCCATCTCCATCTGAGCGGGGTTTTCTCCCTCTCTGTTATTTGAATTAATCTTTCTTTTCCTCCTAGCAGCTCCGAATGTCCGTCCCCCTCAAAATATGTGATCCCCTGGGCCACCATCACCCTCCTCTTGGCTCCCGTCGAGGGCACTGAGGGATCTCCACCAATGTGGGAACGGAGCAAGTGGCCACGAAGTGACTTCTTCCCTTGGTGGTTCGACGACAGAGCATGCTCTATTATTATTATTATTATTATTATTATTATTATTATTATTATGCCGTTTAGGGGTTTGTCAGCGCCGCAGGATGCCCATCCCGGCCACAAGAGGTGGTCGCCAGCTCTCGTGCCTCGCTGCGTCCCCTCCGCGACAGCTTCATTTGTCACTTGACGCCTCTTGCTCTAATCGTGGATAATTGCGCTGTGATTTACTGTACCCGCACCCGGCGCTGTGGGTCTGGGGAGTGAAGCAGCGCTAGAGAGGAAGGGTGGTTATTTATTTTTAAGTGTTTTTTTTTTTCTCTTCTGCCCTCTCGTTCTATTTTATTTTTAGCTCGAGAGAAATGGCGAGCAGAGAGGAAATTAGCAGAAAAGGCAAAGAAACACAAGACTGCTAGGTGAGGCAACAAGAAGGAGAGGAAAACAGGAGGGGAAAAAAGGGGGAGAATTAAACGGCAAAGTAACTTTCCAAGCAAACTCACGGCGTGCATTTTGATTCCGAGACGATTGCTTCACCTTCTTTCCCCTGCATGTTCATACACATTGCCTCGCGCAGAAGGCATTCCTAAGCGATTTCTTGCCCTTTAATTATATATACAAGCACCCAGGGGAGATACCTATATCCGCACACGCTTCATATGCGCCCGGCCCGACATATAGGTGGGAGGCGGTTGGGAAGCAGGAGAGCTTCCGAGGGGAGCCTACCTGGGAAAGGTGATTTCCAGAGATGCGCAGATTGCGATTGCTCTTTGGAGCAGTACATCTGCCCGTCCCAACCGTTGGAAAGAGCCCAGTGCTGGTAGCCTTCCATGGGAAGCAAAGCATCGTGTCGTGGCTCCGGGTGGCCGCCGAGCGCAGGCACCACGGACATGTCCAAATAACCGGGCACCGCCTGGTAGGAGCCGGTAAAACCCGGGTAAAACGCGAACTCCTTGGCCCTCGACGGCAGCTCATCGCTGGGCAGGGGGCCGCCGGCGGCCTCGGGGTATTTGTCCCCCGGGTGGTAGGAGCACGTTTTCTGCTGCAGGTTCACGCCGTGGGAGTGGGACAACCTGCAGCCGTAGTAGCTGCTGCCGAAGGGGTAACCGTAGCCCAGCGCGGCGCTGGAAGCGGCCGCCGACGGGCACTGCCGGGGGGGCTCTGTGGGCGCCAGCTCCGCGTAGCCTCCCGTTTGCGGCGGCGGCGGGGGGCCGAGTCCCGGCGGCGGGGGCAGCATCTCCCGGCACGGCCCCAGCGCCTCCATGGCGGCCCGCGGGCGGCCCTTGTCACGCGGGGCGTCCTCGCAGCGGCACACGAGCCCGTCGGGCCAGCGCGGGGGGAGCGGCAGCGGCGCCGTCATCCCGGGCCGGGGCCGCCGCCGCCACCGGCGCCGCCGCCGCCGCCGTCGGGGGAAGCGCCGCGCCGCGACCCCCCCAACATATCGGCGCGGCGCGCGCATGCGCCGCCGCCGGCTCCATTAAGAAATCCGCCGCGGCCACGCCCCCCGCCCCTAAGTAGCCCCCGACGGGGCGGCCACGTGACCTCCCCCCCCCCGCCTTCCTCTCCCTCCTCCTCCTCCCCACGCGCGGGGAGTGGAAGGGGGGGGGGGGGAAGCGGCACTCACCATTGGTCGCTTGTTCTTCAAGGCGCCCCCCCAGTTAAACGTCCCCGCCTCGGTTAGCCCCACTCCCCGTTAAACTCCCCTTCGGTTAACCGCATCCCACACCGGTTAAATCTCCCCTATGACCGTCGAGTGGGCGCCGCTGCCGGCGGACACAAAGGGACGAGCGTCGAGCGGATTTGGGGAGGTCCCCTGCCCCCCTGTAGCGTTCTGCCTCTCTCTTCCGCCTCGTCGGAGACTCCCCCTTAGGGTCTACACCCCCTCCCCGGCTTTGCACCCCGAATTATTGTGAGCCCCTCCCAACACAACCGCCTTGCACTTTTGCAAGCAGCGCGGTCGAACTTGTAGGCTCTTTCCCGTCGCAAGGTGCCTCCAGTCACCCCCGCAGCGCACGTCGGAAAAAAAAAATCCCATTACGACCCATTCCTTCATTTCTTTCCTGCTTGGAGCCCTCCAAAAAGGGGTTATTTGCCCGGGTCTCACGCACGCGGCGTGGGAGAGGGCGTTGTAGAGTGAAACAAAGTGGGACGACGGGCCGGGCTGGTCCAAGCGCCCTCGACACAGCGCTTCTTCAAAATTAATGTAGCATAAATATATACACTTAAGGAAAGGACAGGCTCCTGAGTGGAATGTTTGTGAATTATTTTCTTTCTTTTTTTTTTCTTTTTCTTTTCTTTTCTTTTCTTTTTTTTTTTTTTTCTGCAAACAAGAGAGCGTTTGCACGAGGTGCCCTTGGAAGGGAAAGCACCAATGGGGCCTTGCAGCCGTCGGGAAAACATCCCAAAGAGAAATAGCGGTGGTGGGGACACTCCAAATCTTTCAGCGACAAAGAAGAGGAAAAATAGACAAATTAAGGAGAAATATATATATATATATATAATTCCCATATATATGTGCTGTTATATGTTATATGTTATATGTTATATGTTATATGTTATATATTATTCATATATATGGGAATTTTGTTGTTCATAGATCGTGGGAAGCGCTGGTGAGGTGCGACAGGGCAGCCTCGCTCAGCCACTCGCAGCGGGGTTCGCAGCTCCGTTTCAAGGCTGAATTTCCTCCAATTTTTCCCAGTTTGGACCTTGCAAAAGGAGAAGGAACACCCGGCCCCTTCACGTCGTGGGAGTTTGTGGCCCAAGCATGACGGCGACCACTGCTCCATGTCCCACGTTTTAGCCGGAGAATTACCTCCCGCTGGGCTCCTCTTTGCCCATTCACCTTCTGTTTGTCCCCCAAACACCCTTCCCCACAAAACACCCATATCCAGGAGGCTGAAATATTCCAATGCGCAAAAACAAAAAATAAAAGCATCTCCACCCTCAAAAGTGGAGTCGAGTTAGCTAAACAGTCTCTGATCGGAGCCATCAGAAAAGACAAAACTGGGAGCAACTCACTCCCAAAAGATAAAATGGATAAATAAATAAATAAATCTCAATCATCCCCAACAGTTGAAGTCCAAGTTCAAGGCAAAAGAGCCCAATCCGTTCCCGAATTAGTACCCGGGCAGGCGGGAATGAAGTTCATGGAGTGGCGCCGGGACTTATATAGGCACCGGCCGCTTCTCCTAGCCTCACACCAGGGCTAAAAACTCAGGAAAAAAGGTAATTAAAAAAAAAAACTCTAATATTTTACTAATATTTTATCTATATTTATATCCATGAAAGAAGCTCCAGCCCGAGAGCCTCAAATTCCTGCAAGCGATTTGATGATAGTCGGAAATCACTGAGAACAATAATTTTCCCCAAAAATACATAATTACATAATTCAAAAATGATCTGGGACAAAAAAAAAAAAAAAAGAAAAAAAAAAAGAGAGCGGGAAATGGAGAAAAGAAAGGAGTAAAAGGAGCAAGAGATGATAAGGAAATTGAAAGACCAAAGGAAGGATGGGGATGCATCAGGGCGAAGCCCCTAATGAATTGCCCTAACTGCACGTATTGGATATAGATTTTTATTTTTGTAGATGATCTTTGCTGCTAATTTTATATAGCGGCTGACATTTGCTAGCATGTGTCCTCTGTCTGAAACGTAGAGGGAGGATTCAAAGAGAAAATGTAAAGATTTATGATAAGCAAAGCAGAGACGGGATACGCCCGTTGTAACCGAGGGCGCTGAACAACGCGACTGCTGGGCAAAATTGGCGTCAAACACATAAAAAAAAATCGTTTTTTTTTTTTGTTTTTTTTTTTTTTTTTTTTGGAGCATTAAGGGCTTCAAGTTTCCCCCGGTAGTCGATAAATGAGACAATCAAATAAAAATAATAGTGCACTCCTTTCCAGGTTTGTGTAAGGACATTTACAATTCTCATCCCGGTGAAATATAGATTTAATTAAGGTTTTACATTGCATGTTACAGAGAGAAGGGAAGGAGAGGCAAAAGAAGAAAAAAACTTTATTTCTAGACAAGAAAGAAGAAAATCACGTTTAATTTGTGGAGGAGGAGCCCCTGGATGGGAAGGGATGTCCCCAACGTCGCCTCGGTGGGACAGATCGAGTCCTCTCGACCCTCTCCCGCAGCCCCCTTTTCATTCTGCAAATCGCCCGGCAGCCTCTCATTTAAAATGGTTTTTATTATTATTTTTTACCATTTTCTTTCCTCCGATCGCGAGGCGTTGAGAGGATTGCGAGGGAGTTAACGCATGCAAATCAACACAGGGATGTCACCAAAAATGTGGAAGCGCTTAGGAGAGCAGTACCCCTAAATAAAAACAAATCGGAAAAGTAGAAGGAGTGATTAGAAGTAGTAACAGATGTGAGACTCATTGAGTTCATTAGATTGAGCAGGGAGGTTATATACATATTATATGTATAATTTACATATTTTATCTATTTTATATCTATAATCTACATTAAAATATCAAAATTTTTCCCTCTTAAAATATAATAGTCCTATCTCTGCGTGTGCATTCAGAGAGAAAGCCTGGAATGAAGTATTGATTAGATGCAGTGATTGCAATAACTCACAATTCTTTTTCTTTTAACCCCATGTGAAGGAAAGTTAACATGGAGCTATATAGAATAAAATTGACTTATATTTTCCTCCTCTTCGCTGCCGCTATAGGTTGGTAGCCTGCTCTGAGATTGCACAGCATCCGGAGAATATTTTATATGGATATTTCCAAGGGGAGCGGTTCCTTCTTCGTCGCCGAGCAAGAAAGAAGTTGAATTTTCGCCTTCTGAAGACAAATCCGGGTTTGTCTGATTTTCCTTCCCTTTCTGGGTGTGTGTGGGGGAGGTACGATACTAATGAGAGATCCTGGGAGAAAAGAGATGTTTATTTCTGTAATTTTATCCCAGCGCTAGAAAGGAAGAGAGGGGCAGATTCATCTCAGAATCCATGGGAAAATCAATTATATCCTCACCATGCCCAGCTCTGCTTTGCAAAAAAGAAGAAGAAAAAAAAAAAAAGTCCAAGTTTTTTGATCTCCAAGATTTTAGATTTGTTTTTTTAAGGGTGTTTTCCACCTTGGAACCACATTACCTTTTCAAATGAGCAATTTCTCGAGCGATCTATCTGCAGACGGAGGGTTTAAGGTTTTCGCAAAAAGGGAAAAAGAGACCAAGTTTGTTTTAGACTCAAGCTCTCCGAAAGAATGATTTCTGTCCCCAATATATGAAGATAACTGCTCTGTGAAAACCTCTACGTGCGCATCCCTTAGGGTTCAAAACCAAGTATCGCTTCTCCAGGCCAGGGAAATCACAGCTAAAATAAAATGAATTTTATTTCTGCGGAACTGAGGAATTTTAGATTTTTTTTTCCTAAAACCCCTCTCTCTTTTACTGTTCTTTTTTTCTTTTTCTGCACGTCCAGAAGAATAAAATAATTATGGTCTGGATGACAGCAAAGAAGAAAGACGGTATGTATTTCACTTTGGAGCAAGAAAAAACAATTCAGTGTCAATCTGTCCCATATGTTTTTGTTTTGTTTTGTTTTGTTTTGTTTTGTTTTGTTTTGTTTTTTCCCTTTTCTTCTCATTGATGCTTGGAAGGTTGAGAAACCCTCCCAGGTACACCAGTATTAAGGAAAACTCTGTAGGTAGCTGCTCCCACCTGCACAACAAAAGCGAAGTACGGAGATAAATGGTCCAAACGCATCTTACAGCGAAGAAAAAGTGACTCCTTATTTCTAATAAAAACAGACAAAAAAAAAAAAAATCAGCAACAACACGCTTCCAGAAAATCCTTACTTAGATGTAGGAAGGAAAGTTACTTTCCCATTGTGCATTTCTGGAGAAAAATGAAGGAGCGGAATTTTCGCTGGGGAGCCCTCGGGGAAATTAGAGCCCGTGGTATGAGAAAGTCTAATTTTCCCCCCGGAGTACCAATTTAGTGAAGAAACTATGACACCGAGGCTCATATTCTAGCAGAGGAGTCCAAGGAAAGCTTTCCCAGGCTTGGTTTTAGTGTGCTGGGGATAAATAAAAGCCAAAGCCGATTCGTCTTCCCAAAGTTTGCGTGCGCTCTCTGTTCTGCGGCTCACCCTCTCGAGGAAAAAATAAATAAATAAAATAAATAAACTACGTAAGATTCTTGCTTCCAGCTCTTTACTGAATTAATACAAACGGGAAAGAGTTGGAAGCTGCGACTGGGCTGAACGGTTCATGCATATTATTGCAATATATAATTTAAAAAAAAAAAAAAAAAAAAGAGAGAAAAATGCTGGTGGTGGTGGTGGAAATAAAGCCTAGCCTGAAATAGAGCATTCAAATGAGATTAAATGCATTCTTTCCTTAGATTAAATGCATCCTTTCCTCGTCCTTACATCCCAATCGGGACAAATTTTGCAGCAGCCCGACGCTCCCTCTAGTTTATTGCCAGTTTTTCCTCCCCACTTTATTGTGATATGGTACCAAAATAATAATAAGTCTAAACAACAAAAAAAAAGACACCTCGACGTACTCTTTATTTTGCAGTGCAAAGGAGAGAGAGGCGGAAAGCGGAATCGCTGGAGGACTCGGACACGGTCTCAGGTTGCTCTGTCCCCGGCTGCGTCCCCGGGTCGCCGCAGCCGGAGCCGCTTCCAGACACGAAGCTCCTAGGAGAAAAAAACCCGACGGCTCCAGCCACGGGGGTTTCTTAGCTGGGGTTTCACCCGCCCCCCTGTCCCTATTTATTTATTTATTTATTTATTTATTTATTTATTTATTTTCCTTTCCCCCCCCGCCCCGACCCTTGAGAAACACAAAGAGGCGAAGTGGGGTTGGATTTCAATACCTCTCGGTTGCCAACACCGGGCACCCCCCAGGTCACCCCTCTGCAGCTCCCCCAAACCCCTAATCCTAATCCCTCCTGTCTATTTATTTATTTATTTACTTATTTATTTAAAAGGGGATATTTCTTTGCTATTTATTTATTTTTACAGCAGCTGCGGAATGCCCCAGCTCCTGACTGTCCCCCCGCTGCTCTCTCCGTTAATTATTGCTATTATTCCCCAGACTTGGGGCTTCTTGACTCAGCGATTGAGAGACAGACAAATAAAATCTGTGCTCAGGTTTAGGGCCCCTGTCTGGTGGGAAGTCCAAGTTCAATTCCAAGTTAAAGCGGGCGTTAACTACAGCCCCAGCCAAAGAGTGGCCGCTCTTTGGCGGTTAATTATCACTTTTCACCAGTTTTACTCTCAGACTCTTGCAGAAAGAAACAGGGAGTCAGTCAGGGACGATTCTAGTCCTTGGCATAAGCCGGTTGCATTAAACTTTATTTTACTCCTCTTTTTTTTTTTTTTNCCAAGTGCCATTTTATGTCTTAATTTACAAGCCATGGGCGCTAAGATATTGTGGCTGCTTCTGCTCCCGGCTTGCCGCGATCCACGATTATTTTCTTCTCCCCCTGGTCCCAAATTAGCTCAAGATGAGCTTGGAAGAGTGGAAACTACCAGCAGGCCAATATAAGGAAATTTCTGCTTTATTTTGCCAGATATTATTCAGAATTTGTCCTCTCTCCCCAAAATACTTACTTCTTGATTCACTCGATGCCCATATTTGAACTTGAGATATTTCATTCCTCGGGGGGATATATAGAGAGGAGTGGCACTTTTTTTTTTTTTTTTTTTTTTTTTTTTTGCCAAGTTTTGTCGCATTTCCAAAAGGAAAACACCAAAGGGTCTCATTTCCAAAGGTAGAAACGGGATTGAAATACACTGGTATGGCCAAGCTGGCCTCTCCCCGTGTATTAAATGGAGAAATATAAGTTGTGGACAAACACGACAAAGGCACCATATTTCCAAACAAGGTCATGACTGAAAAGCAAAATTCGCTGTGCAAAACCTGGGATTTATTAGGCATTAGGCAAGGGAAAAATATGCAAGCAATAAGCAAAGAAGCACGAAAATGTAAAGAAAAAAAAATCTCTCTGCAAAATATTTTTGGTTTTGGTAACTTGAGAGATCCCTGTCGGTTCCAAAAATTCCTTGCTATGCTTTGTGTTTACTATTTAAGAAGAAAGTAATGGGATAAAGCTTTACATGGCTCTAGTTTGGGCGCAGAGAGGTTTAAAATGCTGCATTTCTCCCATCCCCGAATAAATAAATAATAATAATAAAGCGTTTGTGGTGGGGAATAGACATGTTTGCTCCTTGCACGAGCCCTCTGCACCTGGATAGGATTAACCTGCTTTTGCATCCAGGATTAGGGCTGTGCCTTCCTCTCAGGTACGGATTTATTTGATATTCCCTGGAAAACATCAGCACTGTTGGCAATGGATAACGTTTATTTAATTTGGATACTCAGATTCTACTACAAATGCCTCATTTTTCCCCCTCTGTTCCTTCTACACTCGGTTATAAAGAGGGATAATATTTTTAACTCCTAAAAAGCATCTTTCCTTCCTGTCCTCCCTATTTGTGACTCCTCCGGCTCCCCCTCATCAAGCTCCAGCAGGACACGCGTGACCCGCACAGATTGTGATGAGCTTTTCCAGTCCTCAAACACATGTATGAAAAAAAAAAAAAAAAAAAACAGAAAAAAAAAAAAAGGATGATGTGTTTCCCTGACCCTAAATGCTCTTTTTCCAAGCCAGAATCCCGAAGTGGGATCCCACTTCGGTGTTGTCACCACGGGGCTTATGCGCACTAAGGGGCAAGTGCGTAAAACAGGGACTTCCTTGGGGACAGCTACAAATAAACTGGGAAAGGCAGGAGCAGGAGAGCCTGGGAGGAAACTGGTGCCCGCTAAAGGCAGCGGGATGGGAAAAAAAATAAGTTAAATCGGGGGATTTTCTAACATTTTTGGGTCCTCTGGGTATCGTGGAATGAGGAGAATATATATATGTATATTTTTAATCCTTGCATTTTCTTTCATGTGGGTTTTTAAGGGTGCTTTAGGTGGAGGAGCCTATTGCTTCTCTGCAGCCGCTGTGGTGCAGGCAGATTTTGGCAAGGGGACAGACACAATTATTAAATATTCTGCACCTATGCAATTATTGCACATCCTATATCATGTATATACCGTATATACAGTATTTATGATCTTCCGTTAGAGTCTGCTTCTCCTGTACATCTTCTCGAAATCTCTATGTCTGTCTGTGTCTGTATGTCGTGGGGATGTGTCCCTGTCGGCGACAGCAGAGATACAGCGAACTGTTCAATGGCACCTGCGAGGGCTGCTTTAAACGCAGCTCTTGGCTTTGTGGAAACAAAAGGTCGGGAGGAAGGTCGGGAGGGGGAGAAATGAATGGATTGCAGCAGGAATGGAAAGAAATCGGAGGTGGAAACTGCAGGTAATCGCTGAACTTGGGAGAATGTCTGGAAATGGGAAAGAGAGCAAAGGATTTAAGAAAAAAAAAAACCCAAAGCACCTTTTTTTTAGAGTAAAGGTAGGAAAAGTGAGGAGTTAAATGGTCTGACTGCAACGATACCCTCTCCGCGCTGGCAGGAATCTCCTCATCGGGCTGGAGTTGTCCCAGACGCAGTAGTGACTTTGAAAGGTGCCTTTTATGTCCTTTATGATGGGCCACTGAGACTCCTCTACCTCGGGCCACCAGTCCCGGCCCTCGGGCTTGGCACTGGTGCCAAAATCCGGGGAATGTGGGAGTTTAATTCGATTTTGGGGCTCGAATTGGGGAAATAGGGCAAAATTGAGGTTTTTGGAGGCAAGACTGAAAACTGGAGGTGCTGCAGTTAAAAATAAAGGCTGTTTCATGGCAAAATTGTGAACCATGAGGAAGAGCAGGGGAGGGAGGCAGGGAGGGAGGGAGGAGGAAGAGAGGCAGGGAGGGAGAGAGGGAGAGAGGGAGGAA
>NW_020455702.1:76928-78305 GCF_003342845.1 Nothoprocta perdicaria | reverse complement strand
AGGAAGGAAGGAAGGAAGGAAGGAAGGAAGGAAGGAAGGAAGGAAGGAAGGAAGGAAGGAAGGAAGGAAGGAAGGAAGGAAGGAAGGAAGGAAGGAGAGGAGGAGGAGAAGGATGAGGTGGAGGAGGAGGAGGAGAAGCAGGAGAAGGACAAGGGAAGAGTCTGTGATTATCATCTGTATTTTTTATTAAGGGAATTGAGATCGAATGAAGCCAAAAGGAAAAGCTTTACTGCCCAGAGCCACGAAGGCTCCCTCCTGTCCCTGGGGAGGACAGTGGGGTGTCACATCCCTTCCTGAAACACCGAGGGTGGCTGGTGGCCAAGGCCCAGCTACATCCTTGGGGACCCCTTTGTGGACACCTGTGTCCACCTCTGTCCAGGTCATCTTGGCCAGGCACTCCTCATGGGACTTCCAAGTGCAGATATCACGCCCCCACCACCCCTATTAATAATAATAATAATAATAATAATAATAATAATAATAATAATAATAATAATAATAATAATAATAATAATAATAATAAAGTCTCCATAGAGCCACTTAGGCCCATCCATCCATCCATGGACATTTTCTCCCTGGAAAATGTTGTTGTCCCTAACTCGCTGGACAAGAGGACAGCAAGACCTCTGGTGGGACAATCTCAGGAGGCTGAAAGGAAAAACAGTAGAAATAAGAAATGCTGCTTTTATAATATCTGCAAATGGTCCAGGATTTTTTTTTTTTTTTTTTTGAGTCTTAAAGCTGTTTTTGTTCATTTTATTTATTTGTTTGTTTGTTTATTTATTTATTTATTTATTTATTTATTTATGGAAGGTTACAGTACCTACTTTTAAAGGTGCCATGGCTTTAAATTACTAATGAAAACTGCTGCATTTCCTCGGAGCGTATTTATATGTGTTTTCCCCTTCAGGAAGTTAAATGTTAACTCAAATATAGGCTACAGGAGAACACATACCGGTGAGGGAACACAAATCGCATGCCCCTTTCCACCTGGCCTTTTATT
Source organism: Nothoprocta perdicaria (assembly GCF_003342845.1). Lineage (NCBI taxonomy): Eukaryota > Metazoa > Chordata > Aves > Tinamiformes > Tinamidae > Nothoprocta > Nothoprocta perdicaria. The sequence goes on along the minus strand of NW_020455702.1, from coordinate 77,302 downwards.
TTATTTATTTATTTTTAATGTCTATTAATTTAGCAAAGTCCTGATAGGAAAGAGAAAAAAAATCGATCTTTATCTGTGCTGGAAACACGGCTCCTGGCTTGGAGCGGGTGATCATTTATTTAAGTAAAGGAAATGGTTTCCTCGAGCTTCATTTTTAAAAATTATTTTCGAGCTTCTTTTTTTTTCCCCCTCTCTCCTCCAGTTGCCCTTTCATTTCATCGGGAAGAATCCACATTTCTTGTTGTTGCTGTTGTTGTTTGTTTATTTACTCATTGGTGGTATTTTATTTTATTTTATTTTATTTTATTTTATTTTATTTTATTTTATTTTATTTTATTTTATTTTATTTTATTTTATTTTATTTTATTTTATTT
>NW_020455702.1:73871-76228 GCF_003342845.1 Nothoprocta perdicaria | reverse complement strand
CTTCTTCTTCTTCTTCTTCTTCTTCTTCTTCTTCTTCTTCTTCTTCTTCTTCTTCTTCTTCTTCTTCTTCTTCTTCTTCTTCTTCTTCTTCTTTTCCCCCCTCCCTCTTTCCTGACTGGATTCCCCCTTTCTTTGGAACACAGAATTGGGTTACAACCTCCTGTTTATGTATTGATTTTTAATGAAGCAGCAGTTCTGCCCTCAGGGGCTGGTGACATTTGGACACAGAGTGTTGGGGACTCGCGTGTGTCACCTCCTGGGGCAGGACTGATGCCAAGATTTGGCAAACTGATCATTTGTTCCTTCCTAAAGATCCAAAGGAAGGAGAAGATACGAGGGAAGGACTTAGTGGGAGACAATGTACGAGAGCGGTGGCCACAGAAAATCTACTTCTTGCAGAATACTTGGTCTTCTCCATGGCTTCCCATATAGCCCAAGGAGGTCTGTGATTCCTGGGATACCACAAAAGCTCCCATTTTTTGGCTAAAGAGATCACAGAGAGAGAGAGAGGAGGAAGGCAGGACCAAAGAGTTTTTCTTGCAGCCTCTGTGATGTCCAAACTCCTGGGAAGATGCTCTCCAAGGGAATCAGGTTGCAGGGACCAGCGTCAAGACATTATTTAGACCTGGAAGCAACTGTGTGCTTACTCCAAATGACCCGGTCTATGGTGCACCAGGGCTTGTCCAGAGAGATCTTGGGTTTCCTGGAGGGGTGGACATCCAAGGTCCTGATGGGAGCCCTTGAAGAAGGTCTTCTATCCCCAAGAAAAAGACCCAAGATGAGCAGCGTGGGAGGCTCCTGGTCCTAGATCATCAGAAAAACCACAGGAGCAATTTGCTTTTTCCCTCAAAGAGGATCTCCAGAGGATGAAGACATCTCCTGGTGGGATGGAGCGTTTTTCCACCATGAAAAAAATAGGCGCAACTCTATCCTGAGGACAGCAAAGCCTTCTTCCAGCCCTCAATGAGGAGGAGATGCCCAGACCTGACCATGGCCTTTGGGCAACCCACACAATGCTTTCCCTTGGTTTCCGGAGTGGTTTCCTTATTATTTTCCCCTTACATTGTCCTTCAACCATGTAACCATTTCTAGTTTCTCCCAACCACGATCCCCCAACCTCATGTTTTTCACTATATTTTAAGCTTTTCCTCTGGCTAGAGGGGCTGGTTCAATAAACGATGCTAATGAGGCCCTGGTAATTGTTTTTGGAAGCTCCCGCAGACGCAATCTTGGATGAATTACCGCTTGGTGGGAAGATTGCACTTGACTTGGTCTTGTTTGTTTTTCCTCCTTCTTCTGCCTGTGTTGCCAAAAAAAAGAGAGAGACGAAAATTGATTTCCAAAACAACGGCCAGGGCTTGAGGGCTTTTTAGGGCCTTTTATTTATTTATTTATTTTTTAATGTATATATAAGGAAAAACATTACAATCTCCCACCTTTCCCTTTGTTTTTTCCTTTCTGCCTGGAAAGAAAAGCTGGGGAAAACAGCCTGCTCCTCTGTGTCTTGTGTGTTAAAAATGCGTTTTGCAGTCAAACATTGGCTTTTTCCCATGACTTGCTGCCTCTGGAAATATTCCTCTCCCAGACCTTTCTCCCCTCCCCCAAATTAGGTTTTTTTTTTTCTTTTTAATTACTATTTCTTTGTGTTTTTCCCCTTCTCTCGGACATTTTTGTCTCATTTATTTCCATCAGCAGAACAAAACTTTCCAAGAAAGAAATGGCAGCAAATGGCCAAGGGACTTAAAATGCAGCAATGCTGTTTCCAAAGTCTTGGAAAATCACCAAGGGCAGATTTTCCAAAAGCATCCATTGGTTCATCTCAGGAGCTTTTGAAGTGCCCAAACCAGCAAGAAATTAACTCTTCAGCACCCGAATCTCTCAGACAGGAGCTAAAAAAGCACTGTCTTCCCCCTCCTCAATCTCAACATGTTTCAGGGCTTCAGATTTGTAGACTGCTCCCAATAGAGATAGGGACAACAGGAAAGTCTGGTCTGGGGATAAGTCTCTCCTTTTATTTTTATTTTTTTTCCCCTGGATTTTGCTGCTTATTGAGAGCAGAAATAAAAGGTCAATGGGTTTGGAAGCTCCAAGTGCCAGAAGAAAAATCCTCCTTGGGCCAAGCACGCTGGTGGCATAAGGCAGCCGCGCCGCTTTGAACTTCCTGGGACTCCGCCAACGTGCGCCCTTGTCGGCTTTGGCCCACGGATTGTGTTTTGCAATGAGAGTTTTCTAAAACAAACATTGCGGAGGGAACCCACGGATATTTTTCCCTGCAGGGCATCCAATTTTTTAATGTTAAAGGAAGGACCTCTCCTCTCCTCTCCTCTCCTCTCCTCTCCTCTCCTCTCCTCTCCTCT
>NW_020455702.1:60774-73640 GCF_003342845.1 Nothoprocta perdicaria | reverse complement strand
CCTTCTCCTTCTCCTTCTCCTTCTCCTTCTCCTTCTCCTTCTCCTTCCCCTTCTCCTCTCCAGGAGCTCCCAGCTGCAGACCCAATTCCCAGCTGCAGCCCTCACCCCAGGCCAGGAGACAGCCGCCGGCCGGGATAAGGCCAGGATAAGGCCGGGATAAGGCCGGGATAAGGCTGGGCGCTCCGGCTCGCTGAATCACGCCGCCCGCTCGGGGAGTGCACCCTTACTCAGCGTGCGTAACCCGGTGATTCACGGCGGCCGCCGGCGGCTCATGCCCACGCGCCGCCGATCCGCCTCCAAACAACCCCCGTTTGTGCTTGCAAACGTTTCTTCCTTGCTTTCCTTGCAAAATCGCTGCATCCTCGAAACAGGACAGAAAGATGTTGGAGATGGTAGGAACGAGGTGACGAGGGCCAGCAGTGGCTTTGCACTTGCGACGCACAGGGACAAAGGCGCTCACGGGCAGCGGTCGGGTTTCTGAAAGGGTCACACGTGCCGGCTGGGGAGCACTTGGTGAAATGCACTGTCTCCAGAGAAGTTTTCCCACTCAAGGAATTAGGATTTCACGGGCTGGGCACCAAAGGCTCTTCCCAGCCAAGCGTGCATTCCCAGCGTCACTCTCAGCGGATTAGGGTGACTCGTGCTGTCTGAAGAGGATGGCAAGGAAAACTCACTCCTTCACCCACCCAGAGAGGTAGGACCGGCCTAGTCCATTGTGCACAAACCAGTTCTGCAGCATCCATTGGCCCTGGCCCAGCTGAGCAGAGGGTGGCCAAGATTTGGGGACATGTAAACCCATGACGGTCTCCAAAGATGGGCCATGGACCACGTTTGTTTGGAAGAGCACAGAGATTTTCGAGGGGTTGTAAAGTTGGGCACCAGGAGAGATGAAGACCTCTGGGAGGAAGGTCTTTCTCCTTGCCCTTTCCTGCTTTGGGGAAACCCTTTCAATCCTTTCAATCCTTTCAATGTAGCCTGAAGATGCTACAGTTCAGGGGTTGGTCATTAGCTCTTGTTTGCAATGGAGCTTTGGGGAAGGAGAGAAGGGAGAACTACATGAAGACAAAAATTATGTGCTAACGAAACCCTCTTTGCTGGTCCTGTATCCAGACAGGGCCTCATAGAAGGAGCTCAAGGCTGCAGTCAAGGGTTGCAATGTCCTTGCGCAAGCTGCGATGTTGAGATGCTCGTGGCCTCCCTCATGCTGGAGAAGGGTATTAGGTGGGAATTGTCCAGACTCAGAGCCTTGGAGGAGCTCCATGTGCCCCTATCATCACGCTGCGATGCAACTCGGACCGGGGAGTTTTCTATTTGTGTCTTGCTGACGCCACCCTTTAACTTTGTGACTAAGCCCCGGGGATGAGACACAGCAGCTCTCGCCTTGTCTCTTCCTGCCAAGACAGTTCACCTTTCTGCAGACACCAGGCTGATGGGGAGCCTTCCAAAGCTCCCTGTGATAGGCAACCACATTTCTTAACCCCCAAATCTGGAAGAGCTCGTCTACGCGTTGGTGCACTTTGCTTCCTCCTTAAAAACATCCTCTGCTCCACACACCTGCCCAAAGTGCCCTCCTGAAGCCTTGGATCCCTTTTCTGCAACACTTGGGGTAGACGGACCTGTCTTTGGGGTGGGGAACGTGAAGGAAGGGGATATTGGTGGGGCTTTTGCTCTTCTTGCTTGGCCCCACATGTTACACGAACAAGAAGGACCATATGGTTGGGTGAGGGGAAATACAGGGGGGAGAGGCGTGATGAGATGCTCACATTTTCTCGAATGGCCCCATCTTTTCCCCCAAATCCATGCTGATTCCCAGGTCAGCACTGTTACTTTGTTATGTTCATCCCCTAATGTTCCATCTCAAGGGAAAATGTTTGATGTTGCTCTATCTGAGGAGACATTTTCTCCATGGAAAGCTGAGGAGAGGAGAAGAAAGGAGCCATGGCTTCTGGAGAGCTTTAATTTCCATCTCGTTCTGGCTCTGGAAAGGGTAGGGAGTCTTGGATCATCCCATGGCACCTTATCTGCTGCCTGCTCGTTTCTGGCTGCACCATAAGCTTGTTGGGTGACCTCAGCCACGTCATTTCCCTTTCTCGTGCTTCAGTTTCCTCTTCTATAAAATGGAGATAATGGCCTTGATTTCCCTGGCAAAGCACTTGGAGGACTCCAGATGAAAAGCTTTCTAGCAATCAGTGTGTACAGGCGGTGGTATTATCCTATCTGACAGGTTTATTGGGGGTTGCCAGGAATTAAATGTCTTTCAAGCGTTTACTGAGCTGGTTTTAGCCTCATAAAAGCAAACCAAACCCAGGAACGAGGAGAGAATTCCTCACCCCAAGGCCCACTTCCACCAGAGCCAGGTGACTTATCCCGAAGTTATAGAAGAGGAGACAAAACGAGACCAAGTTCGTTGTCACGGCCCATTGGGAGAGCCAACAGAAAGCCGTCCTGATGGAGATCTGTCTGACCTGGTCTTCCAGCCCTGGAGATTCGATGTTCCCCGTAAGCAACAGATTTTAATGGCTCCCTTTCTGCAAGAGCCAGGGCTGTATTTCATCGCTCATCCCCAGAGATGCTGCAGGAGAAAAATTTATAAGCTCGGAGGCTTGTAGTTAAGGATGAGCTAATGGAGGCCAGGGGTGCCTCTTCTGGGAAATGCTTTGGTGGTCTGATGAAGGCTGGAAAATGTACCTATGTCTTCTGATTATATCCATTCGTCAGCTAAAAGGCACCCCGCTCTTCTGGCGGATTTTGGCAGTCCCTATCACGTCGAGCAAATGAGTAGAGAGACCAGCGTGGGCACAGCCAGGTGACTTTAGGCATCCTGTGGAGATCATGTTTGCGACTCAACTGATGTCCGTAGTGTCCATAATTCTTTCCATGGAGAGAGGATGTGAGGGGGGCAGTTGGAAACACCCAGGATGATGGTAGTGGGATTACCATGTCCTTGAGGGTGATTGGAAGCCAGCATGGTCCTGGCTGTGGCCAAGTTAAACCCAATTTGGCCACAGAAATAGACGATCAGTTGGGTTCCACCCAGGCTGGCGCATCCTGGATGGATAACCGGGTCAGGACGCAGCTTGCCTGGCTCCAAGCCCCAGCCAGGCTGGTTTGACCAGGGTCTGGTCTACGTGAAGCCACTCAACATCACCTTAGGCAGGCATTTACTGCCCAGTTTGCAGCCTTTGCACTCTGTTGGGACACAAGAGGTTCATCCGACCTCGTGCTCAATGTGTGCGATGCACCAGCTTCATTTGACGTTGGGTCTGAGTGTAGTTACGGTGTTGGATATTGAAATGTCTGGCCTAAACCTGGACCCTAATGAAGTTATTGGCACTTCGGAGCAGTCTCGGCTCCACATGACACCGAGACACCTTCAGGCATGATCTTTAGGCAAGACCTGGAGCAAAGGTGAGACCTTGAGGGTGCCACCCGCCGTTGCACAGACCCACAGAGGCCTCTTTGGAGGTGATGGGACTGGTCAGGCTCTGGTTGCTTAGCCTGAATCCATTCTAAATATTCTAATTATCCCAGAACTTGGATAAACCCAACTTGTTTGAGTGCTGTTTAAGTCAACGGTAGGGAAGGAGCTTCCATTGCCCTGGGATGCAGGAAATCCTCTCCTAGCAGGTTCATAACTTGCCCTCAAACCTTTTTTATTGAGGAGATTCTTGCTATTTTTCAACCCGAAAAATGAGTGTTCTGGTCTCCTGCTCTACATGAAGATGCCGTGGTGCTTCATTCGTGTCTTTCTTGCTGGCAAAGAGTCTCCAAAGGTTATGCTGGGGTGGAGCTCCCCAGGACCTCCCCAGGATAGGAATACAGTCCTGGACCTTATGGATACTGTGGTAATGAGATTACCTCTGAAATCTGTAGCTCATGGTTGATATTAATTGCAGAAATTTTTCCTGGGGAGAAAATTCAGGTGCATGAGGGTAAATTTACCTAGGAAAGTAACCGAACATCTCAGCGCCGGTTCTGCAGGATGGAACAGGATCTGGAGAGCAGGAGAAGCCCCAAATCTGGGACAACTAAGCACGATCCGACTCAAAGTAAAGCATTCAATCCATCGGGAGAGAGCCGGGCTGAGGGCGGCGCAGGGGCCGCTCTGCTTGCGCAAGGCCCCCAGGGAACGCAGCGACGCGTCGGGATTTCTCCTCCCCGTCCCAACTTTCGCCCAGCTCTGCAGGATGCCGGATTTCCATCCAGGCATGCGTGCTGCTGGCTGCAGCGGGATGCAAACCGCCCTGATTACAGGTTGGATAATTACAGCCGCAGTGTGCGCTTTGGGCTGGGGAAGCCCCGGGTTTCATTTTATTTTATTTATTTTATTTTGCTTTATTTTATTTTGCTTTATTTTATTTTATTTTATTTTATTTTATTTTACTTTACTTTACTTTACTTTACTTTACTTTACTTTACTTTACTTTATTTTATTTTACTTATTTTATTTTATTTTATTTTATTTTATTTTATTTTATTTTATTTTATTTTATTTTATTTTATTTTACTTATTTTATTTTATTTTATTTTATTTTATTTTATTTTATTTTATTTTATTTTATTATTATTTTTGCTTCATTTTATGTCTCCCACCTTATTTTTTTTTTCTGCACCCACATGCGAATTCGCCTTAAAACTTTCAACAGCGCAAGCGCCGGCGGCGCGGGGAGCCGGGCCACACGATGACACGACTCTGCTGCTCTGCTCTGCCGGGAGCATAAATCACTTTTAGGGAACCGTAAATCCATCGGCGCGCCGGGCCCTGCAGCCGCGAGTGCAATGAGGCGACGGCGTCGCCGCTCACGCGTGCGACTGCGGCAAGAAAAACACCCGCTGCAAATAGCGCGGCGTCGCGCCGGCGGCACAGCCCCCGGCGGGGCGCTCAAAGGGGCCCCCGGCGCCCCGCGGGGTCTGCGGAGCGCAGGGCTTCGTGCGAGGGGGAGTTTCGGGGGCTGCCGCTCAAATCCGGGGGGGAAATGCGCGCGTTTGGGGGAAATCCTGGAAGTCGGGGGGAAAGGCTCGGTTTTGGGGGGAAACGAGCAAATTAGGGGGGAATATGCGGATTTGGGGGGAAATATGCAAATTTGGGGGAAACAGTTCTGAGGGGAAATACTCAAATTTGGGGGAAATTATTTTGGGGGAAATAGTTCTGGGGGAAATACTCGAATTTTGGGGGAAATACTCAGTTTTGGGAGGAAACACTCAGCTCTGTGAAGAAATACTCCAATTTGGGGGGGGGGGGGAATACTCAATTTTAAATGGAAACACTCAGTTCTGGGGGGAAATAGACAGTTTTGGGGGGAATACTCAATTTCTGGGGGGGAAATACTCAATTTGGAGGGGAAACCCTCAGTTCTGTGAGGAAATACTCCATTTTTACGGGGAAATTCTCAAACCTAGCGGGGAAATAGCCGCAGGGCAGCCTAGGAATTTATTCGGCCCCATCACTTGACATTTACCCTCCCAGGCCGGTGTAAATCCGGCCCGGCACGGGCACGGGGGTGTCTTCCCGGCGGATGATCCCAAACGGGGTGTTGCTGTCTCCCGAAAAGCTTTGCCTCGAGCCCAAGCGGCCGTGGGGCATCTCCAGCGGGATTTTACGGGCTGGAAAATGGGAAGATTTTCGGCCAGGAGGGGAGGAAGAAGGAAGGATGCGGCCCCTTCTCTCCGGGCTGTTAATTTGACAGCGAGCGCCGACGGGGAGGCTGTAAATCTGCGGCTTGAGGACGCTGGCGGCGGCTGCGGCGAGGCCGGGATGGGGACAGGGACATGGGGGATGGCGAGGTCAGGTCCCAAGGGGGGTCCAGACACCCTCTTTGGTCCCCAAGGGCCCCCAGTGCTGTGTCCCGGTCCCCGAGGGCCACGTGCACCCGGCAGCCCGCGGCGGGAGCCTGGCGCCTCCCCGAGCTCTCTGGGATGTCACCCGGGGTGACTCATCCGCCGCGGGCGCCTCTTCCTCCTCAGTGGCTCCCAAGGGCTCCGAGGGCGACTGGATGGGACCCAGACGTCACCTGCCCGCGCTGAGGTGAGGGAGCTGCGATGGGTGACGGGGCAGAGGTGACGGAGGGCACCAGGGTGGCTCTAGGGACAGAGCCACCAACACGTCCCGCTAGACCCGGCGCCTCTCTCCATCGCTGGAGCGGATCCAGACCTCGGCATCTGGAGGTGGTGAAGGGCCAAGGTGCGGGCAACGACGAGCAGCTTCTGGGCTACCAAACAGCTCTCAAAGCCACCAGCAGCTCTTGCTGTAACTGCCAGCGGGGAAATCACGCGGTGACCTACTTGCTGTTGGATTTCAATCAACTCTAAGAAGAAAATAAATGTCTGCAACCATAACCTGCTCTCCTGTCCCTGGCCTACATGATCAACCACCTTTCCAGCAGGAGACCAGTCGCTCTCCTTACCCTAGAAATACCACCGGATCCCGGAGGAGCTTGGATGCCCTGAGATGACCCTACATGATCCGCCAGGATGACCCCACATGGTCCTCAATGCCTGCAGGGGAGGCAGGAATGCTCTTCTCATTCTTCCCTGCTCCCAAGCCCATGATTTAATTCAATTTTGTCCCTTCCTGGGGATTACCGAGGGATGTCTTCTCCAGTCCTGAGCCTCCAGAGACTCTTAGATGCTCTTTGATGCCTCTAGATCCCTATGGATCCACAGCTCCCTCTTTTCCAATTATCTTGACCCCTGCAAATATCACCTGAGAGGAGACATGGCTGAAAATATCTTCCAGCCTCACCAGTGAGATGTTTCCAGAGAGGTAGAATCATGCAATCACTGTGGTTGGAAAAGACCTTCAAGACCGAGTCCAGCTGGAGGAGGACATAGGGTGCCTCCATCCAAAGGCAGTCCCTTGGGTGATATTTTCACCTCCAAGAGCCAGGGACCAGGTGGGATCTTGCTGCCTCCCTATCCCATGGGATGGTCAGACTCTATGGCACATCCCAGATGGGCCCAACTTCCGTCACTGAGGACAAGGTGGAAAAGCGGAGCGCTTGGCCTGGCGCCTCTCATTGCTTCATATCCCCTAATTTTTGTGCTTTTTTGGGTGCAATTATGGGCTGGCTGCACCTCGCGGCCATCAGGCAGCATCAAAGGCTGCGGCCGGGTGAACGCGTGTGCTTACAAGACGCCGGGTGCTTGATGCTAATAAAAAATAAGATTAAACCAGACAGTGGGGCTCCGGCGCGGGGCCCACGGGTGCCCAAGCGGCGCGAGGCCCGGAGGAGCCGGCGGCCACCCCGGGGCCCTTCCCTGCAGGGACCTGCTGCGATTCCCCCTCCTGCTCCAGGCACCTCCGAGCTCCCCCTTCCCCAGCATTCCCACATCCTGCGCCAGCTTTTGGGAGCATTAATCACCCTCGCCGAGCTGCCAGCGCGGCCTCTGGACCCGCAGCGATTATCCAAGCACTTTAATGACACCTTGGACCCAAGGTACCAATTAGACATGTCGGGAGAAGCAGCGCCCCGAGCTGATTCAGCCCATCGCGACCATAACGCCGGGTGCCATTCCAGGCTGCTCCCCGGGACGCCTCCAAGCCTCCGGGGCTGGAAGAGCTCCGAACGACCCTGGGGGAGCCAAGTGAAGACCGTCCCCTCCTATTTAGCGCCTGCTGTGCTATTCCAAGCCCTTTGCTTTGGCAACGCCTATGGAGAAGGGAGGTTGAGCCACGGAGTGCACTAGGATTTCCACGGTTTGGTCATTGCCATGTCCTAGAATAGGACGTCATGGGATGATTTGGGTGGAAGGAGTCTTTGGAGATCTCTGGGGCAACCTCCTGCTCCAAGCAGGAGCAGATTGATCTTGGTTTTGGAAAGAGCTCGGGACCGAAATCCTCTGTAGATGAAGCCTAGGCAAAATAAACAGGATTGGAGGTGAGCTGGTGGGGGGTGAGATGTGGCGGGATGAGAGGTGGTGGGATGTGGTGCTATGGGAGGAAATGTGATGGGATGAGGTGCAATGGGATGAGATGGGATGAGGTGCACAACATGCGGTTGGATGAGACACGATGGGTTGCAATGGGATGGGGAGAATCCCTCTGTCGCGAATCTCACTAGCCCCTGGTGCTCCCCGAGCCCTGGATTTGACCATTCCCATCTTTTTTACCCCCTTTGCCTGCCTGGATTTCCTTCCCTGCCTCAGAAGGAAGCTGAGCCAGAAGGACTCCAAGCTGGGCTGGTTACGTCACCTCCAAAATGGCCCCTTGGAAGCAATTTGGGGTTGTCCCATTAATTCAATTGAGGTTAATGGAGATATTGGGGGGCAGATCCGTTTCTCCGTGATCCCAGAGGGAGGGGTTTCACCCTTCCCTTTGCCAGAATCAGGCCAGAATAATAATCATAGCAATAACAGCAGAAAAATGATGGCAATGGTAAGAAGTTTGCAACAAAACTTAATGAAATTGTGTTTGACAACAGAGCTTCCAGGATGGAGCCGTCTCCCAGGGACGTGGCTGCTCTCGGAAGGTGCCAAGCCCAAGTCCTCAGGTGGGATCTGCCTTCCGTTGGTCAACCCGGCTTCAGCAAATCCCGGTGCTATCCCTTTTTTTTCCCCCCCGCTAAACTTCTCTGCAGCCTCCATCTGACACCAACCGGTCAAGCTGAGGATTTCAGGTTGAGGGAGGCCAAAATATGCCGGAAAACACATCCTGCCTCTGCCGAGGCTCAGGGCTCGGGCGGCAGCTCTGTGGTTGCCCGCCGGCCACCATGGCCAGTGACTCAACTCAGTTGTGGGCTCGGGTTGGCTCATTCCTCTCGGCCCACGGGCAGCGTTTCCACCCACAAAGGGCAGAGTGTGCCCAGGGTCCAGCATTTTTCCCTCAAGGAGAAGCCGTCTTCCCTCGAGAAAAGCCACCGAGAACGCAAGGAAGCCTCGGAGCTGGCATCAACATGTGGGTAAAACCAAAGAGAGCTTTGTGGTGATGAAGGGCTTGTCTTCGGGAGCTGGCCTGCCAAAAATGTGCCTCTCCAAACACTAAAATGTCATTTGCGGGGAGCTGGCTGCCTCCTACTCCTCTGGAGCTAGAAAGGCTCCAACGCCAACGATCTGTCATGGCCTAAGGGCTATAAACACGCGGTTTTGCCACCCAAGGGCTTTCTCCTTGGCTTCTGGAAGGGATTGCGCGCAATCCCCGCTCCACGTGGGCCTGCGGCTGCCGACTCTGGGGCCAAGAACAACAGCGGAGCTGGGAGATCTCAGCACGAAGGAGCGAGCGGCCAACGTTGGCCAACGTTGGCTTGTGCCTCGGCTCTTTCCCGAGCCACGCAGACAAGGTGGGCGCTTGGGGATGGTAGCCCTAAGTCCATCCACGGGGCTATCAGGCTGAGCCCAATGCTGTCCCCTCCACTTTCTCTTCTCTAGAGCATCCTCCCACCAGCAGGGTTACATTTTCCGAGGTTTCCGATCGCTCCTTTTTTTAATATTTATCCCCCAGATCCTTCTTGAAGGAAGCGCCCAAAGCAGACGCGCTGGCAGGACCTGTCTACATCTACAGCCCACGATGCCTGAACTCCCGTTAGAGTGAGGAAGAGGCACCTGCCGAGGGTGAATCACTGCAGATCGGTGCCCGAGATAGCGCAGATAAATCGTCCTCGGCAGGCGGCTGCTTCTCCCCGCCGCCCGGAGAGCAAATGGAGCTGGGATTCTGGTGTCATGGGACACCAAAATTCAGCGGTTTTGGGACATTTCCTGCCAGCTCTGCTTTATCACTCGTGTTTCTGCATCTCCGCGTGGATTTGGCCACGTGCGGGAGGGCCCCGGCGGCCCGGCGCGGCCCAGACGCGATGCCAGGCAGCACATGGGATCCAGCTGCCTTTTTTCCCCCCCCTTTTTTTTTTTTTCCACAAAGTGTTGGTTTCATTCCAGGGCATTTTCTACATAGTTTTGGGAATTAGGAGGAGGTGGGGCAGGCGGGGAATCTTCTTCTGCAGCTAAGCTGGGCTGTGCAGGCTTAACTCCGCTCTCCACGGGCCGCTCAGCGGTGCAAAGTGCCAGCGAGGGAGCAGCCAAGTCGTCCTCTCCAGGGCAAGCGGGAGCGCCCGGGTGACTCAGCCGGGCGCCGGAGCCGCCGCCGCTCCGAGCGGAGCCAGTCTGAGCCCGTCGCTGCACGTGCGAGTGGAAGGGAGCGCCCGGCAAGGAACGTGTGGGCAACCATGGCGAGTCCTTCGAGACGCGGGCAGGCTCGCAAGGCGACTGGGGAGATGTCTCTCCCTGCTCGTGCCAGGCTTCCTTCATCATCCATGGAGAGAGGCGGATGCTCTCCGACCCATAGAGCTGCCTGGGGGTCAACTGCGGGATCCAGAAGGGCAGATCCATTGTGGGATTCAACTGTCGGCATCTGTGGAAGTGGCACATAGTGTCCCATGTCTTCAAGCTTCATGGTGGAGCAGGATCCCTGTGGGATCTTCCTCCAGAAGGAGGAAGAACCTTGTCAACGGGGTGCAATGGTGGGAAGTCCTCACAGCTATGGGCACCTGGTGGCAGCTTTCAGGAGGAAAGGGAGACTGGGGACACCAGCCCTGGCAACTTGTAGGGCTCATTCTCCACATGGAGGGCTTCTTATCACAGAGGCTTGGAGGAGAGCTGGCATGGAAGGATGGTCTGGAGGAACCACACATGAGCTGGAGGAACTACAGCCAAATATCTCCTCATTTTCTCAGATAAGGATGTATCTTGTTTAACTCTAGCCAAGACAGACCCTTCACACTCATTGCAAAGGCTGGTACAAAAAAAAGGTATCTTCCTCCCATCCCATCCCACCTTAGATGGCCAAGATTGCCCTTAGAAGGTGCCCGTTTCTCCCACCACGTACAACAGACTAGACCAACCCATGGTGTGAGGCCATGGGCAGGAGAAAGGACTCTTGGGCTTCACTTCCCTGCATGTCCCTTGAGTGCCAGGGACAGGTCACAGTCTCCCTGGTGTCATGAGCGGAGAGTGGCCTCTCGGCACCCGGAGGAGGCTGGAAGGAGACCAGGGCGGTGAGTCGGTTCTGGGCAAGGAGACAACCAGGCCAAAGAGTCACGAGTTCCTGGCTACGGAGGGGCCCATTCCTTGGAGAGAAAATTACTGGCAAACAGCAGAAATGTTGAGTGTTCCTCCGCGGCCCTTCCCTCGCTGAGAGCAATATGAAGGCAATTATTAGAGCTACTTCTGAGAGGCAAAAGGGGGAGGGAGAGGGATAAAAAAAAATAATAATAATGAGGGAACAACCCGGCGAGCTGAAAGCTGCTGCCTGAACATAGGTTTTCAACAAGACGGCTTGGCACATCTGTTTGCCTAACGCAACGCATCCCACGGGCTCCGCAAGCTATAATCAGGCGATTTCAGGGCGTGGAGCTGGGCACTAAACAGGGACGGAGATAAGTGCACGCATTGTTCACACGCCAGGAGGAAAAGGGGGTGCGGGCGGCCGCCGAACGGGAGCAAGCGCCAAACGGGAGCCAAGCGCGCCGGGCGGCCGGGGCTCGGCGCCGGCGGCCTCCCCGCTCAACGCGGCGGCCTAAGGGGGGACAAAGCGATGAAAAGAATGGGGAAAAGATAAAACAATGGGGGGAAAATAAAGTAATGGGAGAAAAATAAAATAATGGGGAAAAAATAAAACAATGGGGGAAAAATAAAGTAATGGGAGAAAAATAAAATAATGGGGAAAAAATAATGGGGAAAAAATAAAATAATGGGGGGAAAATAGAATAAAATAATGGGGAAAAATAGAATAATGGGAAAAATAAGATAATGGGGAAAATATAAAATAATGGAAAAAATAATGGGATAAAAAAATGGGAAAAAATAAAGTAAAATAAAGTAAAATAAAATAAAGTAAAATAAAATAAAGTAAAATAAANTAAAATAAAGTAAAATAAAATAAAGTAAAATAAAATAAAGTAAAATAAAGTAAAATAAAGTAAAATAAAATAAAATAAAATAAAATAAAATAAAATAAAATAAAATAAAATAAAATAAAATAAAATAAAGGGAAAAATATAAAATAGTGAGGAAAAAAAAAATAACAATGGCAGGCGGCGGAGGGGAAGCTGCTGGGCTTCTGCATCGCTGCCCCACGCCGCCAAAAAACCTTCCCCCGGTGCAAGTGTCAATGGCGTCAGCGCGGAAAGGTGGTGCTTGTCACGCGTAAATCAGCCCGTGCCTTTTAGCGGCGCTGATAATTATATGGTGTCTTAAGTATCTGTACAAACTGTCAGGGGAAATATATGGTGAGTAAAGAAACTTGGAGCCGGCTCGCGGGGAAATGGGAAGGTGTCTCAGCTCCGCTGCTACAAAGGAACCTTGTCTGGATTTATTTGGGGGTGGGAATGATGAAAGGTTGGGTTTCGTGTCCTTTCTTGTCTGTCAGGAGCCATTTAATGCGGTTGTATAACCCTAATGGTTTTTTCTTTTTTTTTTCCTTAAAACAAAAAAGGGAAATTAAGAGAATGGGGAGTTTGGGGGACACACGGTGGAGGGGGACGGCTCTGCCGCGGCCTCTGCAGAGGCCGGAGCGCTGGGATGCGGGGAGCACCAAGGGGGCAGAGGCGGGAATGAGCTGCACGAACTCTTTAAAATGACAATATAAATAAATAAATAAATAAATACAATTTGGGGGAAATTT
The DNA here is from genome assembly GCF_003342845.1 of Nothoprocta perdicaria. Classification (NCBI taxonomy): domain Eukaryota; kingdom Metazoa; phylum Chordata; class Aves; order Tinamiformes; family Tinamidae; genus Nothoprocta; species Nothoprocta perdicaria. The sequence continues at coordinate 61,030 of NW_020455702.1, read as the reverse complement.
GGGCAAGGGCAGCGAGAGGAGCCAGGCGGAGGCTTCGGCGGAGGCGCGAGGAGCCACCCTGCCCTTCGGAAAGCACATCCCGGGAAAGCAGCTCCTCCTGCTTCTCGGAGCCGGGATCGCCGCGGGTGGGATCCGCCGTCGGACACCAGGAAGCTCCATATCCCCCTTGGAGGTGGCTTTTCCGGGGTGCCTGTCACCGAGGGCACATTCCCCATAGCATCATCTGGGGTGGGGGGGCAAATCCCATCCCATCCCA
>NW_020455702.1:38212-60544 GCF_003342845.1 Nothoprocta perdicaria | reverse complement strand
CCCCCCCACCTCTCCCAAGCCCCACTCTCCACCAATCTGCTGCTGCCACCAACGCTTCTGACCAATCATAGGCTGCCACCTGTTTCCCCTTGCAGCCAATCCCCGTCAGCCACCTGCCTCAGCTGCCAGCCAATCCCATGCCTCCACCTGTGCTCCCAGCCAATCCCGTGCTGCCCTGGCACGGGGGGTTTATATAAAACCCACAGGTGGCCACACGGTGCCTGTGTGAGGGGAGGGTGGGTGGATGCTGTATTGTCTTTCTTCTGTATATTTTTGAGGTTAAAAAACAGTATTTTTAGTGCCCTCCAACAAAAATGTGTGAAATAAACCCCTTCAAACCTAGAATAAGCACCTAAGCCCCCCATTTACACCCCCCATATCTGCAGAGCCCCTCAGGGCCCTGGGACCAAGGACCCCAGAGGACTTAACGAACCTTCAGGGCCTAACGAGCTCCGGTGGCTCTTAATTACCTGCTGGGACGGCTCTGGTCCCTTATTGTGCTTAAAACAAAGGCCGCTCGCGCGCCAGGCCGCCGGCTGCAGGTAACGAGCGCGGCGGGGCTCGGCGCGCTGCCTTTTTCTGTATATAATTTTATTATTATTATGCCCGCCGCCGGTTTCTTCTCGCTTGCTTTGCGGGTTTATTTATTGGCGCTTTCAGGGCGGCGGGCATTTGCATGGAAAGCGCTTCCCGCTGCTCCCGCCGGATCGGGAAGGCTGCGGTTGCCGTGGCAACGCGCCGCCATGCCACCAGAAGGGCTTCAGGTGGGGAGCCGGGCAGATGGCGCCGGCGCCAGACAAAGGGGGAGCGGAACGGGGGGGGAAACGCCCCAAATTCCATTTTTTTTTTAATTAGTTTTGGGGTTTGGGGTATTTTTTCCTTTGTGCTGCCCTTGTGACACAGGTTCAGGTGGTTCCAGGGGTGGATTTTGGGAATGGGGCCGAGAGGGGCCCTCCCGCGATGACCCATTTGCCACCAGCACAAGAAGCCGCGGCCTCCAGGGCCGGGTCCCTTTGCCAGCCGCTGCCTCCGGAGCCCTTCGGGAAGGACAATCCCGGGCGTCTCCCTGTGGGAATGGGGGGGGATGCAGAAGCGGCTACTTCTCCGTAGGTGGCTCCCTTGGCCCGTTCCGCATCCCTGTCCGCCTCCTTTCCCGGTGGCAATTCCCGGTGCCTGCCCGCAGGGAGGGGGGGCGTCTGGAAGCACTTCATCCCGGGAACGCCCGCTCATCCCACTGCAGCTGCCCTGGCTCCACAGGGCCCCAATTCCCCCCGGGATGCAGGCGAGGAAGCGGCCTGGGCCTCGGTGGGAGAGGAGCGACGGCCCCTGGCTCCGCTGTCTCCCGATGCCAATCCAGTGGGGTCCCCTTGGGAAACAGCAGCAAGAGGTGCTGCAAGTCAAGGGCGTCTGGATGTCAAACCTCCCAAATCCGCACGGATCAGGGGGCTCTTTGTCCCCCCCCCACCCCGCAATGCCATTTTTGTGTCAGAAAGAGCCCAGAAAAGCTCATTTCTGCGGAATAAAAAGCCCTAAACGCGCGTCTTTTCTGCAACAAAGGAGGGAGCCATTACTGCAGCAAACTGCTGACGGCAGCCCGGGCACATCGGAGCCGTATATTACCGCTCCGCGCAATATCCCCGTCCGCTTTGCCATATGGTTGTCCTTCCTCGTCGGAGGTTGTGCTGCTTTGTTAAATTACAGGCTTAAAAACGACGCAGACGGGAGGGGGGAAGCGGAGCCGTGCGGGGGGGGACTCCTCGTTTTCACGAAAGCACCTGGAAAAATGAGGCGCCTTCTCGCGCTCGCAGCCAAATCGGCCTCGCGTCTCCCCGGCAATTAAGATTGCGCCGGGAAGGAAGAAAATAAATAAAAATGCAGCCGCCACGAATGAATCTTGCGCTTTTTGATTCCGCGTGGAAGCCACGGCGGAGCAATCGGCGCCTCTGCTCGTGGCACTCGCGGCGCGGGCGGGAATTAGGAAGCCGGGAATGAGAGGCCGTTTCATGCGGCTGCGATCCGTACCTGCGCGGAGCGCGGCAGCTGGCGCGCTGCGCGGAGCGCGGCCATGTTTCTTCGGGATGGGCTCGTAGGAAAAGCTGCAGCTCGCAGGGAAATCAGTCTCTCCCCCACGGCTAAACTGCACGGAAAGTGGCTCCGCGTGCGGGGAGGGGAGGGAATTTTAAGCCGGTCGGGCCCCGGTGGCGCCCGCGGCAGCCGTGGAAGTGCTGTCCACATCCCGACCGGAGCTGGAGCCGGAGCCGCCCGCTCTCTGTGCCGGGATGGGGGTGTCCCAAGGGAGAAGGACCCCAGGATTCGCCCCATGCCGTCTGTCATTCCGAACAGGCTGCGGTTCCCTTTGGAGCCCTTCCAGAGCCTGTCCGCCCACAGGGTCTCTCTTCCCCGCTTTGCTTCCCATCGTGGGGCTCTTTCTCTCCCCTGCATCCAATGGCCCCGGTAGCTCCCACGTTTTTCCCTTGTTTCCTTATGTGATGCTTGAAGGGAGCAAACCCTCCGGTTCCTGCTCTCCCTCCCACAGTACAGCTCAGGAAAAGAAGCCCCAAAAGCCACTTTTCCAGGAGGTTGGACGTGCAGCGATGGCTGCAAAGCCCCATTTGCCCAGCTCGGTTCTTTCCCAGGGAAGAGGGATGCATCCCGCCGGGATGCAGTGTCCCAATGTGCTAGCGAGAGCGGCTCCGGGTCCAACGTGCAGATGGGAGATGCATCCGGAGCAGCGGGAAAGGGGCGGGATGCGGCCGGTGGCTCCGCTCCCGGAATGCCGCAGGGGCTGCCGGCATTGCCCGGCTCGCCGCATGCCTTTCCCAAGCGCATCCCTGGGAAGCGGCTCAAGTTCTCGCCAGCACTAATTGATTTGTGCGTCCGGGCAGCCCCCCGGCCCGTCGGAACCGCCCCGAAGCCCCCCGGGCTCAGGTTCCTGCATTCAACCTCCCCACGTCTGATCAAGTGTCCCAAATTTGGGGCTTTTCTCGTGCTCCCCTCGTCCTCCCCTTTCCCAGGCGTCCCCGGGGACGCTCCCGGCACCATTCCTCATTTCTTCCAGCCATCTGCTCCAATGCAAGTGCAGAGAAGTTTTCCTTCCTCCCAAACCGCCCTTAAACCCGCGTTAATCCGAGCAGGTTGGGGTGCACATGGGGTCTTTTTTTTTTCTGCAAGGAACGTGGGAAACGGCCCCTCTGCAGGAAAAGGAACCGAGTGGAGCCGAGCGAAAACAGGGATCTTCCCCAGTGCCACCCGCCACTGGCCGGGAACGGCGTCGGATCGGGAAGCGACCAGGAGTTACAGCGGCTCTGAGGGCGACCCGGAACGTTGTCAGCCTGTAAATGGGAATCCTGCAAACAACTTTTCGGTGCCTTTGTGATCCGCGGGCTGTAATTTAAGTGCTCCGAGGGGCTGCGCGTCCCCTTCCCGAACTGCTGGGGCTCTGCATGCTGTGAATAATATCCCGCTTTTTCCATCTGTGACGAGATTTATGGCCCAGCAGCTCTGGTCGGATCTAGGTCTGATTTCGACAGTCGATGCTGGAATGTGATATTTTCCTAAATGTCCCTGTAGTGCCATGAAATCCAGTTATAAAGAAAACAAGGACATGTTTTAACAATAAAACCAATGTGCATGATCTAATTAAATGGCATAATAAAATTAGGAAATAAATGCACAAAGCATGAAAACCTGTTCCTTGAAAAGTGAATCAAATTGGCTACTAAAATGAGCATTTATTCCTTGTGCTTGGGGATCCCGTCCCCCTTCCCCGGGAAGGGATCTCCGAGGCCTTTCCAGGTTTTGGGAACATTTGGCCGCTGAGGATCGTCTTTCCCCGGCTCTGGATGGAGCAGGAGGGAGTCGAGGGGGGCAGAAAGGAAAGAAATGTTTTCCTAGCGGATGCTGTTACCTGCTGGAAAAGCCATCGCGGGCACCGGGTTAATAAATACATCAGGAAAGCGCCCAAACGGCTCCGGTTTCCCGGAGGGGTCCCGGTTTTGAGGGATTCGCTCCGGCATGAGCCGGAAAACGCATTTGGAGCAAGGAGCTGCCCCGCGGAGCTGCCCGCGGAGAAGGAGGGAGCGAAACTCCGGGCAAATCCGTCGCCCAACTCTGTGAAGCTCCTTATCCATAAGGCTAAGCCCTTATCCATAAGGTTAATCCCTTATCTGTATAAACCACGCTGTGCCTTCCAAGAACAGGTTTCCAAGCCGGATGGAGGGAAACTGAGGCAAGGGGATGGAAGAGGAGATGTGGGCACCAGGCAGGGGAGCTGCAGCTCCTGGCCCCGGGATTTTGGGAAGGGAAAAGGGAGCGAGGCCAAAGCCGGAGCCAACGCAGGGCTCCAGCACGTCCCATGCAGAGCCGGTGGCTCTGGCATGTTCCAGACCTTCCCTGGCTGCCTTTTATAGCGAGGAACACTTTGGATTTTCTGGACTTCCCAACATTTGGGGCAAATTCCCAACTCTCGCCCCACTTTCGCAGCCGCCCGCGACACTGTTGCGCCGTCAGGGTGTGCGCGAACAGCCGGCAGGCTTCCGCGGGGGGCCGGGATCCACCTGCGCCTTCCCACCTCTTCCCTCCCGCTCTCCTGGCAATGCCTCGCGCCTCCGCTTGCAAATTCCCGTCTCCTGTTTTTTCTCCCCGCCGCTGCAATCAATCCGTCAGCCGGCCCATCCGTCAATTCGCTTGGCGCGCTCTCCCTCGCAACTGTCTGTGTCATCTTGCCTACCCCCGTGGTGTTAAATAATTAAACCGTGGCACGTTGTAAAAAAGGGAAAAAAAAAAAAAAGAAAAAAGAAAACCTAGGGATCTGTCTTACAGCTGCGGAATAAAATCATTTGGCAGCGGTGCCGAGATCGGATATCTCGCCGGCGTGCGAGGGGGCGGCGATTCCGCGCCAAAGCTGTGCACGCATTGGGGCTGGAGCCCCCTTTGTTGCAGTTTTCACCCCAAATTTCCCCCCGTGTTGAAAGGGAGACCTCCGGGATCAGCGACAGCTCCTGGGAATGGGGGAAACCTCTTTGGGAACGAGCGGGGATTGAGGCTGCTGACGGGTGTCCCTAAGGAGGCGGCACTTGGCTCCGTGCCCGGGAGGGGACGCGTTCCCGCAGGACCCCGAGCACCCTCCGACGGCCCTGGCCGCAGCAGGAGACCCGGGATGGGGGAAATTCCCGGGGGTTGGGATCGGGATGGCGCCTCCTTGCAGCTCGAGCAGCAAAGAAACTTCCCGACTTCTTCCTGGCCGCCGTTTTTCACGCTTAAGGGCAGGCCACACATTATCATTCAGCGCCTTCGTTTACATGGAGCAAACACAGGTCAATTTATTTCCAAATCCCCCTTTTTATGGCTCTATTGAACTATTTGCCACATTATTTATACGCTAATGCGGTGAATCCCTCTGGATATCACGCTGTCTAATAAATAACGCGACAAATCATTAAGCAGGGTGATAAAATCAAGCCATTTAAAAATACATCAACCTGTGTTGCTTTCGTGTAAAATAAGCTCCAGGGGCCCATTGGAGAGAGGCAGAAAGACACCCGCACACGCACAAAATAAGGCAAAACACCCTCCTTTCACACACAAAATAAGGCAAAACACCCTCCTTTCACACACACAAAATAAGGCAAAATACCCTCTTTTGCTGAGGGTGTTTTGGCACCGAAATGAGTGTTTGTGGATTGGGTTGGGGGGGATTTTGCGGGTGTTTTTTATGCAGCTGTGGAGGTGGAAGGTGGAAACGGAAGGGAAACGGCGTGGGCAGCGTCTGTGTGCCGGGCTGGGCGTTTGCTGGGATCCTTGGGAATACTGCGAGGCGGATGCGGCGGGAAGGAGGGATGCGGGCGGCAGCGCCCGGCAGGACGGCGCACGCAGCGGGCCCAGGGCTCCACCGGCTCCCATGGGATCCGCGGGAGAGGCCGGCCTGTCCCGGCGCGCCACAGCCTCCCACCTGGAGAAAACCGGGAAAGGGACACGGAGCCAACCCTTGGCTTTGCATGGAGAGAGGCGGGAGCGTCCCAAAACACGTCAAAACACACCCAAAAACGCAAACCGCTATGCCCAAACACACAAATCCTTCCAAAGATCCATCTTGAAGGCAGGGAGGTGACCAGGAGCAGTGGGAAGTTGGCATCGGGACGGATTCCTTCCCTCTCCAGCCTCAGGCAGCCATTGGGAAACATGGAGGCTCCGGCCTCTCCGGCAGATGGATCTCCATCTCCATGGGCGCTCCCACCTCGGAGGCGCCTTTTCCCAACGCGCCCCTGTGGAGCTGGGCAGCAATCCCGCGGGATCCGTCCGCTCCGGGGCCACCGCGCGCCTCCGGCACTTACAAATGATGTAATCCACTTTATTTGTGTGACAACAAAACGGTTATTATCGTAATAAGTATAATTAGCAGCAATTACCATAATAATACATTTCCCTGGTTCCATGGGTACTTTTTTTGAAAGAAAAAACAGGTTTATTTAAGATTTTTGAAGAAAGAAACAAGAATTGCTCAGGCAATAAAGCTCCTTGTGCTGATGCACGGGGAACAAAAAGCAGCTTTTGGCCTCCGAGGATGCCGAGCTGGGTCTCCTGCATCCTGCCCCTTCATAGGGATTTGGTTCTCCTGGCCTTCGGAGCCAGGATACAGCTGGGAGAAGGTGGGAATTAAGTGGGCAGCTGGGAAGGGCCTTCCGGGGCATGTCCTGCTGGATCAGCCCAGCGGTATTCCCTGGATATGGCACGAGGTTCAAGGCGCTTTTAGAGCCGCTTCTAAAGATGCTGCAAGGGAAGCAAGGGAAACCACCATTGCGGTGGTTAGAAAATAGGGAAATTTTCATTTTTTCCCTTTAAATCACCCCCTTTGTGTCCGTGCTGGGAGCAGGGCAGCTTTTCCATGGAAAGCCTAGCTTGGCTCCGCGGACACCCTGGGATCGTTGGGCAGCGCCGCACAACGAGGGGAGTTAAACCAGCATTCCCAACAAATCCCGTGGAAACGGGTGCTTCCCAAGGCCGCCCGGGTCCGGGTGCTTCCCTTGGATCCACCGGCGCTTCCTCGGCACCATGTCCAGGCTCAACAAGCAGCCGATCCCGCTGGGAATCCCTCTTCCCGCTCATCCCGCTGCGCCTCCCTCCGCGGGACATTCGCTTTGCAGGACGCCGCCTTTTCCACCTGGCTCCTTCCCGGGATTCTCCAGGTGCCGCCCTGATCCCCCAAACCCACTTTTCCTGCCTTTAAATTCCCCGGCATCTCCCGTCTGCCGCCTCTCCCACAGCGCGGGCGGCCTGTGCTGCAAACAGGGATCTGGCCGGCGAATTTTTAAAAGCGGCTTTGCAAAATTCCTCCGGGAACTGTTCCCGCTGCCGCGTTATTATTTGCAGATGCCGAAAGGGCCGCTCAGCAGCCGGGCTCCCCGCGCCGGCTCCTTCCCTTCGTTCCTCGACACCGGCTCCTTGGAAAGACCCCAAGACGCCTCCTGCAGAGGATCCTCTCGCCTCCAGCCGGCGTTTATTAGGGAAAGGGGGAATGAGAAGCGCGGGAGCTGGCGCCGGGAGCGAGCGCCGTTTGGAAGGGGCCGCGAGCAGCGCGGCGGCGCTTCCCAACGCCAGAAATGCGCCGTAAATAACACGGAGGCTCCTTGCAGCGGGATAATCCGCCATAAACACGAGCTGAGCCGGAGAAATAACCCCGGGATGGGAAGGAGCGGCCAAGGCTGGGCTGGTGCCGGAGCCGCTGCTGGATGCCAAGGGTGTCCTGGTCGTCCCCTGTGGTGCTTCCCACGGCGGGAAGCTCCCCATGCTCCCGGGATCCCTACGAGATTCCCTGGATAGGGCCGCCCGCGAGGGAGGATGGGCAGGGAATGATTCCTCCTTTCGGGAATGAGGCGGTTCCTGCGGGCGGATGGGAGCTCGGCCCGTCCGGGAGGGATTTCACCTGTCGCCGGTACCACTCTTGGAGATCCGAAGAGATCACTTGTATCTGGAGCCCCCAGATTAGCCAGGGATGGGAAAAGGGGGGGAAAACAGGTGGGACAAAACCCTTTTCCATGGGCTCCATGGAGAACTTCCCACTGCGAGGCTGCCGAGCGCCCGCAGGGAGCGGGAGGCGACGGCTCCTCGCCCAGGATCCCGGCCCCTGCGCAACCCCCGGGCAGGAGCATCCAGACCTTCCCCTGGATAGGGCACTGTCCAGCCAGGCTCATTCCCACCGGGATCTCTCGGCTGCTGCTGACGAACCCGGAGGCCTTGGGTGCTGTGGAAGAGGCCGATCCGAATCCGAGCGCCTGGAGCAGCGCCCGTGTCCATAACGCTGTGCACATGTTGGACCAAAGCAATTTAGTTCCCAGCGGATTTCATTTCCCTATTTTTTCCACCTATTTAACTCCCATGTGCTTGAAATACTCTTGGTTTTCTTTTCTTTTCTTTTCCTCCCAGACCCCCAAATCCTCAAATATCTTCCAAACTCCCCCAAAATCTTCCAAACTCCCCAAATATCGGGGGTAAAAAGGACCGAGGACCCCAGAGCTGCAGCCACAAGGGGGATCAGGGAGCCGCTCTGCGGATGGGACATTGGGGTGACACTGGCACCGTCTCCCATGGCTGGCGGAGCGGGACGAGCTGGGATGGGGCCTGGAGCTGCGCAGGGAATCGCGGCCTCCGTTTGGGGGGAAAAATCAGTGTTTTGGGCTGTAAACCAGGGCAAAGAGGGGCCGTTTTCCCTCCCGCCATCATTCCTCATCCCTCGCCATGCGGAGCTGCATTCCGGCACCGCCAGCTGAGTGGAACTTCCCAAAAACTCCTCTCTCCCGAGGGAATTGCGGTGCTCGGCTTCGGGGGGGGACTTTGTTCCCTACCCCTTGTCCCCTCCGTAGCAACATCCTTCGAGGCAGCGCCAAAAAAGGGGGGTTTTGCCCCAATCCCTCTGTCCGCAGCCAAGAAAAGACATGGTTGCATCGGAGCTGAATGCGGCCCCTTTCCAGCTCCCGTGGATGGGATGTTTGGAAAAGAGCCATAGTTTTTGAAGGGATTTGCACAGAGCAGGAGCAGGGGGGCAGGAGGACTGTGGGGCTTCAGTTTTAGTCTCCACCTCCTATGTCATTTATTTGAAAAATGCATGGAAAAATAAAGGGAAAGGGGATGGGACGGGGAAAAAAAGGTTATTAATGGTATTTATGTAACTGTTCTTTGTGTGCCGTGTCATAACTTCGAACCTGGAGGCCAAGCCCAGCTGCAGGTGGTGGCCAGGGCTGCCAAACTTCACGGAAACCCGGAGCAGGAGCAAAACGTCGCCCGAAAAAAAAGGGCTGAGCCCTTTGCAGACCTCAGAGAATCCCCGCGGCTGCTCGCGCTCCCGCTCGGCTTCCCAGGCTCCCGGCGCCTCGGCCGTTCCCGGGACACCCTCGCGTCAGCCGCGATTCCGCGTCCCGTTGCACAACGCGAATAAAACCGGAGCAAGCGGAGCAAGCGGAGCAAGCTTGCCCGGAGCAAGCGGAGCCCATTAGGCCGCCTAATTAGCCGGCGGCCGGCGAGGCTCTTACAGCGGCTCTCCTCGGCGGGCGTTAATCTCCCCGCAGACAAACTGTTTGTTTTCCCCATTTTATTGCCCGCGCTTCGCCCCGCGTGACGGACAGAGTTACGGGCGAGCGCTGTAAAAAGTAATTGCGAATTATGAAAAACATATACGGGCTGTTGAGGCCGCGGCGGCCGGCGGCGCGGCCGGCGTCTCGCGAAGATTTAGTGCTCGCGGGCTTTATTATCTGCAGCTGAGCATCCATCCTCATGGAGCGGGAGCGCTGCCGGCTGCTGGTGACAGCCCCAGGGCTGCGGAGGCGGCGGGCGCCCCAGGGCTGTTTTGGGGCGAAATCCAGTGAAACGAGCGGTGCTGCAAGGCCGAGGTGTCTGGGGCGGCACCGCGGACCCGTCGATCGCCCTGGCGCTAACGAGGCCGGCGGTGCAGGCGGACGGGGGTCTCGGCGCCGCGGCCGCCTGTGCGGCCGGCTCTGGCTGTAGGTTGGCCGGGTGTTGCGGTGGGTGACGCCTGGGGCGCTGGGTGTCCCGGGTGCGGCTGTGCGTGCGGGGGGCTGCGCCAAGGGGGTGCCCATTGTGCCCATAGGGCCACGTTCCTCCTCCGGGAGGGTAGAGGTGCTCCGGGATGCTCCCATCCATGTACTGAGCCTGCCCAGGAGTCATTCCTGGGGGAAAAAATAAGGGAAAAGAGAGGCACATGTGGGAAAGGCGAGTCAGCCGCTCCCTCAGCCGCAGGAGGAAGACTCGGCCACATCCCAGCTCTTCCTCGCGCTCGGGATCGCACCCGCTGGAATTCCGCGTGTGATTCTCGGACTGATTTACGGCCTCCAGGCCCCGGATCTGGCTCCTCTCCGGTGGCTCTGGCCCCGCTTCCCAGCGATGGAGCTCTAAGCCGCCAGACGATCACTTCACATTAAGCAGCCACCGGGCGCTTTTAAATCAGCTCCCGCGGCCAACGGAGCGCCGGCCCTGGTGGCTTTAATAGGGAAATATTCCCGTAAAGCGGCAGTCACGGGGAAGCCGCTGCCTGCCCGATCCCAGGGCTGGGAGCCAACGCGCCGGGTCCCTTTTTATTAGTGACAAGGAGGAGGTTTGGGCGGCGGAGGGGACAAGCGGAGGCAGCGGCTGCTCCAACGCCATCCCGCTGGAAAAGCCTCTTCCTCGCCCCGGCTTTACGGGGCTATAAAAAGGTGCGGAGCAGCCGCCGGAGGAGAGAAAGGGATAACGGAGGAGCCGTAAACCACGGCGCGATTCCAGAGAGACGGGAGATGGAGGAAATAAGGAGCCGCGGAGGCGGCACCGTGTCCTTCAGGGGGACGGGGCTGCGCTTGGGATCCACGGAGCTGCCCACGGAGGCGGCAGCGGCACCACGTTGATAAGAGCCCTGTTAATAGGAGCCCCATTAACAGGAGCCTTGTTAATAGGAGCCCCATTAATAAGAGCATCCTCATTTAATAAGCGCATCCTCATTTAGCAAGAGCATCCTCATTTATAAGGATGCTCTCCGGCTCTTCCAAACCATGGGGGCTGGGAACAACCCCCTGATCCAGCCGGGCGCTCCGAGCCGCGTTCCCGCCCACGCCAAGGGATTCATCCCTGCGTCGTTGGCCGCGTTCCCAACGAGGAACGGGACGGATGCTCCGCTCGTGGTCAATCAGCTGCCTCTTGGTTAGGCACCCGGCCCGGCACCGCTGTGCGGATCCCTGCTTCCGCGAGGAACCTGAGCGGATCCCGCGGATCCGAGAGCTTCCCGGCTGCGGCAGGAGAGCGGCCAGGAGCCAGGAGCGAGCGCCGGAGAGCGAGCGCCTCGTCACCCCCCGAACTCGAAGGCCCCTTGGGAATGCCGGAGCCGGGGAGCTGGCCTGAGGCGTCCCTAGGGATGCTCCGGAGCGGCTCGGCCGCCTGCATCCCGCAGCAGAGGCCGGAGCGGCCGCTTCCCAGCGCTCCTGCCAAGCTCTTCTCTCTCCATCTAGCGACGGCGGCAACGCATAGCAGGGCTGGAGCGGCTCCCGGTGCCAGGCGAGCCCGGCACGGCCTCCGGGAAAACAGCCCCCGTCCCCAAAATAAACGCCCGGGGACGGGGAATATCAAACACACGGGCGCAGAATCCGCCCGGTGCCGCCCGCCCGCCCACCGCGGTGCCAGCATCCCTGAATCCGGACCCATGGGAAGAGTGTTGGAATTGCAGGAGCATCCCCAGGACGGGAGGCCAGGTCCACCCGGCTGCAGGGCCGGGCGAGCGAAGCTATCCCGCTTTTCCCTCTGGTTTTCCCTCTGGCGCGGCCCCTGATCCCCTGATTTACGGCTCCTGCCTGAGCGGTGCCGCGTGTCCCGCTGCCCGCGGCGCCGGCTGCTCCCGCTGCCGAGCGGCAGCAAACTCCGCCGTCTCCCAAAGCCGGGCCCGCATAGCACCATCCCGGGGCTTTTTTTTTTTTTTTTTTTTTTTTTTTGCTCCATTCCAGGCTCCTTTGTCTGCTGGTGAATGCTGCAGGGGCTGGCTTGGGAATGGGATGCCGGCACGGGATTCCGGGTGTTACATTGCTTGTGACCCCTGGAATGGGAATGTGTCTGGCGCTGGAATCACCCACTCTGCGGTGCAAAAAATGAGGAAAGACAGGGGAAAACAGGCAGGGATGAGAAGGAAGGCCAGGAAAAACAGAGGAAGCAATAGGGACCCCAACCCCCTGTTTTGCCTTGATTCCCATTTGTTTTTCTCTCCAGAGGTGAAGGAACCGGCTAGGCTGGGAATGCTGGGGTGGGAAGGATGGTGATGGGGACAGGGATAGGGACAGGGATGTGGATGGGAATGAGGCACATCCCAGCTGCAAAGCGCTGCCAGCACTGGTGCTTCCCGAGCTCGCGTCGTCCTTCCATAACGTCCCCAAGCTTTCCATGGGGAAAAGGCAGCTGCTAATTATTTTCCTGTCAATTAAGCCCAATTAAATCACTCTAGAGCTACTGGAAGACATGATGGATTTTTCTGTCTTGCATTGCGCCGTGGGATTAATTGCGGGATAACGCTGGAGCGAACGGGAGCGCGCGCCCGTTCCGGCCTCTTGCAGCTTCATTTTAATGCAAAAGCAAAAAAGCATCCCTGGATTTGGGGGGTGAAATTCATGGTTTTCCCAGGATGTGGAGGCCAAACTGCAAAAGCGCCGAAGCTGAGGCGATGCGTGGAATGCCGCACCGGCAGCTCCCGGCTTTGCCGCCGCCGGGATCGCCGAGCGCTCCGAGACGGAGGCGCCGACGCATCCGCCAGGTATGCGGGGAGCAGGACGGGACACGTCTGCTCGGCGCTGCCCGGCGCGGAACCGGCTGCACGGAGAGCGCCAGCGTCCGAAGGAAACCAGCCCGGCTCATTTTTTTTTTAATACACACATATATATATATATATATATATATATTTTTTGTTTGCAATTCACTCCCCATCCTTGCAAATATTCTCCCAGCCGAGGTTTTTGCACCCACTGGAGAGCGCTGCGGCGAGTCCGTGTGCACAGCTTGCACGGAGCAAGCGCTTTGCACCGCTTTGCAATTGCTGTGCACCACTTTGCATTGCCTTGCATCGCTTTGCACCACTTTGCATTGCCTTGCATCGCTTTGCACCACTTTGCATTGCACCACTTTGCATTGCCTTGCATCGCTTTGCACCACTTTGCATTGCACCACTTTGCATTGCCTTGCATCGCTTTGCACTGCTCTGTATGGCTTTGCAGCTCTTTGCGTTGCCTCGCATTGCCTTGCACCGCTTTGCACGGCGTTGTACCGCTCTGCACCACTTCGCGTTGCTCCAGCATGCCAGCCAGGATGACAAAACCTCCCCAACATTCCCAAACCCTGGAAAAACGCAGCTCTGGCCTCGTCAGGGCCAGCCTGGATGAGGATTAACCCATCGCTGTTGCTACGCCCCCCGAGCTCACAGCTCCCAACACCATGAACCCCAAAAAGGCGGCATGGAGAGAATAAAATGTAGTTATTTTTAATATTATTTTTATTTATTTATTATTGCTTTAGTATATACAATTGTTCCTCCTTTTATTCTTCCCTGCGGCTGTTGGGAAGTTCTCCCGGCCTCCACAGCTCCAAGATTCCCAGCGAGTCCTCGGTGGGGACAGAGGGGCAGCTCAGCTCTGCAGGAGCCTGTCCCGCATCTTGCGCCGCTACCTGAGCTCTCGCTGGCTTCTCTGATGTCTAATCTAAGGTTGTGCCCCAGCTGCAGCTGCCAGCGGAGCAGGCGGACGGAGGGAAAAGGCCATTTTCCCATATCCACAGGGAGAAACCTCCAGAGCTGGCGACTCCGGCTGCTCCAGGCTGCGATTCCTGCTGCCGGCAAAGCAGCTCGTTTCCAGGCTGGATTTATTTCCCCGCCGGCGGCGCCTGATTAAAGAGCCTGCTGCGAACGGCTCCTTTCTCCCCGCGTAGCTATTTATACCCGGGGATATTTATAAACAACCCCCCGAGGCGCACTGAGCAATGCGGGAAAACGGCGGTTGCTTTAGGAAGCCTCAAGCAGGGAGGCGGCAGACGCCGGGAAAAGCCACGAGCTTCCCGAAACGGGATGAGTGTCCGTCGGGAACGGCGGCGGTGCCGGGCGCGGAGCTCGGGCTGGCGGCCAAGGCGGCCCTGGGCCGGGCCCGGCCGCTGCTCCTGGCAGCCGGCCCCGCTCCGGGATCATTCCCGCCTGGATTTATAGCCCCCGGAGGCGGCTGCAGGGGGAGAGCGGAGCCCAAAGGCCGTGTGTCTGGGGCGCCGCGCGGAGCCAGGGCCGGGAAACGGGGAGTTTCGCCTGGCTCCTGCCCCCCCCCCAAGGGGTTCCCTAGCGGAAAATGCCGGATTTTCACCCAAAAGCAGCCTTTGGATATGGGAGTCATGCGTCGCCCCTTGCAACCTCCACCCAGGGCATATCCGCAGCCGCCAAAGCCGTCAGCTTCCGGAGAAGCTTCCCTGGCCTTTCCACAGCCCAAAAAGGCTGTTTGCAGCCCAAAAAGCGCCTGGGATGCACTGCAGGGCCGGGATCATCTCCAGATTGCCCGGAAAGGAGCCTGAAATGGGGCGATTTGGGGCAATTTGGGGCAGTTTGGGGTAATCGGCAGCAGGCGCCGTAATGGGAGCAGATCCGTCGGAGGTCATTACGGGAGCATCCAAGTCCCGCGCCGGCATTTCCCGGAGGATGCGGGTGGATTTGCAGCTCCATTAATGCCCTTTCTTATTAAACTGGCTGCATAAAGCCCCATTCCGGGGAAAACCACGGATTTGGGGGTGGGCTGCGGTGGGAAAGCAGCCCGGAATAGCCCAGCCTGGAGCTGGTTGAAAGAGTGAAAATGAGGAATAAAAACACCGAGATTTCAGCCCATAGAAAACCAAATCTTCCTTTTTTTCCCCTTTATTTTTATTCAAAAAAAAAAAAAAAAAAAAAAGGAGCGATTTGCAGGTCTAACAGCGCCAAAGGGGAATTTCCTCCGGGGGCGAATAAATAAAAGGGAATGAAACCTGCGGGAAGGAGCGGCGCCTGACCTTTTCCAAGACAATTAAAATCCTGATGGAAATGGCATTTTGAACGGAATAATCAAAGCGTTGCATTAAAAAAAAAAAAAAAAAAAAGAAAAAAGAGACAAAAAAGGAAAAAAAGAAAAAAAATCCAGATTTTTTTTTAACACAAGGAAGGTTTTTTTTCCCCATCTGCCGCCAGCATCCAGGGACGTTTTCCGATACTCCCTCCCGGAACGGCACTTCCCGGATCGCTCCTGCCTCTGCTCTCATTAGCACCCGGCCTTCGTTAGCGGCTCTTATTGGGGAAATATCCCCCCAATTTTCTTTTCCAGGGGCTTGAAGGGGCTCTGGAGTTTGCAGGGTGGAGGGGGAAGATTCCCAACCCCCCTTTCCTCCCCAGCCGCTTTTATTCCCCCCTTATCCCCCTTTCCCGCTGCCTCGCTCGGGTTTATGGAGCATCTCTGCGGTGCTCATTACCACCAGCTCTGCTCTTTGGGGCTATTTTAAGTATTTTTTTTATTATTATGGGATTTTATGACCTTTTTTTCTCCCCACTTTTTTTTTTTTTCCAGGTAATACCAAAAAAAAAAAAAAAGGAAAAAAAAAAGCGGGGGGAGGAAGCCCATCCCACAGCCCCGCAGCCTGGAGGGACCCGATATAAAATACGGAACAATTTGTCAGCTCCAACAGGAAATAAAAATGATGGATTGGAGGGACGGAGCCAACTCGCCCCCCCACCCGCTCCCATCTGCGAGCCTTTCCCTCCCATTGTTGCAGGGAATTTGCTTTTCCAGGCATTTTTGGGGGGATTTTTTTCCCCATTTTAGGTTTTTTTTTTTTTTTCTTCAACAGGGTTTTATTTCTTCCCCCTGCTTCGGCAATCGGGAGATATTGGAAAAAGGGATTGACTGGAGTGGTCCTATATCCCAGTGGGGATAAACTGTCCTTCCCGTTAGCTCATGAGCTATTCCTCGGATATTTATTTAGTGGGATAAATCCGTGTCGGGGGTGTCGGGATCACTATTGTTGCAGAAAACGGCATTTTTGCACCCAAAAAGAAAACACAGCTGCTGCTTTTGGACCCGGCTCCGGCTTCGCCGCTACTGAAACACGGAGGGAGCATCGGAAAACATTACGCATTGGGCCCAATCCCACCGGATCTGGGGTTGCAGGCGACAGAAAAGGGGAACAAGGAGCTTCTCCAGGCCATTTTTAGGGGAAAAATAAACAAACAAAGCAAAAAACGCTAATTTTAATCCAATAGTTGATCAAAAGAGCTCAGGCTGCCCCAAACCAAGCCCATAGCACCAGGCAGCCGGGAGATGCCGGCAATGGGATGCGCAGCCTTTTCCAAGGCTTTTGCCAATGGGACATCTGCAATATCCACCTGGGAGTGCCCGGGGGGCAACTTTCCACAGTTTCCATGGCTGGAGGGATTCCCTGGAAACAGGGGGTGAAGGGAGCAGCTTCTCATCCCGGGTGGAGGAAGAGCTGAAAGAAAAAAAAGCCCCGGGAATAGCCACGTTCCCAAGGTTTGGCCGTGGCTCTCGGTGCACCCTTCCCAACGGGAATGGGGCGCCGGCGCTCACCCTGGCCTCGGGCCTGCAGGTCCCACGGAGCCGCTGGGAGCAGGAGAAAAGCGGGAGGGAACGGGAAAGAGGGAGAGGGAGGATAAGGAAAATCCCAAGCTGTGGCGGAGCCGCTGGGGAAGGACAAAGGATGGAGGCACCGGAGCGGAGACAAAGCCCCGGCGCGAGGCAGCGGCTCCCAAATCCCAGCCCTACGGATCCACCCCCCTCGCATCCCAAAACGGGGCAGTTTTCCAGGGGGGAGCGATCCGAAGAGCCGGGATGGGACCTGGAGCCTCCCTGAATGCCGCAGTGGGATGTTCTGGAAGCGGGAATGGCGGGGGGGGGGGGCAGGTCAGATGCTCCCGGGGCTGGGGAGCAATCCCCAAAGCACCCCTGGGAACCCCGCACGGATAACGCAGGCGCTGAGAACGGACAGACGGACACGCAGGACGGATCCCAAGGGGTTTCTGGCTCCCTGCGGATCCCCCACCTGATCCCTCTCCCATCCTTTTCCGCATCCCTCTCCATCACCCCCCTGCCTCCCAGCTCTTCCTCCCTGTCCTCCCTTTTCCCGCACCGGGATGGATGGACAGACAGGCGGACGGGGGGCACTAAATAACGGAGCCACCCCCCCAAATCGCCACCTTTTAGCCCCAACAGCAGAAATGCAGATTTTCTGCTGTTGCCATGGGAACCTCTGCGGCACCCGGGCCTCGGAGGGAGCCGCCGCCCGGACGCCTGGGCCCCCGGAGCCGCTTCTGCCCAGGGTGTCACCCGGCGAAGGGGGTTCCAGCCGCCCGGAGATGCTTCCCGGGGAATTCCCAAGTGGTTGGAGCAGCCCCCCTGCCCCCGCCCTGCTCTCCTGAGCATCCGAATGGGAATCGGGGCAGGGAGGAACCTCTGGCTGCAGGGCCTGGGCATGGGGACCCCCCGACTCGCAGCCCAGGACCCACTGTCCCCTGCCCCCTTCTCCCATCCCATCCCATCCCATCTTGTCCCATCCCATCTTGTCCCATTCCATCTTGTCCCATTCCATCCCACCACCCAACCTCCTTTGCTGTGAGTCATCATCACATTCCAGCTCATCCCAACTCATCCCAACTCATCCCGATCCATCCCAATCCATCCCATCCCATCCCATCTGTTGGATCTGTACTCATCCAGCCTATCCCACAACTCCTCATCTCATCCCATGAGTCTCTACTGATCTCATCTCATCCCAGGGTTCATCATCCCACCCCAAGGGTCTCCACACACCCCATCCCATCCCATCTCCTCCCACCCCATCCCATGGATCTCCATCCATCCCGTTGCTCACCTGGGACATCCCAGGTCCTTCCTCCATGTCTCCTCATCCCATCCCCTGGCACTTCCCACCCCCCATCCCAGACCTTCCCAGGGCTCGCCCCACCACCCCACACCCTGAGAACCCCCAGCACCACCACAAATCCAGGGAGGAAGAAGAAGGGGAAAAAATAATGGGAAAACACCCGGGTTCCTGCACAGCCGTAAATCCCCTCCCTGAATGGGGCAGGAGCGGGGCCAGCATCATCAGGGGGATATTTATGAGCACGGGGGCAGATTCCTCATTGGATCGGGGGGATATTTTCTCCCAATCCCGGGTACAATTCCGCCCCCATCACGGGTGCAATCCGTTCTATCACAATCCAGGTGCCAAACCTCCCTGGTGACGGATGCAATTGTTTTTTCCCCCAATCCAGGGTAAAAATCACCCTCCCCCAGGCACCCCAGGGCTTCATTCCCTGCGCCCTGGTCCAGTGCAGCCGGACGCACGGATAGACAGGGAGCCACACGGATGGGGGGGTTGCAGCAAGGTCCTGCTGCGGAGCCGACGACCTTTCCCTGCTCCTTCTTCCTCCTCCTCTCCCTCACTCCTTTTTTTTTCCCATCTTTTTTATGTCCTCCCGCGCGCCGCTGCGGGGATATTATTTTCCGTAGCGCCGTGCTGCAGTGCAGAGAGCAGAGGAGGAGGAAAGCGCCGAGCTGTCACCCCCAACACCGCCTTCACCTCCAAAAGACCCTCTTTCCCCCCTAAAAAACAAGCAAAATTGGAGTTTGCATGCACACGCCTATGCGCATGCAAGAACACTTACGCACACTCGTGCACATGCATGAGTGCGTGCACACTTGCAAGCATGCGTGCAACATGCCTGCATGCTTGCACATACCTGCGCTAGCGTGCACGCTTGTGCACGCATCCAGTGTCCACTGGCGTGCATGCATGCACTCCCGTGCTTGTACATGCATGCATGCTTGTGAGCACGCTTGCAGCACGCCTGCATGCTTGCACACACATGTGCTCGCTTGCACGCTTGTGCATGCAACCAGTGCTTGCTTGCATGCATGCACACCCATGCTTGCACGCGTGTGCATGCTTGCAAGCATGCACACATGCATGCACACGCATGCACGCTCCGGCTGTCGGTCAGGCGCTGGCGGGGGGTATTTCGGGGGGGCTCACAGTGCAATTAGCGCTCCTGCGCGTTCGTTAGCACACGCGGGGCCAGAGGGGGGGGAACCGATGAGTCACCTGCTCTTTACGACGCATCGATTTCCCCATCAATCTTCTTTAGGGCCTCCTAGATCCTCCGCTCGCCGCTGCTTTTCCAAATTGGCATCCGCGCCGGCTCCGAGCGGGGGCTGCGGGGGAGGCGGTCGCCCTGGCAACCGTCGCCATGGAGCCCACAGCATCCCCCAGGCCCGCGCCCCCCCTCGCTGCCGTCCTTGCCCGGGGAGGGGTTGTCCTTGCAGGGCCGTTATTGCCCTTGCGAGGGGGACGCGGTCCCCGTGGGGCCGTTCGCAGCGCGCACGGGTGCATCTTGCACCGTGCAGCTCGCACGGGGGGGCCTTGCAGCAGGGGGGTGCCCTTGCATGCTGCACCCTGGATATTGCCCTTGCACAGCGTGCATTGCAGTTGATCGGGGGGTGCTGCGCTTGCAGGGGGGTGATTGCACTTGCACGGGGGTTATTGCACTTGCATGGGGGTGATTGTGCTTGCATGGGGGTGATTGCACTTGCACGGGGGTTATTGCACTTGCATGGAGGTCACTGCACTTGCACGGGGTATTTGCACTTGCATGGAGGTCATTGCACTTGCACAAGGGTTATTGCACTTGCACGGGTTTATTGCATTTGTACGGGGGTCATTGCACTTGCACAAGGGTTATTGCACTTGCACGGGTTTATTGCATTTGTACGGGGGTTATTGCACTTGCACAAGGGTTATTGCACTTGCACGGGTTTATTGCATTTGTACGGGGGTTATTGCACTTGCACAAGGGTTATTGCACTTGCACGGGTTTATTGCATTTGCACGGGGGTTATTGCACTTGCACAGGAGTGATTGCACTTGCGCAGGGTTATTGCATTTGCACGGGGGTTATTGCACTTGCATGGGGGTTATTGCACTTTTGCTCTGCGTATTGCACTTGGGGGGTTGCTCTCGCCCGGGGGTTGTTGCACATGCACGGAGGGTGTTGCACCTGCACGGGGAGTTATTGCACTTGCTTGATGGGTTTTGCAGTAGAACGGGGGTATTACACTCGCATGGGGGTTGTTGCACTTGCAGGGGGTTGTGTTTGCACAGGAGATTCTTGCACTTGCACGGGGAGTTATTGCACTCGCACAGGGGGTTATTGTATTTGCACAAGGGGGTTGTTGTACTTGCACGAGGGTTGTTGCGCTCGCTCTTGCACTCTCCAAGGACATTCCGCATGTAAAATCAGACGTTGCCACCCAGTCATGTCCCCAGGTCCAGCTCTTGTCCCCCAAACCACTGTCCACAACCCAAGACGTGTCTCCAGGTCCCAGCCACCACCTCAACCCCAGGCACGTCCCCAGTTTGCGACACTGTCCCCAACCACAGCCACATCCCTGGGCACAACCCTATACCTGCCACCAGAGAGCCCCCTCCCACGGCCCACACTAGTCAGGTCATCCGGAGCTTTATCCCTCTGCTCACAGCCCTCCCCCAGGGAAAACGAAAGCCCCGAATTCCCGGTAAATGGATCTGGGAGCCGCCTGCGGAGCTGCGTCTCACGTCTCCGGTGTAAATCTCCCTCTGCTCTTCCCAGCGCGGCCGCAACTCCAATAAATATCCCCATTTCCCACTGTCCTGCAGGGAAGATCCCATCAGCTTTTAAATGTCAAGCAGAAAGTAAAGTTTGTCATAAAAAGAGATCGTAAAATATATATATAGATATGTGTGTCTGTGTATAAATACATATATATAAAATAAATAAATAAAAGGGAAAGGAAAACGCTGTGCTGAGCCGGGATGGACTCGGGATGGGAAAATCCTGATTCAATTCCCTCTTTTCAAAAGAAAAAGCTCTGAAATGTTGGCTCCTAAATATATATAGCTATTACATAGGTATATATAGGTATATATATATTAGGTGTAAATATATATTATGTGTGTGTGTGTGTGTGTGTGTATATATATATAGTGTCTGTATCTATCAGCTGGACCTGACGGATACTGGGACCTGCTGTCCCCTCCGGCGTCCCCTGGCTCGCTGGGGTGTCACCCCCTGTCCGGTGTCACCCCCTCTGCACCAATGGGGCCCTCCGGGTGTCCTCGGTGCCCCCGACCCCCCCGCGGCAAAAGGGCAGCCAGGGTGGGGGTGACACCGGAGGGGCGACGGGGACAGGAGCTGGGGCACCCTTAGGGACACGCTGACACCCATAAGGTCGTGGTGACACCCGCAGGGACACGGGGACACCCAGCGACACCCTGTCACCTCCCACTGCTGCCCCCTCCCGGCCCGGCCCGTGCGGGAGCGGGGCGGCACCGGACCCGGAGCTCGGGGCTCGATCCGGGGACCGGGGTCTCAACCCCGCCTCGGGGCGCAGTGCGGCTCCCGGTCCCGGTCCGGGTCCCGGATCGGGTCCGGGATCCCGGATCGGGTCCCGGATCGGGTCCCGGGTCCCGGTCCGTGTCCCGGATCGGGTCCCGGATCCCGGATCGGGTCCCGGTCCGTGTCCCGGATCGGGTCCCGGATCCCGGATCGGGTCCCGGTCCGTGTCCCGGATCGGGTCCCGGGTCGGGTCCCGGTCCGTGTCCCGGATCGGGTCCCGGGTCCCGGTCCGTGTCCCGGATCGGGTCCCGGGTCCCGGGTCCCGGTCCGTGTCCCGGATCGGGTCTCGGGTCCCGGGTCCCGGTCCGTGTCCCGGATCGGGTCTCGGGTCCCGGGTCCCGGTCCGTGTCCCGGATCGGGTCCCGGAGCCCGGTTCGGGTCCCGCTCCGCATTGAGCTCCGTCATTGAGATGCAGCTCGGGTGGCGACTGCGCAAGCGCCGCCGGTACCGGCTGCGGCGGCAGCCGAACCCGAACCGAGCCCGAACCGAGCCGGGGAGCCGAACCCAGCCGCCCCCCCGGTGCCCCCTCCCGACAAGGTCAAAACCAGCGCGGGGGGCAGGAACAATAACGACAATTTTAAGCCAAAAAAGCAGATTTTAAGCAAAAAGCAAAAAAAGGATTTTAAGCAAAAAATAAAAGGATAAAGAAGAACTAGCGGGGGGGGCAGACAAGGGGGGGTGATGGGGGCTGCCGGGGGCGTTTTAGGGGAGAAAAGGGGGGTTTTGGAGCCGCCCTCCCCGCTGCGGAGTGGCGGCTCCCGCGCCGGCTCCTCGCTATTGATTTTCCTTTAATGCCAGTTAATTACGGCCATGATTTAATTAACAGCCGCGCGCCCTTTACGGCTTCCCGCATTAGGGCCATTAATAAAGCGGCTCCC
>NW_020455702.1:34912-36943 GCF_003342845.1 Nothoprocta perdicaria | reverse complement strand
GGGATGGGGGGGGGAGAGGGACCCCCCCACATACGGGGTGCGGGGGGGGCAGGGGCTCCCTTTTGTGGTGGGAGGAGGGGATAACCCCCCCTTGGGATGGGGGGGTGTGGGGCACCTTTTGGGGGGGGGAGGGGAGTAGCGCCCCCCCATAGGAACGGGGGAAGGGAGAGACCCCCCCCCTCCAAGTGCCAGGGGAGGGAAAAGACCCTCTTGGATTGGGGGGGGTGACCCCCCCATAGCATGAGGGAGGGGGAGGGGAACCCCCCAGTGGGGAGAGAAGCCCCTAAATGGGGGGGGGGGCGTGACCCCCCTTTGGGTGGGAATCATCTTCTCCCCCCCAATGTGGATGGGGCGCCCAGGGGTCCGTCCCCTCTTGGGAACCCGGTGACAGCCCCAGGGTCCCCAAGGGGTCACAGGGACCCTGACCCCCTCCCCACCCCCCCCGTGTCTCTTGCAGCCCCCTCCCCTCGCCCCCCCCGCCATGTTGTCCTGCGCCAAGTTCGTCTCCGCTCCCGCGCTCGTGAGTAGCCGCCGATCCCGACCCGCATGCCGGGAATGCTCCGTGGAGCCGGGAGGGCAGCTCCCGGGGGGGGGCGCCTCCGGGGACACCCCCTTAAAGAGCGTTTGCTCCCCGAGCTGCTCGTTACCCCCCGTCCGGCGCCGGGATGGACCCCGGAGCATGAGCCGGGATCCTCCAGGATGCGCCGGGATGGCAGCGGGTGCCCGTGGTGGCACCGGTGACACCGGGGGGTCCCCGCAGGTGCGGACGAGCTCGCGGCTGCTGAGCCGGCCCCTCGCAGCCTCCGCGCGGAGCGGCCCCGACGCCCGGACGGAGCAGGTAACGCTCCCGCTTCCCACCGGGATGCTCCTGGCGCCTTGGGGACGGGGATCGGTTGTCCCCGCTCTCGGCTCGAGGAGCGGAGTCCAGCGCTTCCCGTGGGGGAGCTCAGGGCGCTGGAGGCTCCGCTGCTTTCCGGCTGCTCCTCCCACGTTCCCGCCGCCCTGCAGAGCCCGCCGGGCTGCCGGAGCATCCGGAGCAGCGCCGCATGCCGGGACATTGACACGGCCGCCAAGTTCATCGGCGCCGGCGCCGCCACCGTGGGGGTGGCTGGATCCGGCGCCGGCATCGGCACCGTCTTCGGCAGCCTCATTATCGGCTATGCCAGGTGAGGGGCAGCTCGGCGGGATGGAGCCGGGAGATTCCGGATCCGGCCGCATCCCACTGAGGTGCCCTGCTCTTCCCGCAGGAATCCGTCCCTGAAACAGCAGCTTTTCTCCTACGCCATCCTGGGCTTCGCCCTCTCCGAAGCCATGGGGCTCTTCTGCCTCATGGTGGCCTTCCTCATCCTCTTCGCCATGTGAGGGAGCCAGCGGCCACGCGCTGTCCCGACGGAGCCAGGAATGCCAGCCGGGAGCAGAGAGCTCCACTCCGGAGCCCATCGTCCCGCTGGCAGGAAGGGAATAAAAACAGTTTGAGAATGGGGCTTCCTCTCCGCTTTTCCTTTTCTTTGGCAACTCCATGAGACGCCAAAAAGATGTCAGGAATCCTGGCGATCCTGGGGAGCTGTGGGGATCAGTGGGGATCCCAAGGAGGGAATTCAAAGGATTCCTGAGAATCCTTTGAAGCTATCTGGGATCCCCAGGAACCATGGGGATTCCAGGGAACTGCGGAGATGCCTTGGAGGTGTGTGGGATCCCTTTGAGCCATGGGGATCCTTTGGAGCAATCCGGGATCCCTGGGAACCGCTGTGGATCCCTTGGAGGTGTGGGGGATCCTTTGGAACCGTGGGGATCCCAGGGGTCGCGTCCAGCATCGGGAGCTTCCCGAGCCGCTGCCCCGCACCCATCCAAGGATGCGCTTGGTGCCACCACTGGCGGGACGGATCTTTGGAGTTTCCACCCTGGATCATGGCTCCGGGGGAGCAGGGACGGGGCTGTGTTCATCCCGATGGCCGGAGCTGATCCCCGGGGTGGCCCCGCGGGGGTGGTCCTGGTACGGGGAGGGGTCCTGTCCCCGGGGGGGTGGTCCTG
>NW_020455702.1:9800-34042 GCF_003342845.1 Nothoprocta perdicaria | reverse complement strand
GGCGGCGGCGGGAGGAGGGGGCCGAGCGCGGAGCCCCCCCCCCAAACTCTGCCCGAGTTTTCGTGAGGCGGTCGCGGCGCCGGCCCCGCCCCATGCTCCGCCTGAGTGACGGCGCCCTGCGGCCAATCGGCTCGCCGCTCGGGCCTGAGTGGCGGGCGGCGCGGCCAATGGCGGCGCGGGGTGGGTGGAGGTGCCGCGTTATGGGCACGTCCCTCAGGGTGGGCGGGGCTTTGGGGGCACCGAGGGGCCCGGGCGGTGCCTGGGGGGGGAGGGCCCCGTGAGGGGCTATAAGGGGAGGGGGCCCCAGGAAGGGGCTTTAACGGGGGGGGGGGCAGCATTTTGGGGGTACGGAGGGGGCGGGAGCCCCCGGGGGACGCTGGGGTAGCGCTTGGCGGGGGGCGGCCCGCGGGATGCGGCTGTGAGGGGCCATGGGGCCCGCGGGGGCGCCCGAGGGGCTCAAGGGGTTGTGAGTTTGGGGGGTCTCGATAGTGCTTGGGGGGGGGCGCTAGGTGGTTGTGGGGTGACCTGGGGTGCAGACATGGGGGTAGAGGAGCTTGGGGACGTCCTGGGGGGGCATGGGGGACAGTCCCCTCGGCTGGGGGGGGCTTGGCCCCAGCCCCCTCCCGATGCCCAAAGATCCGGAACTCGGGAACGGGGCGACCCGCCGGGGGCTTTTCCTTAATGAAGGAAAAAGAGGCGCCTGTGCCAGGGAAAACCTCCCGCTCCCGCCGCCTCCTTCGGCCTCTTCCCTTCCCCACGTCCCGGCGGTTCCTTTCTTTGGGAAGCGATCCCTCCTTTTCCCCGCTTGGATTCTGGGGAACGCAAGCGCCGTTAACGCTTTGCTGGATTTTTCCCAATTTGTTCTGCTGTGTTTTGGTGCGCTCGGGGCAGGGACCACCCGTTCCTCTGCAGACCAATTAAATGGAGTTGTCACCAAAACGCCGTCGTTTCGGCACAGGAATTCGGCGCGTTTCTGAACAGCTGCCCTTGTTAAACAGCGGCCTGGGCTAGGTTGTGTTTCAGGGCACGTTAACCCTGTTTAAACACGGAGGAGAAACTCACACGGGATGAATTTAAGGCCAGATTCCGGAATTTGGGAATTGTGTCGGGTCGACCTTGCTCCGCCTTTTTCTAAAGCCAAAGGTGGTGTCGCCTTTGGTGACAATTCGAGGGGTCCGTCTCATTTTCTCAGCACAGTTAAAACCAAACACAAAATGAATTGGTGGGAGCCGCTGACCAGGAATCCGTGCGGAAGCTCCGCACGGATTCCGGGTGGTGCTGATCCGTGTCCGGGATGGGCTTCGTTTGGAGCTGAGTCCTTCCCTCGTGCCGGTTATTTCTGCTCCGCTTGGAAATGGAGAAGCCAGGAGCTATTTTAGAAGCCGACAGACTCCGGCGCTTTGAGGAGCCTTTTAAACACAGCCACGAGTGCCTTAATTTCCCTGTCATTCCTTTGGTTATTCCTAATTGCAGCTTCCTCTCCCTTTTGGCACTTGGACCATCGCGTCCGTCTTCCCGCGGAGCCAAGCTCCACGGCCAGTTATTTTAATCGTTCCTTGTAAATCGATCCCTCCACAGCTGCTTAACTATTTTTTCCTCAATGCCTTCCAATTTGCCAATATTCTGGTACTGAATGGTCGGGAGCCTGCAGTGCTGCTCGGATCCGAGCCGGCCAGGACGTTGTCTCCCTGGATTATAGGGAGGGAAAGGCTCTTTGCGAGTGAGATGAGCTTTAACTCTTTGAGCAGGCAAAAGGTATTTCTAAAAATTGAATCCCTTCTTCTTGCGTTTTGCTGTTTTCCCAGTGTTTCTCATTTTTCCACCCTTCCCACTGTGTGCGTTTCGCACTCTGGTTTTTCTCAGCCAAATTCACAGAGGTTTGGGCCAAAAATCAGCTTCCTATTTGTGCCTTGCCGCCCCTCCGCTGGAAGTTGAGCCTGTCTGGAGACATATAAGTTGTTATTGGCCCTTTTTAAGTTGCTTTTTGGTCTGTGGGGCAGTGTTTTCTTTACTTGGAAGTGGTGCGAATCCTACTGCGCCCGGGATCATGTGGATACGGAAAACACGGACCCATCGCGCTGGACCCACCAGCGCCGTCGCTTCTGGTGACCGGCGACTTGCTTTTTGAGGCATCCGGTTATGAAGCCAAATGCAAACCCTTGGGCTTGGGAAGGGATCCCTATTTTCTGTCGCCTATCCTATGGGACGTGGTTTATCCCAAGTGCACGGCGTCTCCATCCAAGGCCTCCCCGCTCCAAGGGATCCGGAGCTCTCGGGAGGCCCCTGCGGCCACCTCTTTGTGGCGACCACATCTTTATTCCTTTCTAATGACCTAACAAAACTCTCGGCTCCCGGCAGCCCCCCGGTGCCGGCGTTGTCCCTCGCGGCGCGTTCGTGGCCGCTCGCTGCGTCCCATTTGGGATCCCGCCGCATCCCACGCACCGCTCCTTAGCCCTCTCCTTGCTTTCCTTTATCCTTCTGCCTTCCTTGGAGCCATAGTACTATTTTTCCAAGCTCCTCGCGCTGCATCTTGAGGCCGGATTCCCCAGGCTACCCTTCCAGCGGCTGTTGAGTGCCCAACTGCAGCGCTCCCGTTTTGGGAGGGCTCCGGTGCCGTAGGACAGCGGTGTTTTTGCCAGAGCCCTTCAGCCCTGGCGACCTGTTGCTTCCTGTAACGAGGTGTGTGGGTTTTTTCGCCCCGTTTTGCAGCAATTCTCTTTCTCCCCTGCGCTTTGAAGGAGCCGCGAACACAATGGGCAAATGTTGAGTAACGGAGGCCGAGCGGAGACGCGAACAAAGAGGCCCGGCCTCCCCCGGGGAGCCGCAGAGCTGTTTGATATCGAGGTGTGTAGGAAGCCGCCTATGGAGAACCAAACAAAAGCGCCTCTCCGGGCTCCTGCCCCTGGAATGTGGACAGGATTTGATCCACAGACCTTGGTGTCACTGTGTTTGTCACCCGCTGGCCGGCCTGGCCGCGCTCGTGTCACTTGGCCACGGCCCTGCGGCCAAGGTGTGTCTGGAAGCAGGTGGCCCTTGGCCTGATCCAAAGGGTGGGCATCCCATGGGATTGATCCGTGGCCACGCTCGTGTCGCTTGGCCGTGGCCCTATGGTCCGGAAGCAAGTCGGTGCCCTTGGGACATCCCATGGGATTGACCCACGGGGCTTCATGCAGAGGCCCCTGGGTGCTGCTCACCCACCCAGCTGTTTCCCCCCTCCTTAAGCCCCATCTGGGAGGATTTTCCCATTGTTTTCCCATTAAACTCTGCATTTTTTCCGAGGGGTCTCTTGCCTTTCCGCTGCTCACCTACCTGGCTGCCAGGCGCCGACGGGAGTGCGCGGCGCCAGCGTCTTAATATAGAGCGTTCCGCATGGGAACGCGCGCCAGGCCGCACCGGGTGCCGTTTAAACCGTGATTAATTCTCCGCCGGAGCGTGGGCTTCCCGCTGCCGGAGCCTCGCGGCGCCGCCGGCTCGTTGCCGAGCGCAGCAGCGTTTTCTTGGCACGCGCCTCCCTCGAGAGGCCCGAAACGTGAGGCCGCTCCGGCTCGCGCCGCCCTTGTCCACCCGCGAGCCGCCTTTCCCGTTGGATCCGCCGCCTGGAGCGGAGCTGGGGGGAAAGGAGCCTTTTCCCTCCGGGAATACGCACCCTGGAATTTCGCCACCGGGAGCCGCGTGCGGAGGTTTCCCGCGCGGGGCCCGCGTGCTCTCCGGGAGCCGCTCCAGGCCTGTTTGGCAGAGCCCTGGCGCTGGAGGCCCTCGTGCCTGTGGGAAAAGCGGAGGAAAAGGCGGCCTTGGAGAGGCTCTAAGGGAGGGCCTGGCTGGCGGGCCGCGCGGCGCCCGGTTTAACCCCTCTGCACCCGCAGCCCTGCACGGAGCGTCCCGCGGCCGCGGGAGGAGCCTTTCCTGGCTCTTCCCAATTCCAAACCCCAGGAGGGATGGAGGGAGATGGGATCCGAGGCCGGAGCGTTGGAGCGGCCTCCGCTGCAGACGCCGCCGTTACCTCCCCATAAACACGAAAGCGGCGGCTGCCACCGCCTTCCCCAGGGATATGTCACTTCATTGGCGGCAAACGGGATTGAGGAAGTTTATTCCCAATTTAATTGGATTAGGAGCCTTTTTCTGGCAGGGGTACGGTCAGAAACCGCTGCTTTTAATGCATATATAGGGGCAGCTGATCCGCGTGAGCCCTCTGCCAGTGTCAGGCCTCGCCTTGTGACTTATGGACACCACATATAGGGAATTTGGGCTCCGGTCGCCACTAAACCAGTCGTGGCGGCGGCGGGAAGCAACCCTGCTTAAACACCTCACGATGAAGCGCCGCCTCGCGCGGCATTCCTTCTGTCTGGAATATTTCTTACTCCCCGCTGAGCTCCGCGCTCGCCTGTGGAATAATGACCCCGTAAAGCGTGCGTGCCTTTGAATGCTAAAGAAATAAAAATGCCCACGTGTGGTGTAAATAATAACAGGAGGGACTAAATATTTTTCCTTTACGAGCGCGTGCGCGCCCGGCGGCTTCGTGCCTGCCTTTCCTCCCTCCCGCCGGCGCTATTCCGGTTGTTGTAATTCCTTCACATTAGCTCGAGCCGTAGGTACCTCCCGCCCTTGGCTCCGCGCAGCCCAGGCTTGGATCTCCCTTTCGGAGCTGCTCGTGCGGAAGCGCTGATGAAATATTTAAATATTTTCAGCTTTGACTTGGGCTCGCGAGGCCCGTTGCCTAAAGGGTTGGTTTTTGCCTCGTTATTTTCTTGTTTTCCTCTCGGTGAGATGCGAGCTCCGAAGTGTCTAAATAATTCCAGAAAATGGGCTTTGGGTTTCCAGGTCCCTTTGCACCGAGCCCTCCTGCTGCCCGGCAGCGCCGCTCAGCACATGAGCAAAGGGGCACTCGTGGATGACCTCTCTCCGTGTTCTCGCCCAGGGAAACGGCCGATTTGGGCTGATTTTGGCTAATTTTAGCTGATTTTAGCTAAAATCAGCGCTTCCTGCACCCTCACCCAGTCCTTGTGGTGTCCTCCGTTCTCCGCTTTCCAGTAGTGTTTTTCCCTTGGTGCAAAGCCAACGTCTGCACCGCTGCCCTCGGAACATCTCCAAAGGCAAAGCCTGATGCTTGTGCAGAGCTTGGAGGTGGCCTCCCTGCAGAAAAACTCCAAGCTTTTGGGATGCGTCTCCATGGATTGTCCTCTGCGCTGGAGAGGTGGAGATCCAGGGAGACCTGGGCACCCGGAGATGCTCAACGGGCTGGTCTTGGGTCCCCGCGGGCACCTCCTTCAGCTGGGGCGGCCGTTCCGCCATCGGAATGAGGTTGGATTTGGAAAGCGCCCGCCAGCACCTTGGGCACGTAAATCTAAGAAGCCTGACCATTCCTGTGGCTTTTTATGGAAAACTTGCGCTGTTAAATTGGCTGCTCCTTAGGATGGGTCAGGGTGCTGGCAATCCAGGCCCGGGTGCCCCTCTGTGAGCTTGGTGGGTGCTGCGGATCCGTCGCCCATCCTGGCGGATCCGGAACCCAACACGCCGAATATTCCCCCCGATGGGCAGGAAACTCGAGGCCGAGAGCTGCAGAATAATAAAGCGCCTTTCCTGGAATGGTCTCGGAGCAGCACGTTTCCTTCCTCGCATTTTAGTGGGAAACCTCGTACTATTTTTGAAAGCTTGGGAGGTGGAAGCGCCTTCCGCTTCCTTCTTTTTTGGATAGCGGGGAAGAACCGACCATCACAGCCTCCCTTTCCCTGAAAAACCCGGCATTCTTTGCCTCTCCGTCTGCAACCACCGGCAGTCAGGAGCGGATTCCGCATCCTTCCGCAGGGAAGTGCTCGGGATGCGCCAGAATCCTCTGGTTTGTGGTGGATTTTTACAGCCTCTTCCCGGTGCTGCCGGAGCCTCACGGGGCTCTGACCAGGCTGGCGTGTGGAGCAGGTGCCGCCTGGTGCTGATCTCCTGGGATGTTCCCGGCATTGGGATGCGGCGACCTCGCCGCTCTGTAGGCCGGCAGAACCGATCCACTGAGCGTGGCCTCGGAAAATGAAGCTAACTGGGAATGCTGCAGCCCCAGAGCGGCTGGATGAGGCCAAACACGGTGTTTTTGGGCCTCCCCAGCCCTGTACACCAACGTGCACCGTGGACACCAGGATCCCGGAGGCACCGTGGGCACCAGGATCCCGGAGGCACTGCGGACACAAGGAATTTGGAGGCACCGCAGGCTCTGAACAGCTCTTCGTGCCTCTCCATCCTTTCCCAAACTGCTTCGGGATGGGAATTCTTCCAGATGGATCCCGTGAGGTGCCGCCCAGGGGAGCTCCCTTCCAGGAAGGCTGGTCTCCCATTGCCGGTGTTGATGCGCCTAACACATCCCAGCGCTTTTAAGGGATGAGGAGAGCGGCTTTAGTTCCTCGTTAACGAGCATGTTAACATTCCCGGGACTGCTGGGTTTATGGACACGTTTTATGGGTCTGGGAATAGGGAATTCCAGCCAGGAACTGGCTCCAGAGCAACGGCTTGATGTTATTCCGGGCTTAACAGAAGCCTCCTGGGAAAGGCCTTGGGCTGCCCTGAGGGATCTTCACTTGGTGGGTGCTCATGGCACACAGGGGAGAATCCATAGTTTTCCTGCGTGGTAACTGTGTCCTGGTCGCTTTTTGCTCTGGGAATGTGTGCAGGGCTTCCCGGCGAGGATCCAGCCTCACGTGGGGCTTTGGGCTCCCGGCACAGCCAGAACCTGCAGTGTCTGGGTGCCTCACGGGGTATTGTTCCTGTAGCAGTTGGATGAGCGGAGCGGGTGCCATGAAAATGTCTGGAAAAGGCGGCAGGATTCCAGGATGGCCTCTGGGAAGAAGCATCCTAAGCGGAGCAGCTTCGCTGGGGACCTCGTCCCGCCACATGGAGAGACACGTTTGGGAGCTGAGGCCAGATGAGCAACACCCTAAAAATCATCCAAACAGTGAAACAGTGTCTGGCGGCTGCGGGAAGAGGGTTGGGAATGCGCTCCCGGTGTCCAAGCCCCTACCTCTTCTGCCTGTTCCTAGGGACAGGATTTATTGAAGCAATTTCTCCTGGCTAAACACAGCGTAAATCCGAGCACGCCTGCACGTCGCGGTTGTATTCCGGAGGGAACAGCTCGAGCTTTCCCTAAGGAATGCATGGATCCTCCCGGTGCTTTTCCAAGAAGCCGAGGTCTTCCCAGGCTGCTTAAATGACCATGGAAAAGAGCAGGATGGTTTTAATGGTCCTCCAACAGCCGTCGCTAGGTTGACTTTGGCCAAGGGGTTGACACCGCCTGTTAAGTTGTGCCGCTTGGCTGCTGATGCCAGCAGGCTCCAGGCGTGGAGCTCCCAAGGAATCACGGAAGGGATTCCCGACTGGAGCAGCAATGGGATGGCCTATCCATAAGGATTGGAGGTTGCGGGGGGTTGCAGAGCAGCCTCTAGCCCTGGGTGGCCCAGGCTCCTTTCGGAGGCCTTGGAGCATCCCGGGTGTCCGGGACGTTCCCGTGTGGGCTGGTGGCAGCCGTGGCTGCGGAGTCCAGCAGGGCCGTGTGCTGCTCCAGTGCCCGGCACTCCCATGGATGCAGATGAGGCCATCGGGAAGAGTTTTCCCAAAAAAACCCAGCTGGAGTCCGGAGTTTTGGGCCATTTTGGCCTTTCTTTGCGCCGCAGAGGAGCCAGCAGCCATTCCCGGAACGCGCTGCCAGAGAGAGCGTCTGCTTCATTACGGCTTCTTAAAATCCCCCACGGAAAAAGAATTCCCAGGAGGTGCAGAGGGGAGCCTTATGTCTTACATTTGCGGAGCTGGGCGCCTGCCTTTATTTACTCTTATTTTTTATTGATAAGCAGCGCTTTGCTCGCGGCGTAACGGGCCGCCGCGCCTTGTCATCCCGGCTCTAATCCGTGATAAACTGCCCCTGCCGCCAGCCTCGGAGTTTACCCGCTAGGGAGCCACATTATTGCCTTGTAAAACGGAGCACCACTCCTATAATCCCTTAATTAATTAAATGACGAATTTGAGCTGTCTCCCACTGAAGACAGAACTTGTTGGAGGAGAGGCCGTGGATTTATTGGATGGCTCCTTGCTCGTCCGCCTGTGCTTCTCTTCCCGGAGGTTGTCACCGTCTGCGCTCGGCGGCTCTGCAAAGAGCAAGGACAGAGGCTGGGCCCTTCCTCCGTGTTCCCCCATCCCGCCAAATTCCCATGGATGTCTTTCCAGGTTTTTGGCTTGGCCCTTCTTTGCTGTTCCCCCATCCCACCAAATTCCCATGGATGCTGTTCCAGGTTTCCCCTCCGTCGCGCCGCTCGGGGCCGGTGACGCTGACTGTTGCCACCACATTCCCAAAGCCCCTTCCAACCCCGGCCGCACCTTGGGAACAGCTCGCCCGGGAACACCCCAGCCTCATTCAAACCCAGCTCTCCTCGGGGCGCACAGGGCCCCTCCACGGCCACACGTTCATTAATCACCTCCCTGCAAAGGCTGATGCCGCCCTGCACATCCTAAATATATCTATATTTATATATATGGGGGGTTTTAGCTTATTTAACAATTTCCTCTCTCTTTTCTCTCCGCAGCGTCGCTCAGCTGCATGAAATATGGGAGACGACCGGCCGTTCGTGTGCAGCGCGCCCGGCTGCGGGCAGGTACGGATACCGGGTGCTCTGTGGCGCCGGGAATCGGAGCGGCTCTTCCATCCCGCGGGCACGGAGCTAAGGCGGGTGTTTTACGGGATCACGGGGCCATCGGCCCACCGGGATCGCGTCAATCCGTGTGCCGAGCGCCCGCGCTCCAGGCTTGTGCAGCCTTGTTATTCCGCCTTGTTCCTACGGTGCTTCCCGCAGGAACGTGCTGCCCGCCTGCTGGCGTGTTCCCGGGAACGTCGCTGCGGGCTCTTTAACGGCACCGGGTGCTCCATTGGGATGAGCCCGGTCCCTAAAGCAGCTGGGAATGCGACACTTGACGGGTTGTTATGTGACCCCCCAAAGGGCCGGGGCTATTTCGGGCCTCCCACAAAAGCTGCGGATTTTCCCTCCGCAGCCTTCGCCGGCTGCAGCCTCCCATCCACCTTTTCCCATGGGCTTCCTGCCCGGAAAAGCACCTTTGCATCACCTTTTATTCCCTCTCTCTGCCTCGTTTCCTAATGGAATTAGTGCCTTCCCAAAGCGGAGCGCTGCATCCCGGGCTCTGCTCCCGCTCCCAGCGCGCTCCGGACAGGGCTCTGCTCTTGTGGAAGCCCCAATTCTGCCTCCTGGGAGCTTTAGGGCCGCCTGTGCCGAGATGTTTGCACCTCGGAATGTCAGGAAGGCTCTTCCGGACATGGAATTGCGGCTCTTAAGCAGCTAGTAAGTGATCCCCGCGCTCGCTTGCCAAAACACCCCGCGAGGTGCCAAATTCCTGCGGCAGGGACCATCGGGAGCCCTAAGCGATCCCAGGGAGCCTCCCCGACCCCATTCACGCCGTTTCACACTGTATTTAATACACGGCGCCTCCAGTGGGTCCCTCGATGGAAATTAAAGCTAATTTTGCATCCCCAGGGCGCATCCTCCCCGGGAATCAGGGAACGCCGGGATTTTTACAGCCTCGAGCTCCTGGGGCCTCTTTCAGAAACACTTAGCAGCTTCATAGCCTCCGGGCGCCTCTGATTTCAGCCTCATCTGCAGCACATTCCCCTGCTCGGGGCCATCTTCCCTTTTCTGCTTTTCCTTGTATTTTTCCGCCCCGTTTTGGGAGGCTGCTTTTTATCTTGAAGCTCTCTGCCTGTGAAATTGCGCCCGTCACCTCCGAAATGGATGAGCCGCGGCCGGGCGCTTAATGGTGTGAGCACCTACAAGCCGAGCGGCGGATTCAAACAAGCAATTAAGGCCCACAACACTGTATTTAAATTTAATCTCCCGCGAGCTCCCGCAAATGGCATCTCGAGGCGGCTGCTCCCTCCTTTCGCCGTTCCAGCCTGCCGCTTCCGGGTAATTCCGGCAATTCCTCATGTTCGGATGGAAACGCCGGAATCGGGGCGGTTCGCCGCGCGCTGATTCATGGCGATCGGGCCCGACCCCACACGCGCTTTCCTCGAACGCCCTTCAGCGGCTCTTCCCGCCGGGAGGAGCGATGCTCCGAGCGGGATTTGAGGGATTTCCAGGATTCGCCGCGGTCAAGTCGTTCCGCTCGTCCGTCGCTCTGGCCATGGAGGAACGAGGGCCTGATCTGCAGTCCAGGCCGTGTCCCGATGCAGCGTCACGGCCATGGATCCCTCCCGGATCCTGGGATTGGTGGCCAGGAGCGGCTGGTGCCGTGCACGGGAAAGCTGCATAGCAGCTTCCAAAGGGAAAAATAAATCCCAGCGGGAAGCCGGAGGGGCCGAGTGCTGGTCCAGCTTCCCCGTCACCTTGTACCGCCTGTTGGCCCCGGAGCCTCCGCCTGTTGCGGCACCAGGGTTGTCCCTTCCGGAGAGGCTGCTCAGGGAGCGCAGGCTCCGCTGGCTGCGCTTCCCACATCCGTCCCCTTGCCCCTGGAGAAGCAGACGCTGCTCTTCGAGCCCAAGGGATGGTCAGATCCAACACGGGAGCATCCTGAGCATCCTCAGGTGCTTCCTTGGGATGCAGCAGTTGGAGTGGCTGCACCCCCCTATCCCTGTGCGTTTCCTCCTTTCGGACTAGAAGGAGGAATCTTTGGCTC
Source organism: Nothoprocta perdicaria (assembly GCF_003342845.1). NCBI lineage: Eukaryota > Metazoa > Chordata > Aves > Tinamiformes > Tinamidae > Nothoprocta > Nothoprocta perdicaria. The sequence goes on along the minus strand of NW_020455702.1, from coordinate 23,392 downwards.
CCCGCGCTCCGTGTTGGAGCCCTGGGCCGGCTCCTTCTCCCCGTGCCTGACGTCAACCCTCTCCCGTTGTCCCTTACGGCATTTCCCCCCTCTTTTCCTTAATGGAGAAAGAAGGAAATGCGGGAAAGGGGAAGGAGGAGGGATGGCGCTCCCGGTACCGCCGCGCGGCCGCCTGTGTCACCTCCGTGGGGTTGTAGGGCCGTGCGGCTGTTGGTGGTGGCCGCGCGGGGCGTTTCGGCAGCCTCACACGTAGGCGATTGCCCCAAATCCCTGTGGCTCCGTAACGTACGGCCAGGAAACGGCCCCGCGGCTGCCAGGCGCGTTTGGCCGCGCGTACGATCCATACGGATAGGGATCGGCATCGTCACCGGAGCGGCGGCTCCCTTCCCTCCTTCCGTCCTGCTGCAGTCCCCAAATATTCCCTGCTGTGGAGCTGCCGGCAGCCCCTTGAGGCTGGGAAGGGGATCCCAAGGGAAGCGGCTGCCCGGCGGCGGCCGGAGGGTTTTTCCTGCGGGATTAACGGGCCAGGGGATGAGGAGGTGCCGGGCCGGCGGCTGCAGCTCGCGACGGCTGCGGCAGAGCGGGAAGCCCGGATGCATCCGCATGGAGCCAGGGGGGCCGCCGTCTGCCCCCCGCCGGCCGAGTGCTAAAATGAGAAATTCCAGGGGGGATTTAACGAGCGGGCGGGATCGGCTCCCGCCCGGGGCCGCCACGGGCCGCGCTCGGCTCCATCCCAAGCGCTTCCCAGAGCCCAGCCACAAACCCCGCTCGCTCCTTCCTCCCTTTCCCCCGTATCCCTGCTCTAAATCCACGGAAACGGCCGCGGCTCCGTGCCGCGGCCGCCGTTCCCCCTCTTTGGCGCTTGCAGCTTTTGCAGCATCAATTATTTATTTGGAGGCTTTAGGGCTGAGCAACCTGCGAGCGCGGGATGACAGGTGCCGGCTCCAGGTCATTAACATGGGAACCTGCGGGTTAATTGCGTTAATTAGCGCCGGCGCTCGCGGCGCCCGAGGCGTTTTGGGCAGCGCCGAGGGGAGAAGCTCGTTTGGATGGAGCAGGCGGCTGCAAAGGCATCTGCAACCTGCAAACGTTCCCTCTTTACGCGCCTATAACTTAAAACCGGCCAGAGCCGTTTAAAGCAAATTGGGTAATAAAAAACCTCGCTCCGAGGCGGAGCCCCTCCATGCCGCGCTCAGCCTGGAATGAATTTTTATGGCCAAATTATAAACCCCCTAGAAATGAAGCTTTCGAATGGAAATGTTGACAGACCTTTAACTACAAAAGCGCCGTAATGGCGCTTCCTCCTCCTTTTTTTTTTTTTCCCCTTTTTTTTTTTAAAAAAAAAAAAGAATGGCTGTTTTAAAATATAATTAAGATTTAAATGTTATTTAGTGGTGGCGCTGGAAGCCGGGCGCTCCGGCTGCCGCTTCCCGTTTGCGGCGCGCGGAGCCGCTCGCCTGGCGGCTGCACCCGCACCAGCCCTGCCCGAATTCCCATCTCCAAATTCCCCTCTCCCAAATTCCCCTCTCCCAAATTCCCCTCTCCCAAATTAGTGCCCGGCTGCCAAAGCGCTGGCCGGATTCTGCAAGGAAAACGCAAACGGAGCCGGGTTGGGAAGCGGCTCCCGACGCTGCGGCCCCTCCAGCTCCTTAGGAATCACTTAAGAATTAGGAATTGCTCGGCTCCCGCCGGCTCTTGCCTCCCGTTATTCCCGTGCCCTCGGCAGCTTTATGGGAATAACCACAGCCCCGAACGACCGCTCCGATACGGAGCAGCTGGTCCCGGGCGCGCGACGCCGGAGCGGCGGCTGCAGGAGGGAGAAAGGAAAAGAAATGGGAGGTTTCCTTTATTGTTATTATTTTCCTTTATTTTCTTTATTTTCCCTTTTTCCTTTATTTCCTTTTTTAAACCCGCCTGATTTTTGCGCTTTATTTTATTTGGAGCCTCTGGGCCGCCTTTGGAAGCCGCGGCTCTGGGAAGGCCTCGTTGCGGAAGCACCGCGGCCGCGCTGCCAATTAACTGATTAATTAAAACAGGGGCTCCGGTTCGCGGCGTTTTTCCTGCAGAAAAAAACAGGCGACCTGTGAGCAAGGAAACCAAGCACTGGAAAAAGCAGGGAGCCGGGAACGCCACCGGCCAAGCCGGAGATGAGGCTGCTGCTTGGGGCAAACACTACAAAAACGGGTTTTATTGGTAAAATATTAATTTGTGGGCTGATTTCCCTGTTTCCTGTCGTTCCTAGCAAGCTCACGGCCCCTGTAGAGGTTTCGGTGCCGGAGCAGGAGGAGGAGGAGGATGAGGAAGGGCTGCCGACTCCGCGCGCTGGGGTAGGAGCAGGGGGAGCTCCGGGAGCTTCCCGGCGCTCCGGCCGCTCCGCCCTCTGCGGCAGCCGCGGAAAGAGCGGCCGGAAAAAAGGGAATAACGAAGCCGCAAGGATCACGGGCCCTTTCCCAGGCACACCGTTAATTTCTGAGTTCATTTTTTGGGTTAATTTTGAGTTTTAATCTTGGATTTGGGAATTCGGAGCGTTTGCCGAAGGCAGCCGCCGCTTCCCCGCGCGCTCCTGCCGGCTCTTTGGCTCCCAGCATTTGTTTTTTCGGCTTAAAACAATAAAAACACTAAAGTCCTGAAATTCCCCCCAAAAGGCAGCCTGGAAACAATGAGGCCCCCGCGGCAGCCGTAAATTACCCGGGCTGTAAAGGGCCCTGCAGGCGACGCGGCCGAGCTTTTGTTCCCGGGGCCTTTTCCCACCCGCATTCCGGGCGGAAAACGGGGTTATTTTTACCCGCTGGGCGCCTTTGGGAGCGAGCAGCGTCTGCTCCGAGCCCCGTAAGCACCCGGGGAGTTTTAGCATCCGGCACTCGCTCCGTGTTATCCCGTCAGCACCTCGGTGGGGGAAAATTGCTGGAAATTTCGGGGAAAAAGGGCTGCAGGTTGAACCCCGCTTGGGAAGCGCTTGGGAAAAGCAGCTTGCGCGATGCCGCTCTCCGCCGGGATTTTCCTCGCACTTAGGATTATCCCCTTCGTTCTTATGGAGGTGGGAAGTGCCGGTAAAAGGCTCTGCTGGCGGCTAAGAGGGGATTAGAGGCGAGCGCAGCGCCGGGAGCTGCAGCCAGGGATTTTGCCACGAATTTTGCCGTGGATTTTGCTAATGCCAGGCCCCGCACCGGCGCACGCAGCCGGATGCGCCTCCTCGCTGCAATTCCCACCTTGGGAAGCGAGCGCAAGGAGCGGCTTGTCCCTCTAAACCCAGCCTGTCTTCCCAGGGCAAAAGCTTCCACAGGCTTTTTCCATGGGCCCATCCGTGTGCCTGGGAACGGGTGGCTTTTCCAAGAGGCAAAATCCAGCAAATGGCCTCATTCCTGGCTCCGTTTTCTCTCTCTCGCTGCCGCGTCGCTGCCTCCAACAACAGGCGTGAAATCCCATTCCCTATGGAGCAGGGCTGCTGCTCAGGGCATCTGTATCCCAGAACGGTGGCACGAAAGTGCCAGGAAGAAGGATGCGTCTCATTTGTGATGACAATCACGGCATTCCCAAGGGCTCGGCAATCCCAAGGGCTCAGCAGATCCCAAGGATTTGGCAATTCCCAGAGTTTGGCAGATCCCAAGATTTTGGCAGTCCCCAGGGCTCGGCAGATCCCCAGGGTCCAGATCCCAAGGGGGTGTCCGTGGAGAGGATCAGCACCGAACCTCTCGGAGCCGCGTTTTCCTCGGTGTTTTCCGAGCACGGGAATGGGAATGAAGAGGCTGGTGGCCCCTGTGTGGGTGCAGCGTATTGCACCCTAATCTGCCTCCTTTTGCACCCTAAATCGACTCCCTTTGCACCCTAATCTGCCTCCTTTTGCATCCTCATTTGTCCCCCTTTGCACCCTAACACGGCACCTTTTGCACCCCAAGTTGGCCCTTTTAGCACCCTACCTCAAGTCCTTTTTCCACCCTCATTCCCCCTTTTGCACCCTAATTCTTGCCCTCTTTTGCACCCAAACCTGGCCCCTTTTTGTGCCGTAATTGGTCCTTTTTTTGCACCGTACCTACCCCCTTTTTGCACCGTAATTGGCCTCTTTTGCCCCGTAATTTGCTTCCCCACTCGCCTCCCTTCAGCGCGGCTGGGCTGTAACCTCCCCTTTGTGCCGCAGGGCTCACAAAGAGCCCGTCTCTATGTATGTATGTGCATATATACGCGTACGCATATATGTATGTATGCAAATCTATATGTGCTCCACCGTGGGGAAGTAAACGCTGCCGGCATTGCAGGCACCGCGCGGCCGATCCCGGCCGGCTCCAGCACGGGAAGAGCTCGGCTCCGTGCCCTTTGCAGGCACGTATAGATTGTGTATGTGTGTATATATGTAAAGAATCTCTGTAGGCGTGTGTATATGCAAAAAGGGTCGTTTGGGGAAGGATTCGCAGGAAAAAGAGTCTTTTTGGGGAGATTTCACGGGAAAAAAGGTCGCTTGGGGGAGGATTCACGGGAGAAAAGGTCTTTTGGGGGAGATTTCACAGGAAAAAAAGGCCGTTTGGGGAAGGTTTCACAGCTTGAATCCCAAATGGAGCAGGGGGGCTTTCCAGAGGGCAGGAACACCTCTGCTTTGCGCCCGCCCTTGGGAAGCGCCACGGGTATTTGGCTCATTCCCTGCGGAGCTGTGTGTGCGGTGTGCTCGGAATCACCAGTTTTCCTGCTTACGGGGCTCCTAAACCCCTCCGGTCACGGCCTCCGGAGCGGGGCCGGGAAGCGGGAGTATCCCGGCTGCTTCTCCCTAGCTCCAGCCATGGCACCCAGGGCCCATCGCCCCGCACGGGCACAAAAAAAGCGGAAAAAGGCAATTTAGCGCCACTATTCCTGCCTCCTTCCGGAGCAACACATCTTGGGAATGCTCTGGGCGGCCGGGCCGCCTGCTTCCCGCCGGGAATGGCCCCGGCTGGCACTCCGTGCACTCCCAGCACAGCGTTCCCGGTGTCGCCTCGGCTCCTGCTGGGCGGTTTGTGCACGAATTAACCCCCCGACTGCTGGGATTTGCCCTCGGCGCCGCTCGGAGCCGCTCCGGGCCCCTTCCCGTGTTTATTTTATTTAACAGCAACAGGAATATTATTTATTTTATTTAAGAGGTCGGGAAAACCTTCCCGCTTTCCCGGCGCTCGGAGCTGCGAGATGCCCAGGGAAGGAGATTAAACATGAAAAGCGGCTGCGGCGGCTTTAACTCCCCGCCTTTATTTCCCCCCCCTTCTTTTTCTGCCCGCCGTGACTTTCTTCCCCGGGCGAAATGACATGATTTACACCCGGGCGCCCGGCGCGGGGGAACGTGCGCCGCAACCCAGATCGTGTCCCGATGGAGCCGGGAAAACGGGAAAACAGCGAAAATCCCACCGGCCACGCAGCAAAAACACCCGTTACTGCGGCAGCCGCAGCGGCCCCTTCTCCCGCTGCTTCCTGCCCTGGATCCTGCTCATCCCTTTGCTCCGTGTGAAGCGGGGCCGGAGCATCCGGGGCAGTCGCTCCTGCTCCTTTCCCCTCTTTGGGATTTGGGGTTGCCTGGGGCGCTTTTCTCTCCTGTTTTTGCCCCGTTTGGGGGTTTTGCCCCGTGCTTTGTGCAGCCGCGGGCTGAATCTGGGCATTTCTCTGGGCCAAAACCCCGGGTATTTTTCCCTGGGGACTGCAGATCATCCCGAACAGTGGCAGTTCCGTCCAAAAAGCCGCAAGAGCAGCAAAATCAGCCCCTCGGCCCACCCCCAAAGCAGCTCCGTGTTTCAGCAGCGCTTCCAAACCTGCCCATTCCCAACCAATGCCCCCCATTGCTTCAAGTGCCCCCTTTGCCCCCCGTTTCCCCGCAAGCCCGTCCACAGGATCTCCAACCAAACGCCCTTTTCTCCTTGCTTCTCCTTCGCCCGTTGTTGGCTTGCAGCGCTTCACCAACGAGGACCACCTGGCGGTTCATAAGCACAAGCACGAGATGACATTGAAGCTGGGGCCGGCGCGCACCGACTCGGTCATCATGGCAGGTACGCGGCGCCGCGCGCCAGCCCGCCCGGAATGCGGCACCGCCGCAAGATTGATGCCGGGCACCAGCTGCGCCGCAGAGCCTCCCATAAAACCCTCCCGTGATCTGCATTTAATCAGGACGAACGGAAAGCCAGAGGCTTCCGAGTCGCCATTTTTCTCCTGTTTTTATTTTTTTCCCCCTTTTTTTATGGTAGGATTGGGTTTTTGTGGCTTTTCTCCCCCTCCCTTTTGCAGCTCTCGCCCTTTTTATGAAAGCCGGGAGATTTACGGGCCGGGAGGCTCTGGTGCGGTCGGTTTTCCCGAGCTTTTGGGCCGGCGGTTGCTGGATCCGGATGGCGGCTACAGCCGCACACCCCCCGCAGCACCGCGCGCGTCCGCCTGTCCGGCGGGGGCACCGCGTCCCCGCACCACCCTCCGCCACGGCTGTTGCAGGGGGACGGCTGTGCCGGTGCTCAGCGAGCCTGGTGGTTGTTGTTGGTGTTCCTGCTCGCTCCCGAGGCTCCTGCTCATTCCTGGGGTCCCCTCTTGTTCCCGAGGTTCCTCCTGGAGGTTCCTCCTCATTCCCGAGGCTCATGCGCAGCGGTCTTGGGTGGTGTTTGGGGTCCGGAGCTGCCCTTTGCCCATGGATGGGGCGCAGCCTTCGCTGCCGGGCATGAGCGGCACTGCGGGATGAACAGTTGGGCGCAGGATGCAGCGGGGCCGGGTTGTGGCCATAGGGATGGGGCCCCAACGCGTCCCCGGGATGGGGCAGGAGCCCCGGGATGGGATCGCGGTGGCTGCGCTGCCTTTTCCAGCCCCTTTTCCCGTCCTCCCCGCAGACCAGACGCCGACGCCAACGCGCTTCCTGAAGAACTGCGAGGAGGTCGGGCTCTTCCACGAGCTGGCCGGCTCCTTCGAGCACGACTTCAAGAGGGCTGCCGAGGAGGACGAGAGGAAGGCAAGCGCCGAAGGCCGCGCGAGACGCCGCCGTAAACGGGCACCGCAGCCGGGCCCGGCGTAGCACCGGCTTTGGGGGCTCCCCATTCCCGTTCCGGAGCTTTCTGCGTCAAATGCATCCCAAACGTCTTCATGGGGAGGAGATGCAGGAGAGGGTGGAAGATGCAGCCCCTCGGTGCCCCTAAAGCCGCTGCGGATCAAGAGGGGTCTGCAAACGGGGCCGCTTCCCCACCCAAGATCCGCTTCGGGGCTGAGGGACGCGGGAGCTCGTCAGAGAGCCGCTAATTAAGACCCTTGTTCCCCCACGTCCCGCACATCCCATGGACACACACGTTTCCTAAACGGATCTGTGTCCCCGCGCGCGCTCGCAGCCCGCGGCGCCGCTCGGGAGCAGCAGCAGTGCCGTGTAAATCTTCCCCAGACAGGCCCAGGGACGGAGGCATCGGGATTTCAGAGTGAAAAACCTGCCGCTTTCACCCACTTCTCCCAAATAACAGGCTCTGGGAAGCAGTTTCCTAGGAAGGCTCCCTCCCTGCGTTGGGCTCCTGGAAAGCTCCCTCCTCTCCCCCAGAACTGGGGAGAAAAGTCCCCATATTTCCCATCCCTTTTCCCCTCCGCTGCCCAGGGTGGTCCCAGCAGCAGCCTCTTAATGAAAAGCAGAGGCCGGGGCTTCCCTGGAGAGCCTTGCGGCGCCTTTCCCAAACATTAATCCCTTCTCCTCGGCCATTCCCGACGCGGCCGCTCTGCGGAACAGGGCAGGTAAGGGCTGCCCCCCACCATCCCACGCCCACAGATCCCTCCTGGTCTGCAGCCCAGGGCGGCAGGTCCAACCCTAGGGAGGAATTTCCATCCCTTGGCAAAAGGCAGCACTTGGGATTGCGTTTTTGGGGCGCTCGGAGCTGTTTGCTGGCCCTCCTGTCGCCTCGGGGGTTTCAAGGATTTGGGGTTGTTCATGGAACGCTCTGCAGCCCATGGGCTTTGCGACCCGCTCTCCTTCACAGGGCCCTTTTCCACAGTAAGAAAATACCAAAAAAAAACACAAAACGGTGGAAAGAATTCCATGTTCCTGAGGAGCCCCAAAGTGGTGCCGCATGTGGGACCGTCCCCACGAGGGTCTCGGTGTCGCCGCGGCCATCGCGCTGCTCGAGTCCCGATAAATCGGGATTTATCCCGATAAAGCGAGCGGGATGATCCCTCGGGGAAGCCTGTGAGCCGAGCGGCGCCGCCAGCCGCGCCGGTGCTTTCTGTGCCCCGCAGAGCGCCGCAGCCCTGGACATGTCGCTGCCTTCCACCCCGGACATCAAAATTAAGGAGGAAGAGCCGGTCGAGGTGGACTCGTCGCCTCCGGAGAGCCCCGCATCGAGCCCGCCGTCGCCCCGGAGCAAGGACAAGGTGGGTCCAGGGGACATAAATCGGTGGCGCTTGGGCGGCAGCCTCTCCACCCAGCTCTCCGTTTGAATTTCACCTTCAATTTACCTTTTTCTTCCCTCAAATTTGCTCCGAACCCCTGGGGAAGAGCCCGGCGGCGGGTAAGTGACGGCGCGTGTCCCCCTGCGTGTCCCTAGGAGGTGGCCTCCAAGCCGGTCATCGTGCCCACGCCCACCGCGGCCATCGTGCGGCCGGGCTCGCTGCCGCTGGCCCTGGGCTACGAGGCGCTGCCGCCGCCGGCGCTGCCCTCGCCCACCTCCGTCATCACCCAGGCGCCCCCGGCCAGCCGCCAGCTCGGGTAAGCGCCGCCGGGCCCCGCGACGCCGCTCCCGCTGCTCCCGCTATTCCCGCTATTCCCACTGTTCCCACTGTTCCCACGCCGAAGCGACGTTTTCCAGCTCTGGGAGCACTCGGCCTGCACCTCGGGAGCCGCTTGCTGCACAGACCTGCTCCTTTGCCCCGTTTTGCCCCGTTTTGCCCTTAACGGGCCGCCCTGCAGCCTCCAGTGCTCCGCTCGGAGGCTCCATCCCACATGAAGGAGCCTGGGAGCCGCGGGAGCCGCCTTGGAGCCCTCAGGAGCCACACTCGGAATACCGAGTTTGTATTGTGTCCGTTTGGGCACTCTCAGGTCATATTTTCTGGCCTAAGTCTTTTTGTCCCCCGGCCCCGTCCATCCCCCCTCTGTGACGGGAAGTTTTCCATCCCATCCGGAGGCACTAAGGGGTTAAGCGCCTGTGCCGGCACTTCCAGAGGGCACTCGCATTCCTTTGGGGAACCCAGAGAAGGGAGAAAAGCAGCCGGCAGTGTCTTTCCCGCTCCAGCCGGCGCTCCCTGCATCCCGTCTCCGTGCGCGGAGGCACGGGGAGCGCAGAGCCGTATCCCTGCCTTTCCCTGGCTCACCACAAAGGCAGCTTTGGCTCCAAGCTCCCCCGGAGGCGGCTTCCCGGCAGCTCCGCTCTTCTCCCAGCTCTTCTCTGCCTCCATCCGGCCTCCCGCTGCGCTGCGGGAGCGCAGCCGAGCAGCGCTTCCTGCCGGGAATGCTTTCCTTTTCCCGTTTCGGCTGCTCCGCTCTTCCCGAGCCGTTGCATCCTGCCAGCTCTAGCTCCGTGTTTAGGTTTTTAGGGAGAGTTAGAAACCCTTGTGCATGCAAAGCTCCCTTCCCGCAAAGCCTTCCCGGGAGCTCCCGGAATGCTCCGCGCGGGCTGGGAAGCCGCTTCCACATCCCGCATGTTCCCTGTGTGTGTCCCAAGCAGCAGCCAGGGGAGCTTTTCCAGTGGCCGGGTGGGCATCGTGCTCCCAGCACACACGGAAAACGGCCCGGGGCGCTGGCGGGGAGCACGAAGCCGCCCTGATCCGACGGATTTGTGTCCAGCTCTCCCACAGGATCCCTGCCGCTCGTGGTGCAGCTGGCGAACGGGCAGGCCGTGCCCGTGCTGCCCGGCCCGGCCGTGCAGATGCCCTCTGTGATATCGGTAAGGGACGAACGGGCAGCGCTGCCACCCCCCTGCCGCACACACCATCCCGCTTCCTGCTTGGGAAAATTCCCAATAATCCGGTCATCCCACTGTGCGTGGGGAGGCTGCACGAGCAGGAGGAGCGGAGCCTGCCCTGGCAGGGTGGCAGTAGCAGCTCCCTCCGCAAAGGGCACCAAGCTGTGCCCGCACAGACGGCTCCCGCCTCGCTCCATGCTTCCAAGTGCTTCCATTTGGAACGACACGCTCCCACGGAAGCACTCCAGCTTGCTGGGCACATGGAGGCTGGGAAAACTGGCTCGGGAAGGGGTTATTCCGGAGCGGAAGGGCCCTGCGGCTCCCCCAGCCCGCGTGCTCTTTCTCCCCGCTAGCTGGCTCGGCCCGTGTCCATGGTGCCCAACATTCCCGGCATTCCCGGGCCGCCCATCAACAGCAGCGGCTCCATTTCGCCCTCGGGGCTCCCGGCGCCCTCGGAGGCCAAGATGGTGAGTGGGGAATTGGCCACGCGGGGACGGAGGGCGGCCGTGTGGGCAGAGCCGGAGCCGGCATTCCCGGCGCCCGCTCGGCTCCGGCAAAGCCTGGGAAGCGCCACGGCGCTGACGCCCCCCGTGCCGGCAGAGGCTGAAGGCCACGCTGACGTCCTCCTCGCTGAACGGCGGCACAGCGGCGCCCGCGCGCCCGGAGCGCAGCCCGGGCCTGGGCCAGCAGCCGGACGCGCCGTCGCCGGCGCAGCCGCAGGTGGGTCCCGCGGGACACGGGCACCTTGGCACAATGTGCAAAAAAAACCCTGTTTTTTCAGTGCAATTTGTCAGTTTTCCTCCCCGCGCCGCCCCGGCAGCACAGCTGCCTTGCCTGCCGCGCTCCGGCGTTGGGAAACGGGCGTTTTCCCCCTCATTTTCCGGGTGAAACACTCCCCCGTTGTGCAGCCGGCTCGCCCGGCTCCCGCCAGCCCAAGTGCCGGCTTCCCGTGCGGATGGCCGCCTGCGATTCGCCTTCCGCGGGGATCATATCCCTGCGGCACGCCGCCCGTGTCGCCTGCCATCCCGCCCGCTCCGCGCCCCTTCCCGCAGGTGTCCCCGGCGCAGCCGACGGGCGGGCGCCGGCGGCGCGCGGCCGACGAGGACCCGGACGAGCGGCGGCAGCGCTTCCTGGAGCGGAACCGCGCGGCCGCCTCGCGCTGCCGCCAGAAGCGCAAGCTCTGGGTGTCCTCGCTGGAGAAGAAGGCCGAGGAGCTGACGACGCAGAACATCCAGCTGAGCGTGAGTGCCGCTGCGCGCCGCCGGATCCGGAGCGGGATTCCGGCCCGCGCATCCCTGCTCCGCTCCCTGCTTCACATGCCATTGCCCAGGAGGAGCCTGAGCCCAGGGAAGCGCTGCCAGTTGGGGAAGAGCTTCCAGTTGGGGAAGCACTTCCAGTTGGGGAAGCTTCCACTTGGGGAAGAGCTTCCAGTTGGGGAAGAGCTTCCATTTGGGAAATGCTTCCACTTGGGAAGTGCTTCCATTTGGGGAAGAGCTTCTATTTGGGAAGTGCTTCCATTTGGGGAAGAGCTATCATTTGGAGAAGAGCTTCCATTTGGGAAGAGCTTCTATTTGGGGAAGAGCCTCCATTTGGGAAGAGCTTCCATTTGGGAAGTGCTTCCAGTTGGGGAAGAGCTTCCATTTGTGAAGAGCTTCCATTTGGGAAGTGCTTCCAGTTGGGGAAGAGCTTCCATTTGTGAAGAGCTTCCATTTGGGAAGTGCTTCCAGTTGGGGAAGAGCTTCCATTTGTGAAGAGCTTCCATTTGGGAAGTGCTTCCAGTTGGGGAAGAGCTTTCATTTGGGGAAGAGCTGCTTGCCCCACCAAGGTAGCTCTGCAGCCTACGGAGCCTGGAAATCCCAGGAAGCAGCTCTGGCCTCGGGAGGAGCCCCAGGCCCATTCCCACCTCGCGGCCCTGCAGCCATGCGGATTCCTGCGGAGAGCCGGAGCTTCCTGATTCCCAGGAGCCCCATCCATGGACACATGTCCACAGGCACCGTCCATGGCCGAGCCTCGTGTCCGCTCCGGCCTTTTCCCTGCTGGGGCTCCCACGCTGGGATTCACTCCCTAGCCCTCACCAGGGTGGGTTTAATCTCTTCCCAAGATAATTATAGGAATTGTTTCCAGGGGCAGTTTCACAATACAATCGACCACCTTCCTGCTCCCTCTCCAAACTCCTGAGCCCTTTAGCATTCCGTAGGCTCCGCGGCAGCCAGCAACCGGGAAAGCCTTGGAGACTCGGGCAGAAATGGAGCGACTCGGCCGGTTTTCCCTCCGAGTAATGAAAAGGAGAGGGAATAAAGAGCCGGTCGGGCGGGAGACGGCAGGGAGGGTGACGGAGCAACCGCCAGACTGGGGGTTTAGGTGTTCCCGGGCCGGCAACACCCGGACTGAGGCTGTGGGGCAGCCGGTGGCACCGTGTCCCACGCGTGTCCCATGTGTGTCCCTTATCCCCTGCATGACCGTGTCCCCTGCATGTCCCATGTCCCACGCGTGTCCTATGTCCCCCCCATGTCCCGTGTCCCCCCCGTGTCCCGTGTCTGACACATGTCCCGTGTCCACCACGTGTCCCACGCATGTCCGTGTCGCCCATGTGTCCCCGCAGAACGAGGTGACGCTCCTGAGGAACGAGGTGGCCCAGCTCAAGCAGCTGCTGCTGGCGCACAAGGACTGTCCGGTCACGGCGCTGCAGAAGAAGAGCCAGGGCTACCTGGGTGAGCGGCTCCACGTCCCTTCCCCGCCATTCCCGGCTCCGCGTGGGAAGCGGGATGACTCCCTTGCATCCTCCTGCCTCCCTTTCTGCTCCCTTTTCCCCGCCGGCGCCCCGGTGGCGGCTGCGTTTCCCTCGTGTCACCTCCCTGGCTCGCTGCCGCCCTGCTGTTTTCTCCCGCCGACTTCCCGAGTTCCCACTCATTATTATTCCCGCCGCTCCTCCAAAAGGAGGAATTTGTCACTGTTTGGAATAGAAAGAGGGAAGTTCCCCCCGTTCCACCCTGCGCCGCGTGGATGCTGCGCGATCTGGGAGCATTTCCCAATGGGATGGGACCAGCCGGATGGTCCTTACAGCCCATCTTACATCCGTCTTATTCCCGTTTTTTTCCCCTGCTTTATTTCCCATTTTGTTCCCATTTTGCCCCCTCCTTTACTCCCTATTCCCATTTTTCCCTTCCTTTATTCCTCATTTTATTCCCAGAATTTCCCCTACTTTATTCCCCATTTTATTCCTAGATTCCCTCCCTTTTATTCCCCATTTTATTCTCATTTCCCCCCTCCTTTATTCCCCATTTCATTCCCATTTCCCCCTCCTTTATCCCCTGTTTCATTCCCATTTTTCCCCTCCTTTACTCCCCATTTTATTCCCAGATTTCCCCCCTTTTATTCCCCTTTTTATTCCCATTTTTCCCCTCCTTTACTCCCCACTCTGTTCCTCACTAGCAGCTTTCCCGGCCCATCCTTGGGGGGGATCCAGCTTGGGGGAGAGGCAACAACACACGGGGTGCAGGAGGGATTCCCACAGGGATCAGCAGCTCCATCCCCGGGTTATTCTGCCTGGCGGGGCCTGGGGCGGGCGCCGCGTCCCGAGGAGGGGCCCCCCCATTCCCATGGCATTCCCGGCTCCGGCGGCGGCTCCTAACGCGTGTCCCGCTGTGCGGCAGGGAGCGCCGAGGAGGCGGCGGAGGCGGCCGGGGCGCCGCGCGCGGCGGCGGCCGCCGGCAGCCCCGCGAGAGCCGCCCGCTGCAAACA
>NW_020455702.1:7480-9040 GCF_003342845.1 Nothoprocta perdicaria | reverse complement strand
GAGCGGCGCCCGCAGCCGCCCGTCATCGTGGCGCCCCACTCGCAGCCGGCCGGCAGATGATCCGGCGGGACGGGAGCCACGGAGCCGCCGCCGGAGCCGCGGAGCCGCCGGAGCTGCCCTTCGCTCCCCGCTCCGCTCCCCTTCTCCCGGTGTTTGACGCGGGCTCCAGGACAGCCCCGCACGCGGGTGTTGACGGACGCGCTGGCGCCTCGGCCACCCCCGCTCCCGGAGAAGGGAAGCGCCCATCCCGGGAATGCCGCGGCGGGCTGGACTCCGCAGGGAGCCCCGCGGAGGGACGGAATGCGGCCGCTCCGGACGGACTCACGGGGGAAGCGGGATGGGGGCGCTCGGGACGCTCCATCCCGCTGCACCGCAGCCGTGCTCCTCACAGCCGGAATTCCCGTTGGGAGCCACGACACAGGCGGCCTGGGAGGTCCGCAACAGGCGGCGCTACCGCCGGACACGGCTCCTCCGCACAGGACCTTAACAGTGGTGGCCTTAAACCAGGCGCCGGTGCCTGTTCCCGGGCCTTGCGGGCAGGTGACGCTGCTGCTCCAGAGCCGGCGCTCCGAAGGATCCGTGGAGCCGCCCGGAACGCGGTCTCCGCCGCGCGGCTGTAGCGCGCGGCCGCCTGTGCTTCCGCAGCCCCACGCGGGCACCGCTCGCTTCTTCCTCAGGTTTTCCAGGACTTCCCGGCCCTGCCGGAGCTTCCCACATTTCACCCTCTCCCGATGGCTCCGGGTGAACTCGGGACCGTGAAGTGGAGCCGGGAGCCGCTTCCTGCCTCGGAGCCGCCGCGGAAATAGGGAAGAGCCGCCACTCGACTGCGTCCTGCCGCAGGGGCGCTCCAGAGGCGGCTCTGGGCCAGGGCGGAGGGACACGGAGCCGTTCCATGTTCCCGGTGGAATGGAGGCGCACGGCAGTGCATTTTGGGAGCATTTCAGGAAATTTCGGTGTCTGGAGCTTGGGTTTTGAACCCCTCCTGCCTCCAGCTCCGGATTAGGGAGAGGCCAGGACAGGAGTCGGGCGCTCTGGCCGCTCCTGGGTTTTTAAGTGCCTATTCCGGGGCTGCTGGGGGTTGGGATGAGGTGGCTGGATCCGGCGCTCGGATGTGCCGGGTCCGCTCCGGCCTGGGAGCGCAGGGATGTCTGGCCTCTCTTCCCGTTCAGCCTCAGCCAGAGCCTCCGTGGCTTCGGGGACGGGAAAAACGGATTCTTTTCCAGTGGGGAAGGGGGAGTTTCCTCCCCTTCCTCTGCTCCCTCCACTGGAGCCGGAGCTGCCAGAGCCGGATCCGGCATCTCTGAATCCCTCGGGACGTGATGGCGGGGACCCCACCCTTCCAAGGGGAAGAGCACCGGGAATCCAGCCCTGCGGGCGCTCCCGCTTTTTGGGAAGTTTTGGGATCGCAGAGCGGGAAGAGCCGCCCCCGTTGTCCGGATGGATCCGGAGCCGCCCCCCCAGCCCCGGCTTGTGCCTTTATTTATGCTGCACCTGTAACATTAAAGTGGTATCGAGGAGCTGCCGCCTGCGGGGACACGGGGGGACACCGGGGACACCGGG
>NW_020455702.1:0-6366 GCF_003342845.1 Nothoprocta perdicaria | reverse complement strand
CCGCGCCCTGCGGCGCCCCCGCCGCAGCCCGGCCTTCGTCCTGCAGCCGCAGAGGTGAGCGGGGTCCGCGCGCCCCGTCCGGGCACGGCCAGCGGGCCGGGAGGGACCCCCCACACCTGCACCCGGTGGCCGCGCAGCCCGTCCTGCCTCTGTGTCCGTCCACGTCTGTGCTCGTCCGTCCCCGTCCGACTGTCCGTCTGTGCCTGCCTGTCCCATCCGTCTGTCCCTGACCATCCATCCGAGTCTCTGTCCAACCACATCCCCCGGTCCATCCCTGTCCATCCATCCCTGTCCATCCATCCCCACCCATGAGCTCCGTGTCCGTCCCGTCCATGGGCTCCATGTCCACCCCGTCCCCGCCCCATCCGTGAGCTCCGCGTCTGCCCCATCCATGAACTCTGTGTCCGCCCGGTCCGTGAGCTCCGTGTCCGCCCGGTGTCGGCAGGTCCGGCCGCGCGGCCGCCCTGGCCCGGCTCAGCGCGCGCAGCTGGGACCCGCCGGCCGCCCCGTTCTGGACGATGGCGACGCCGCAGCGCTTCGGGCGCCGCCGCTGAGCAGGGCCGCGACGCCCGGGACCGGGGCCGCCGCTCCCGCACGGAGCCTCCCGCGTCTCTCCGGAGCCTCCCGGGTGTCTCCATCCACACCGGGCAGCCGGGGCGGCGCCTGGGGCTCCCACGGTCCCTCCGTCCCCAATAAAGCGGCGCCGCTGACGCCCCAGAGCTCGGGCTGGTTTTTGCCTCCCCCCATGGGACCAGGGTGGGGAAACGGCCCCAGTGCTGCCCTCAGAGCCCCCCCCCGGCCCCATAACTGCCCCTCAGCCCCATAACTGCCTCCTCTATCCCCATAAGTGCCCCCTCTGACAACCCCAGCCCCATAACTTCCCCCCCAACCAAGAGACACCAACACGGGTAGATTAAAACCCCCACTGGGTGTTTTATTCCCAGGTCAGCACCCAGAGACCCCGGAGGGGGGATCTTGGGTGGTACCGAGGTCCCTCCGGGGGTCCCGGATCCGTCCGGGGTCTGTCCAGGGGTCCGGGAGCCCATGGAGACGCCCGGGGGCCCGTCTGGGTGTCCATGGTTGTGCCGGCTGTCTGTCAGTGGGTGCGTCTGTCTGTATGTCCAAGAGTCCGAGTGTGCGGGCGGGTGTCAGCGTCACTGTCGGCTGTGTGGGTCTGGGTGTCCTTGGCTCGGTTCAGGTGTTGGTCTGAGTGTCCGAGTGTGTCCGGTGCTCTGGGCTGTCCAGGGGTCTGTCTGGGTGTCCCCTGGTGTCGGGGTCCACCCTGGTGTCCGGGGGTCTGTGGGTGGGTTTGGGTGTCAGCCTCGTCCAGGTGTCAGCGCCCAGGCTGGTGACTCCGGGTGTCTGGGTGGGACACCCAGGTTCGGTGGGTTCGGGTGTCTGTGGGTTTGGGTGTCCATCCAGGCACCCATGGGTGACATCATGTGTCCGTGGGGATATCAAAACAGGGTGTCCGTGAGTCCATCTGATAACGAGGGGTCTGTCCCTGGGTGTCTCTGGACACCTGGGGGTGTCTCTGGGTGTCCATGGGCATCTCTGGACACCCGTGGGTGTCGCCAGATGCTCGCGGGTGTCTCCGGTCACTCGAGGGTGTCTTGGGGCACCCGGGGACATCTCCAGGTGTCTGTAAATGTCTCTGGTCGCCTGTGGGTGTCTCCAGATGCTCGTGGGGTGTCTCTGGTCACCCATGGGTGTCTTGGGGCACCTATGGACGTCTCTGGTCATTTGCGGGTGTCTCCAATCATCTGTGGGTGTCTCCGGTCGCTTGTGGGTGTCTCAGATCCCCGCAGGGGTCCCCTGTGCCCCAGGGGTGTCTCAGGTCACCTGTGGGTGTCCCTAGTGCCCTGTGGGTGTCCCCAGCCTCCCAGGGTGTCCCAGGTCACCCTCGGGTGTCCACAGCTCCCCTGGGTGTCTCAGGTCACCCCTGGGTGTCCCTCGGGGACCATGGGTGTCTCCTGCACGTGTCCCTGGTGGTCCACGGTGGGTCCCCATGGGTGTCTCAGGTCCCCCGTGGGCACCCCCGGTCTCCCTTGGGTGTCCACAGCCCCCCTGGGTGTCTCAGGTCACTCCCGGGTATCCCTGGTCCCCCGGGTGTCTCAGGTCACCCATGGGCGTCCCCAGCCCCCCGTGGAGGTCCCCAGTCACCTGTGGGCGTCCCCGGGTGTCACTTGCCGCCGGCCATGACGCGCAGGTACTGCAGGGCGTTGCGGGCGGCCTGGCCGCGGGCGGCGTCGCGCGACGGGGCGGCCCCGTGGCACACGGTGGCCGGCTGCGTGGACAGCTCCACCAGGCACTGGTGCAGCCCGCTGAGGCTCACCGCGTCTGCGGGGACAGCGGCAGCGGCGCCGCGGCACCAGCACCGTGACACTGGCACCGGCACCGTGACACCGGCACCGCGACACTGGCACCCGCACCGCGGCACCGGCACCGGGACACGGGCACCGGCACCGTGACACCAGCACCGCGGCACTGGCACCGTGACACTGACACTGGCGCCGTGACACCAGCACCGCGGCACCGGCACCGTGACACTGGCACCCGCACCGCGGCACCGGCACCGGGACACTGGCACCGGCGCCGTGACACCAGCACCGTGGCACTGGCACCGTGACACCGGCACCGGCGCCGTGTCACCGGCACCGCGGCACCGGCACCGTGACACTGGCACCCGCACCGCGGCACCGGCACCGCGACACTGACACTGGCGCCGTGACACCAGCACCGCGGCACCGGCACCGTGACACTGGCACCGGCGCCATGTCACCGGCACCGCGGCACTGGCACCGGCGCCGTGACACCAGCACCGTGGTACTGTCACCGTGACACTGGCACCTGCACCGCGGCACCGGCGCCGTGACACTGACACTGGCGCCGTGACACCAGCACCGTGGTACTGTCACCGTGACACCGGCACCAGCGCCGTGTCACCGTCCCCGCGGCACTGTCCTCGCGCCCCTGCGCTCACCCAGGTCCAGGTAGCTGATGCGGAAGCTCTGCTCCTCGGAGAGCTCCTGCAGGAGGGCGCAGGCGCCGGCGCCCACGGGTGCCAGGGGGTGGCTGCGCAGCTGGGCCATCTTCTCGCCCGCCGAGTTGCGGAGCGAGTCCCAGGTGCAGCCGGGCGCCCGCCCGCGCAGCCCCTCCAGGCGGGGACCGGCCTGGGGACACGGGGACACGGGGACATGGGGACACGGGGACACGGCGCCCGCCCGCGCAGCCCCTCCAGGCGGGGACCGGCCTGGGGACACGGGGACACGGGGACATGGGGACACGGGGACACGGCGCCCGCCCGCGCAGCCCCTCCAGGCGGGGACCGGCCTGGGGACACGGGGACATGGGGACATGGGGACACGGGGACACGGCGCCCGCCCGCGCAGCCCCTCCAGGCGGGGACCGGCCTGGGGACACGAGGACATGGGGACACGGGGACACAGGGACATGGGGACACAGGGGCCCGTGTCCCCCGACAGGGAACCCCTCAGGGTGCCCGTCCCCACCTAGGGATGACTTTGGGAGGGGTCCCTCTCCCAAGGGGTGTCCCTGTCCCCAGGGTGCCCCATCCGCAGTGTCCCCGTCCCCATGTCCCTGTCCCAGTGTCCCCATTCCCAGTGTTCCTGTCCTGGTGTTCCTGTCCCAGTGTCCCCGTCCCAGTGTATCCATCTCCGTGTCTCTGTTCCCAGGGTCCCCATCCCTGTGTCCTCATCCCTGGTGTCCCTGTCCCCATGTCCCTGTGCTCATGTCCCCATTGCAGTATCTCCATCCCGGTCCTTCCGGCCCCCATCCCCGTGTCCCCATGTCCCCTTGGTGGTGTCCCCACCCCTGGTGTCCCTGTTGTGGTATCCCCATCCCCAGCATCCCTGTGGCGGTGTCCCTGTCCCCATGGTGGTGTCCCCATCTCTGTCTCCCCATCCCCATGTTCCCATCCCCAGAGTCCCCATCCCTGTGTCCCCGTGTCCCTGTGTTGGTGTCCCTGCATTCCCCCATCCTTATCCCGATCCCCAGTGTCCCCATGGTGGTGTCCCTGTCCCCATGGCAGTGTCGCCATCTCCGTCTCTCCATCCCTATGTCCCTGTCCCCAGGGTGCCCATCNGTCCCCATGGCAGTGTCGCCATCTCCGTCTCTCCATCCCTATGTCCCTGTCCCCAGGGTGCCCATCCCCGTGTCCCCTTCCCCGTGTCCCTGTGTCCCCATCCCCATGTCCCCATCCCCAGCATCCCCACGGTGGTGTCCCCATCTCCATCACCCCGTCCCCACCTTCCCATCCCCAGGGTCCCCATCTCCATTCCCATGTCCCCATCCCCAGCGTCCCCATGGTGGTGTCCCTGTCCCTATGGCAGCATCCCCATCTCCGTCTCCCATGCCCAGGGTGCCCATCCCCGCGTCCCCACCCTGCTGTCTCCATCCCAGGGTCCCCGTCCCCAGCGTCTCCATCCTGTGTCCCCTCCCTGGGGTGCCCGTGTCCCCGTGCCGGTGGCGCCGCGCGCACCATGGAGCAGTGCTCGTCGTCGCCCTCGGCCTCGCTGCCGTCGCGCGGCTCGCCGGGCACGCTGTGCACGCGCAGCAGCATGCGCGCGGCCGCGTTGCGCTTCGCCAGCTTCTTGGACGTGCCGCTGCCTGCGCCGCGGCAGCGCCGTCACCGCGGGCGACACGGGGGTCCCACGGGGGTCCCGGGGGCCCCAGGAGTGCCCTGGGTGTCCCAGGGGGGTCCCAGGGGTCCCGGGGGTGTCCTGGAGGTCCCAGGGATCCCGTGGGTGTCCCAGGGTGTCCCAGGGGGTGTCCCAGGGGGTGTCCTGGAGGTCCCAGGGGTGTCCCAAGTGGGTCCCAGGTGTCCCCTGGGTGTCCCAGGGGTCCCCTGGGTGTCCCAGGGAGTCCCAGGAGCATCCCAGGAATGTTGTGGGGATGTTCCAGGTGTCCCAGGCCTCCTGTGGATGTCGCCGGGGGTATCCCAAGTGTCCCATGGGTGTCCCGGGAGGTGTCTCAAGTGTCCCAGGTGTTCTGAGTGTCCAGGGGGTCCTGTGGTCCTGGGGGTCCCATGGGTATCCCAAGTGTCCCAGGCATCCCCAGGGTGTCCCATGGGTGTCCCGGGAGGTGTCTTGGGTGTCCTGTGGGTGTCCTGTGTGTGCCCCGTGGGTGTCCCAGGTGTCTTGGGTGTCCTGTGGGTGTCCCATGTATGTCCCGGGGGGGGGGTCCCTGGCATCCCCGGGTTGTCCCGGGTGTCCCGCATGTCCCAGGCACCCCCAGGGCGCCCCGTGGGTGCCGCGGGTCCGCGCGCACCCAGCTCCAGGAAGCGCTCCACGCGGCAGGTCATGGTGAACTCCTTGCGGTGCGCGGGCCCCGACTCCTGCGTCACCGTGTACTCGGGCAGGCGCCAGCCCTTCTGCACCACCAGCTCCTGCGCACGAGCGCTCGCTGGGGCACCCACGGCCACCGCAGGGCACAGGGAGCCCCCCAAAGGGACAGGAACCCCCCCATGGGGCAGGGAACCCCCCCAAAGGGACACAGATCCCCCCCATGGGGCAGGGAACCCCCCCAAAGGGACAGGGACCCCCTCATGGGGCAGTGACCCCTCAAAGGGACAGGGACCCCCCCCATGGGGCCGGGAACCCCCCCAAAGGGACACGGATCCCCCCCATGGGGCAGGGAACCCCCAAAGGGACCAGACCCCCCCCAAAGGGACACAGATCCCCTCATGGGGCAGGGAACCCCCAAAGGGACAGGGACCCCCTCATGGGTCAAGGAACCCCCAAAGGGACAGGGACCCCCCCCATGGGGCAGGGAACCCCCCCAAAGGGACACGGATCCCCCCCATGGGGCAGGGAACCCCCAAAGGGACCAGACCCCCCCCAAAGGGACAGGGACCCCCCCATGGGGCAGGGAACCCCCCCAAAGGGACACGGATCCCCCCCAAAGGGAC
The DNA here is from genome assembly GCF_003342845.1 of Nothoprocta perdicaria. NCBI lineage: Eukaryota > Metazoa > Chordata > Aves > Tinamiformes > Tinamidae > Nothoprocta > Nothoprocta perdicaria. The sequence continues at coordinate 437 of NW_020455702.1, read as the reverse complement.
AGGGACACCCCCATGGGGCAGGGAACCCCCAAAGGGACCAGATCCCCCCCCAAAGGGACAGGGACCCCCTCATGGGGCAGGGAACCCCCAAAGGGACCAGACCCCCCCCAAAGGGACATGGACCCCCTCATGGGGTAGCGACCCCCCCCAAAGCAGCAGGGACCCCAGGGGCAGGGACTCCCAAAGGGACAGAGACCCCCTCCTGAGATAGGGAGCCCCCCCCAAAGGAACGGGAACTCCCAGGTACAGGGACCCCCCTTGGGATAGGGACCCCTCTAAAGGAACAGGGACCCCCCCAAAGGGGGGTCCAAAGAGCAGGGACCCCCTTGCCCCAGGGACCCTCAAAATGCCCCCCCGTCCCCACAGGGGTGTCACTAGCGCCGATCAGCCACCAAATCGCGTGCCCCCCCCCCAAATGGGTGTCACCGCCCCCAAAC
>NW_020455701.1:252066-255212 GCF_003342845.1 Nothoprocta perdicaria | reverse complement strand
GAGGTGGTTGCCATGGGAGGTGGTTGCTATGGGAGGTGGTTGCCATGGGAGGTGGTTGCCATAGGACAGGGTTGCTATGGGAGGAGGTTGCCATGGGAGGTGGTTGCCATGGGAGGTGGTTGCCATAGGASRKGGTTGCTATGGGAGGTGGTTGCCATGGGAGGTGGTTGCCATGGGAGGTGGTTGCCATAGGACAGGGTTGCTATGGGAGGTGGTTGCCATGGGCACGGTCGCTCCGGCCAAGGTGCCCCATTTTGGCCACCAAAACCAGGGGCGTCCGTCACCCTCCCTCTCCACAGAAGCGGGGGGACAGTCCCCGCCTGGGGCGGGATGGGGAGGCGACAACAGGCGAAGCAAGTGTGCAAGGTCTCAGCGCAAAAGAGGGGTGGCCGGGGGCGAAGGGCGGGGAAGGGGCTCGCCGGGCGYTGCCCCCTCCCCGGCAGCGGGACGGCGGCGCAGGGGTTAAGGCCGGGGATTGTGTCTGGCAGCGACATTCCGGTCGCCTCTTCCCGCTAATCCCCTGGATCAAGCTGCCCCCCCCCAGCCGCGACCTCAATACGGCCGAGTGGGGGGGGGCGGGATGCGGCCCCCTCCCCTGGGACACTTCGGGATGGGCACAATCCTGCCCCCCCCAGTGTGTGGGGCTGCCCCCCTGCTGAGGGCACAGCCATGCCTGGGGGGGCACAGCCAGGGCCCCCCCTACGATTGCCCCCCCGGAGGGCAGTGTTGTGCCCGGGGGGGTGTCCCCGGGTGCCCCCCTGAGCCCTGTGCCCCCCTTTGCAGGGCGACGCTGCGGAAGCTGAAGCCCGAGAGCATGTTCCAGACGTGGGTGAGCGGGGCYGGGACCCCCGGGGTGCTCGTGGGGGGGGAACCGGCCCCTCCGGGACCTGCCCCCGCCCCGCAGGCACCCTTGGGCCTGCCCGGACGCCTGGGCCCCTCAGCCCTCCCCTAGCTCTGTCCTGCCCCCCATCACCCCCGGGCGGTGGGGACACCCCCCAGGACCGTCCCCCCCCCCCATGGGGACGGCTCCCATGACCAGACCGCGTCCCCACCCCAGGAGGACGACATAGACGGGATCCACATCGTGGCCTTCGCCGAGGAGGACGACCCGGGTAAGGGGCGGGCAGGTGAGGGGCAGCCTCTGGGGACGGGGGTCCCGGGCGCCCCTCACCCCRCTGCCCGGCCCAGACGGGTTCGAGTTCCTGGAGATCCTCAAGGACGTGGCCCAGGACAACACGGACAACCCCGACCTCAGCATCATCTGGATCGACCCCGAGGACTTCCCGCTGGTACCCGCGGGGCGCCGCCCCCCCGCCGCCGCCCCCAGCCCCGGGGTGACGCGCTGGCCCCGCGGGGTGACCCTCGGCCCCCTCTCACCCTCCAGCTCGTCCCCTACTGGGAGAAAACCTTCAACATCGACCTGTCCCGGCCCCAGATCGGGGTGGTCAACGTCACCGACGTGAGTGTCCCCTCGCCAGCCCGGTGACCTTGTGGCCGAGACCCGACGCGCTCATCCCGCGTGTGGCCTGCGAGGCGGTGCGGGGGAGCCGCCGGCCGCGCCGTTCTCAGGCCGCCCCCGTCCCGGAGCCCCCGTGGTGCCGTGTCACCGCGCGTCCTGTCCCGGTCCTGTGCACCACGCGGGTCCCACGGCCCCATCCCAGCTCCAGGTCCCCTTCCCTCTCCTGTGTTCTCCGGTCCCTTCCACATCCTGCAGCCCTGGTCCATGGCTGGTGTCCCCACACTGCCCCCTGTCCCCATCCTGTGCCTCATGTCCTGTCCCTTGTCCCCATCCCATGGCCGGTGTCCCCATCCTATCCCTGGTCCCCATCCCATGGCCGGTGCCCCCATCCACATCCCATGGCCGGTGTCCCCATCCCCATCTCATGGCTTGTGCTCCCATCCTGTCCCTGGTCCCCATCCCATGGCCGGTGTCCCCATCCCCATCCCATGGCTTGTGCTCCCATCCTGTCCCTGGTCCCCATCCCCATCCCATGGCCGGTGTCCCCATGCTGTCCCTGGTCCCTGTCCCATGGCTGGTATCCCCACGCCCATCCCATGGCTGGTGCCCTGATCCTGTCCCCAGTCCCCCTCCACGTTGTCCCCATGCCCGGCCCACGGCCGGTGTCCCCATGCTGTCCCCATGGCGCGGCCGCTGCCCCAGGCCGACAGCGTGTGGCTGGAGATGACGGACGAGGACGACCTGCCCAGCACGGCCGAGCTGGAGGAGTGGATCGAGGACGTGCTGGAGGGCGAGATCAACACCGAGGACGACGACGACGACGACGATGACGACGACGACGATGACGATGACTAGGCCCAGGGCCGGGCTGGGCTGCGGCCCCCTCCCGTGTCCCCAACCCCGTCCCACTGCCGCTCGAGCCATTAAAGACCCCAAGGAACCAGATTTCCCTGTGCAACCCCCCTGCCACATCCTTGTGCAATGGCCCCGTGCGACGTCCTCAAGAGACCCCCCCCATGAGATCTGCCCCCCATGTGCAAAAGGTCCTCGTGCAAGAACCCCCCCGAGAGTCCCCCTCCAAGGTCCCTTTGTGACCCCCCCTCCGTGTGACGCCCTCCATGTGACACCCCGGGCGGCGTTGGGATTTCCCTGGGCTTTCCCAGGTCCCGCTAAGGGGAAATGTCTGGCTGGGAGGGACGGTGACACTTTGCAGATGGTGACACCACGGGGATGGTGACACATGGGGTGATGGTGACACCCGGGCGGGTGGCGACACGCCTGTGGGGCTGGGGCCACGTGCAGAAGTGGGGACTGCCACGGGGACACGCGCAGGGGGACGTGACGGGATCCGTGCGTGGAGACGAGCCGCGCACACGCGTAGGAGTGTGCAGGGACGGGTGTGCAGGGACGGGTGTGCAGGGACGGGTGTGCGTGCGGGTGACGCGCCTGTCCCCAGGACTGGTCCCCTGGGGCTCTGCGCTGTGACCTGCGCACACTGTTCACTCTTGCACACCCGCCAGCCCCGCACACACACATTGCACCCCACAGACCCCCCACTCACACACACAGCACACTCCACACCCGCTGTGCACACTTACACCTTGCACGCGGCCCTGCACACCCCCCGTGCACACCTGCACCCCGTGTACACGGCCTTGCACACTCACCCCCCCATGCACGCTGTGCA
>NW_020455701.1:251007-251762 GCF_003342845.1 Nothoprocta perdicaria | reverse complement strand
GTACACCCCACATACGTGTCCTTGCACACCCCCATGCACACTGTGCATGCAGCCTCGCACACTCCCAACCCCCGTGCACACGTACACCCCACATACGTGTCCTTGCACACCCGCAGCCCCCCGCACGTAGCCCCGCAAGGCCTGGCGCCCGCAGCCCCGGGCGAGCTCGCAGCCCGCCCCGGGCCTCGCACACTCGTCCCTGCGGCGCCGCCGGGCCGGGGGAAGTGAAAGGCCCGGTTTGAGCCCATGGGAGCCGGTTCCTCTTCCTGCCCCGTCCCGGGCCCCGCTCGGGGGAGGACATGGTGTGGGGGGGTTGTGGCTGGAGACCCTTCAATACCCGGCCCCTGGGCCCCCCGCACCTTTGCCCACCCCATGCTGCCACTGCAGGCGCCCGTGTCCTTCCCTCACCCCCCCAYAACACCCTGCACAACAGTCCCGCCAACAGCCTCCCAACACCGTCACGCTCACAGTCACCCGCAGGGCACGTGCGCTCACAGCCTTGCACAGTCARGCAGTGACACTCGGGCAGCCCCGCACAGTCACCCGCGTGCGGCAGCCTCGCACCCTCGGCCAGCTGCACACCCGCACCGCCCCGCTCGCACCCTCGGCGTGTGCCACTCGCACCGTCCCCACCACGTGCGGGGCACAGCCGCACGCCGTCACCCGCGCCGCTCCCATCAACACCCGCCGGGACCTGTACTCACCACACCCCACACTCACCCCCTGCTCACACTCACCCCTGCCCACACTCACCC
>NW_020455701.1:247862-249947 GCF_003342845.1 Nothoprocta perdicaria | reverse complement strand
GGGTCCCCTGGGTGCCCCCCTTCCAGTCCTCTTGCTGCCCGCTCGGTCCCCTTGGTGCCATCTGGTGCCTCTGTCCCCATCAGTTCCGTTGGTGCCACCCAGGGGGGCACTGGGTTCCCCCTCCTGGTCCCCTTGGTGTCCCCCGGTACCTTGGGGACATGGGTCCCCCATGTCCAGCTGATCCCATCGATGCCAGGCTCGTCCCTGTCCCCACCCAGTCCCCTTGATGCCACCCAGTAGCGGCGGGCACAGCATCACCCATCTTCCTCGGTATCCTCAATGTCACCCAGTGCCAGTGTCCCCCATCCCCACACTGTCGCTTTGATGCTGCCCTGTCCCCTTGATGCCATCTGGTACCTCCAGGCACTGTCTGTGTCCCCTGTCTCCTCCTAAGTCCCCGTGATGCCACCAGGGATGATGGCAGCCCAATCTCCCCCTCCCCTCTGTCCCCTGAATGCCACCCGCTCCCCTCGATGTCCCCTTCTCCCCTCGATGTCCCCACGATCCTCTTCTCAGCCCAGTCCCCTCGGAGCCGCCCAGCCCCGCATCTGCACCAGGTCCCCTGGGTGCCACCCACAGCCCCCGGGGCTGAACAGGGGGCCTGGGGACGGGTGGTGACACGGGGTGTGGGGGGAGGCATGTGACAGTGACACGGGCTCCGTGCCTCAGTTTCCCCGCTCCCGGGCAGGGATGAGGACAGTGATGCCGGGGTGGGCGGTGGCAGCAGCAGGGCGCCCGGGCCGGGGGTCCCGACATCCCACGGTGCCTGTGGGAGGGGAYGCGAGGAAGAGGAGGCCCCGGGGGACAGGGACACGCGAGGAAGCCACGTGCCCGGGGCGGCCCGGCCCGCGCGGCCCATCGGGCCAGAGCCGCCTCTTCCGCCCCGCGGCCCCAGGAAGGGGAGGGCTGGGGGGGACACGAGTCATTTCCCCCCCCCACCCGGCGTTTCCGGCCCGGCTGTGGCCAACTGGACACGGAGTGTGGGGCGGGGGGAAGGGGCAGGTGGTTGGGGGGCTCATGGCCCCCCCCGGCGCATCCCTGTCCCCCCATGGCGCCCCCCGTCCTCGCTGTGCACACGGTGTGCACACCAGATGTGCCCCAGATGTGGCGGGGTGGGGAGGGGGGCAGGACGAGGGCCCCCCCTCCCCGGGCCAGGCTGTGTCCCCCGTGGTGACGGGGACGTCGTGGCCAGCGTTGAGCTCAGTGCGTCCCTTGGGGGGCCGCGCTCCCCCCCATCCCACAGCCTCCAGCCGGGTCCTGCCGGCACAGGGGAAACTGAGGCACGGCCGGGTGGGTAGCAGGAATTGCCCCCCCACCCCCACCCCGGGATCCATCACCCCATTCCCGGGATCCCTTGGAGCTGGGGGGGGGGGCCCGGGTGTCTGCCTCTGCTGCTGCCTTTCGGGGGGGGTGACAACATCGGGGGGGGTGACGGGCCCAGGGCCATCTGTCACCCCCGCCCAGCGGCGGCGGCCGGCGGGCTGAGCACCCACCCGCTCGGTGCATGAGGCGGCCGGGCTGGCCGGACGCCTGGGCCCGCTGCAGACGTGACTCAGTTTCCCCCCCCCCCAGAGCGGGGGCCGGGGGGGGGGCGGGGTGACTGTGTCCACGCCGTGTCCCGCCGTGTCAGCGCTGCCATTGTCCCCTGGCCGCACAAAGGCCCCTTGTCCCTGCGCTCATTGTCCCCTGGGCTTTTGTTCTGCCCGGGGGGGTGACGGGGGACAGGGAGGGGGTGCGAAAGCGACGGGCCCGGGGCGCGGGGGGAGGGCTGGGAATGAGCGAGGGAGAGGATAGAGGAGGAAGGCCGGGGAGGAGGAGGAGGAGGAGGGAGCGGCGGGGGGGCCGCCCCGGGCCGATGGTTTCCATCTGGCCGCAGGAAGCGGCGCCGGCCAAGCGGATCGGCGCTCGGCCCCCCGCCCGCTCCCGCCGTCCCCGGGGGCCTCGTGTCACCCCCTCGGTGCCACCGGGGCCACCCCAAACTGGGGGGGTTGGAGGGGGGCAGCGCCCCCTTTCCCTCCGGCCAAATCCCGAAGCGGATCCCAGGCGCCCTGGGCCGTGTGTCCCCCCGCCCGCCTCGGGGAGGGG
>NW_020455701.1:228630-245722 GCF_003342845.1 Nothoprocta perdicaria | reverse complement strand
GTGCAGCCGCGTGGGCGCCCGTGGCCCCGGCCCTGTCACATCCCATGAGCGTCACATGAGTGACGGGCCAGCGGAGCGGCGGCGCGCGCGGCGCCGCGGGGAGGCTGAGGCCGGGCCGCTCGTGACGCGCGTGTCCCTGCGCAGCCATGGCCGAGTACCGCAGGCTGCGCGAGGAGCTGGCGCAGAACATCACGGCCGAGGACCTGGAGCAGCTCAAGTGCGCCTGCAAGGAGGACATCCCCAGCGAGCAGAGCGAGGCCATCGCCACCAGCCACCACTGGTTCGCCTTCCTGGAGCAGCACGGCAAGCTGGACAAGGGTGAGCCCCGTCCCCAGCCGGCCCTCATCCCTGTCCCTGATCCCTGTCTTTTGGCTCTTCCCCATGCCTGATCCCTGGCCCCTGCCTTGCTCCCTGTTCCTGTCGCCCACCCCTATTCCTGTCGCTTATCCCAGTCCCTGCTGCCTGTCCTGATCCCCATCCGTGTCCTTGTCCCCTGCCTCAATTCCTTTTCCCTGTCCTGGTCTCCTTCCCTGATCCCTGTCCCCTTGCCCTCCTTCTTGTCACTATCATGGTCCCCAACCTTGTGCCAATCCCCATCACCGATCCTTGTCCCTTGATCCCAGTCCCTGTCCCCTTTCCTGGTGCCTTCTGTCCTGTCCCCATCACAGATTCCTCTCAATCCCAATCCTTGTCCCCAATCCTGGTCCCTTCCCCAGCCCTGAATCCCTGTCCCCTGTCCTGTCCCCAGCCCTGTCCTGCTCCCGGTCCCAGATCTTGTTCCATCCTCCATCCACATCCCTTCTCCCGCTCCGTGTCACCCGCTCCCCTCTCCTGTCCCAGGCCATGTTCCCAGCGGGGTCCTTGTGCCCTTCCCTTGTTCCTGTCCCCATCCCCATCCAGTCCCCTGTCCCCACCCTGCTGGGACCAAGCCCTCCTGGGTGCTCCTGTGCGCTCCTGCACATTCCTGTGTGCTCCTGCGCACTGTGGCATGCTCCTGTGCACCCCTACACACGCTTGTGTGCTCCTGCATGCCCTGGCATGCTCCTGCATGTTCCTGTGCGCTCCTGCACACTTCTGCATGCTCCTGCACGCTTCCGCATGTTCCTTTGCACTCCTGCACACTTCTGCATGCTCCTGCACGCTTCTGCATGTTCCTTTGCTCTCCTGTGCACTCCTGCATGCTCTTGCACACTCCCGTGTGCTCCTGCATGCTCCTGTGCAAACCTGCACGTCCCTGCATGCTCCTGTGTACTCCTGCACACTCCTGCATGCTCCTGCACGCTCCTGCATGTTCCTTTGCACTCCTGCCCACTCCTGCATGTTCCTGCACGCTCCTGCATGTTCCTTTGCACTCCTGCACACTCCTGCACGCTCCTGCATGTTCCCTTGCACTCCTGCACACTTCTGCATGCTGCTGTGCATTCCTGCATGCTCCTGTGCAACCCTGTATGCTTCTGTATGCTCTTGTACATTCCTGCGTGCTCCTGTGCAACTCTGCATGCTCCTGTATGCTCTTGTGCATTCCTGCATGCTCCTGTGCAACCCTGCATGCTCCTGCGTGCTCTTGTGCACTCCTGCACGCTCCTGCATGCTCCTGCCCATTCCTGCACGCTCCCGCGTGCTCCTGCACGCTCGTGCACGCTCGTGCGCGCGCTCACACGGCCGTCCCGCAGACGACCTGTCCTACATCGAGCACATCTTCGAGATCTCGCGCCGGCCCGACCTGCTCACCATGGTGGTGCAGTACCGCACGCACGTGCTCAAGATCTCCGAGGAGGACGAGGTGGACACCAAGCTCACCCGCATCCCCAGCGCCAAGAAGTACAAAGGTGGGAGCCTGCGCGGAGCCCCCCGTCCCCCCGGGCGGTGCCAGGGACCCCCTTGTCCCCCAGGGTGGTGCCAGGACCCCCGGGAAGGGCTGGGGACACCCCTGTCCCCCCGGGCGGAGCCAGGGACCCCCTGTCCCCCAGGGTGGTGCCAGGGACCCCGGGAAGGGCTGGGGACACCCCTGTCCCCCCGGGCGGTGCCAGGGACCCCCTTGTCCCCCAGGGTGGTGCCAGGACCCCCGGGAAGGGCTGGGGACACCCCTGTCCCCCCGGGCGGTGCCAGGGTCCCCCCCCCACCACCTCAGGGTCCCTGGGGGCCCCAGCGGCTCCCGCTGACCCCCCCATCTCGCAGACATCATCCGGCAGCCCTCGGAGGAGGAGATCATCAAACTGGCCCCCCCGCCCAAGAAGGCCTGAGCGGGGGGCGAGGATGAGGAGGAGGATGAAGGCCGCGGCCCCCCGTGTCCCCCCGCCGCCCCTCCCAGCCCCGGGTGGGCAGGGGGGCTGCCACGGGCACTAACAAAAGCCCCCCCGGGGCGGCTCTGCGTGTGTGTGCGTGTGTGTCGGGGGGCTTCGCTATTCCCAGGGACCCCCCCCCCAAAACCAACCAACCTTGTGGGGAGGGGCCGGGCATTGGGACCCCCCCCAGAGGCAGTGCCATGGGGGGGGGGACAGGAACCAAGAGGACATCGTGGGGAGGGGACGAGGGACAGGGCACGTTGTGACAGGGAGGAGAGTGGGAGCGGGGGGGGGGCGGGTATTTACCGGCCCCCCCCCGAGAGGGGACAGAAGATGGAGTGAGTTTGTGAGGCCTCAGTCCTTCTGGAGCGGGGGGGGATGCTCTGCACCCCCTTCATCCTCACTGGGGCCATGGGAGGGGTTGAGGAGGTGACGTTGAGGGGGACAGTGAGATGTGACCTCCCCATGGTGGCAATGTTCAATTGGGGGGGGGGGGACCCAAGGCCCCCCTCCCAGCACCCTGGTGCCCTCTCCCCCCCCATGGAATGGGGGAGCCCCTCCCCAAGGCCACATTGACGAGGGGGGGGCTGCTCCCAGGCCCCCCCAGTGCCATAGTATGTGTGGGGTGACGCTGCAGGGGGGGGGGTCCCAGGGGGATATTTGGGGTTCAGCAGCTCTAGCTACTAACGGGGGGGGGGGGGGGGGATCAAGGGCTAGCCAGGGGGGCACCGGAGAGAGTTTATGTTAATATATTTTATTTAATAAAAGCTAAAACCCGCAGAGCGCCTGTGCGCGGCCGCCGGCTCATCTGTGTCCCCCGCCCCCCGGCTGCGCCCCCCCCCCCTATTTATTGTCTCCAGTGCCCCCCCCCCCGTGTTTCTTGTTGCAAAACTGACTGTTCTTGACCCCCCCACCCCACCCCGTGAGATTCTGCGGGGGAGGGGGAAGGCGCTGGCCGGGGCACCCATGGGTGGGGGACCCCGCGCTGCCCCCGCCCGCGCCCCCCCGGTGCCCCCCGCTCCGACCGCGCTAACTGTGTGTACATATACCTGATAAACAGACGTCTATCAAAGCACCGCGGCTCTCGTGGCTCTGTCGGGGGCAGCTTCGTGGGGCAAAACGCAGCAAAAAGGGGTAAAACGGGGAGGGAGACCCAGCCCCCCCCCCCCCCAGGGTAACCCCAACCCTGCCGACAGCAGAGCCGCAGCACCGCATCTCTCCATTGGTTTTTATTGCATTTATATATAATATATATTCAAACTTTTACAATAATTTTAACTTGATAACATCCGAGTTCAATTTGTTTTTAATACATATAAAATTAGGCCTCTAACCAGTGATGGGAGGGGGGGCAACGGCAGGGCGGGGGGGGGTGGAAAAAGAGGAGAAATCCTTGCCATAGCTCCCCAAAAATAAGAGATTTCCTTAAAAGTAACAGGAAAAAAAAAATTAAAGGAAGTTTCCTGTCTCCTCCGAGCTATGGTGGGTGCCCTGGTCCCCCGGTGGAGGTTGGGGACAGCAGGGGCTGCAAAGGGACTCGCAGGGGGGTGGAAAGGGGGGCAAACCAAGTGCAAATCACTGATATGTACAAACTAGACAAGCATCTCTGCAAACGCCCCCGGGGGGGGGGACACGTGGCCCTGGGAGGGGGGGACAGGGGGCCCAAAATGTCCCGTTCCCCCCCCCAAAAAAAAAGAAAGAAGGAAAAAAAAAGGAAGGAAAAAGCCAAGGTGGAGGCGGCTGGGGGGGCCAGGGCTGGGGGAGCCTGGCCCCCCGGGAACATCAATAGAAAATCGGTGGCCCCCCGGGAGCAGAGGGCCCCCCGCCGTGCCCCCATCCCCGGCCCGGGCGGGCAGGGGTCTCACCCGGCCCTGAAAGCTCCCGGTGGTGGCGGGGCCGGGCGGGCAGCGCTCACGAGGGCATGCACTGCACCCGGTCCGGGCCCTCCTCCTCGTCGTCCGACGTGTCCGACGAGCTGGGCGACTCGTCCGAGTCGCCTTCGGGCGCCCCGCGCTCCCGCCGGCGCTGCCCGAGGAAGAGGAGGGCGATGAGGAGCGCGAGGGCACGGCGGGGACGCGGTGACGGCGGGCTCCGGCTGCACCTACCCGGTGATGGCGCCGCTGCCGCAGGTGGTGCATGAGGAACCAGAGCATGTGGCTGTCGAACATGTCCGTGTGGTGCAGGCTGTCCTCGTCCCGCTCCAGCTTGTTCTTCTTGATGACCTGCGGGGACAGGGAGAGCGGAGCGCGCGCGGTGCCGCGCGGGGCACGGGCCGGCCCCGGCAAAGGGGCTCGCGCGCCCCGTGCCCGTCCCCACCTCCTTGAGGCCGGCCAGCTCGGTGGGGTTCTCGGCCGTGGGCGCCCAGATCTTCACGTCGTGGTCGAGGCCGCTGGTGGCCAGGACGGGCAGGTGGGGATGCGGCTCGAGGCAGTTGACCTGGGGCAAACGCGGGCGCTGGAGCGGCTGAGGCGGCCCGGCTCGGAGCCGCGGCTGCGCCGGCGCCCACGCACGCCGCTCCGGCTCCCTGGGAGCTTCCCGGCCGGATGCCGCTCGGGATGCGACCGCGCCGGGCGCAGGGCCTGGGAAAGCCGAGGCCGGAGCAGCTGCAGCCGCTTCCTGCCCTGGCCGCGGCTGCGGCGGCTCCGCGGAGCAGCGGCCGCCCCGGGGCTCTCGGGGCTGCGGTAGCTCCCCAAAGGCTGGTGGTGCCCGTGCGTTTCCTCGGCCCTTCCGAGATACTGCTTCAACTGCCCCTCAGGACGAGGAGGAGGAGGAGGATCTCGACCGCAGCCTTCACCTCAGCCTGCCCGGCCATTCCCACACGGCCATTTCTCATTTTGGAAGCTGTTGGGACTCCATCACCGCCGCCCACAGCCCTCATCCATGTCGGATTCCCAGGCATCCCAGATTCCGCTCGGTCACCCCTCCCGACACAGGGAGCAGCTTTTGTGCCGAGCACCCCGCATGCAGAAGAGCTCGAGGGAGCCACGCTCGGATTTCGTTAGGAATCCGAAGGGACACACAGAACAGCAGCAAGTTGGCAGGGCGCATGGCGCGAGCCAAGATGGGATAAGAACCCCCCAGACTGCTGCCAATCCGTGGCCTGGATAACGAGGGCGAGCTCGTTAACGTGACAGCCGCTCGCAGCGCGCGGTGCCAGGAGCCCGCGGCACAAACTCACCACTCCTCCCTTGTCGCCCTCCATGAACTGCACGATTTGGCAGGACGACTTCTCCCACAAGAAGATGTGGCCGCAGTCGCTGCCGCTCACCACAAACTCGCTTTTCGGGCCATAAAAATTGACACCTTTCACTGAAAAGGGAGAGGAAGCAGCAGCCTGAGGCCAGGCGAAGCCGGGCAGCGCTCCCTGCCATGAATTCGCTTCCTCCCTGGCAGCGAGCAAGTTTCCAAGGTTACCGGCGTGGATCTCTTCCGTCCCCAGACACATAATAGCTCATTCTTTGCAAGCCCAAGAGTTTGTGTTAAGAGCCTTTGAGAGGCAGACAAACCAGCAGCGCTGCACGAACGAGCCCAAGGGGGGCAGTTTTCCCTTGGGGTTGCTCTGGGGACGGTCCCCCCAAACCCAACCTGCCCTAGAGCCTCATCTTGGGCCAAAAAAAGAGGGAGAAACTGCCCTCGGCAGCCCCCCCAAGGCTGCCACCAGGGACCCGGAGGTGGGAAGGTTTAATGGTGACTTGGGGATGCAGGCGCAGCGCCTGCTCCGCTCGCTGGGAAGGGCGGATGCAAGGGACACCGCTTCCCAGGCGGTCCTTACCAGTGGCATTATTGCGGTGTCCCTTGTACCTCTTGATGTACTCAGCCCCGTCGCTGTGCGAGGAGTTGAAGAGATAAATGTCCTCGTCGTTGTAGCTGGCCAAGAGCTCTGGCACGAGACAAGAGGGACAGGCAGAGGGGCATGAGCAGCGAGCGCCGGCGCGGGGAGCCGCCCTGGTCCCGGCCGCGCGGGATGGGCGGCTCATCCGGCAGCCACCCGGATCAGAGCCGCCCGGATCAGAGCCGCCCGGATCAGAGCTGCAGCTCCGTGCGGACCTTGCTGCACATTCCTCCCTGGGCAGCCACTTCTCCACCCCTCTCCAGGCTGGGATTTCTTTGGTAGATATGTGGGAGCCTCGAGACCCCGCAGCTGGGCAGGGTTGTGTGCCCGGAGCGCAGGGCAGGCGGGACGAGGCGCCTCTCACTCACCTGACCCGTCGTGGCTGTACACGAGACACGTGATGTTAGCTTTGGACTCGCTGTTTACCTGCGGAAAACAGGGACAGTTCTGAGCCCATCTCCTCCTCCCTAAAATGGCCTTGACCCGCAGCACACCTGGGCCGAGCACGCGCCGCTGCCGAGCGCTCGGAGCTGCTCCCTTGCCAAGCCTTTAAAGCCAGGCCATAAAAGCAACATGCTACCCTAAGCCAAGCGGCATTTTATAGATGCTGGAAGATCAGGGTCAAGAGGAATGAAAAAGGAAAAACAATAAAAAAGGCAGGCGGTTTGTTGAGCCTCTCTGCATGTTTTCCAGGCGGGAGGCCGGGGGAGGCTCGGCCAGCGCGCGCTGCTCAGCCTCTTCTAAACAAGGCTCCGTCGGGAGCGGAGCCGCGCGGAGCCTGGCGCCGTTCCGGGCTCTCGCGCGTGGCCGCGAGGGCATCGCGGCTGCTGGGGGTCCTCTGTGTGTCACTCCCCGAGGCGGGTCCCCCCGGCCCTGAGCCGCTTACCAAGTGCTGCGGGCAGAACTTCTTTAGCACGCCGTTGTTTTCGTTCTCATCTATTTTTCGCTGGTCATAAATCCTGCGGGAAGGATGGCAGCAGTTGGACGCACACTCGAGACCCGGGCCATGCTTTTCACACACTGCTTTTTTATGGAGACTCCCATTAAACCCAGCTGGGGAATCACGGCCTGCCCGTGACACTGGCTGGAGGCTCCAGCCTTTGCCAAGGGACCCGAGCGGCCTGGGTTAAGAGAAACCTCGGCCAAAGCAGCTTACTGTCACCTCCCATCAGGCTGGAACTGCCGGTTGGTGGCTTGTGACAACGGCAGCGGCGGCCTGCGACCTGCGTGCGGGGCCCTGCGCCACAGCCGTGTCACGGCTCTGCAGAGGGGCCGCGCGTGTCACCCCGCTTGTCCCCGCGCTGCATGGCCTCGCGGCGCCCAGGGCGGCCCTGCCGGCGCCGCCGCTTGTGGGCGGCCTCCGCGGGGCCCGTGCCAACGCCTCCCTGCCCGGCACCGCGGCAGAGGCTGCCTGCGCCAGGCGCCCCGCGGAGCTGGGGCTGCCACGTCCCCAACGTGCCCAAGAGCGGCCCCCGCGTGTCCACAGGGAGCCAAATAGCCCCGCAGGGAGCCCGGCGGCCGCCTCGGCCCCGCTCAGCCTCGCCAGGCTGAACGGCAGCCAAACCCAGCGGCACCAGTGCGGGAACGCTCTAGTTTCTGGAGCTAAACCCAGTGCAGGCTCCGGCTGCCGGCACAGCCAGGCAGGGATCTCGGCATCCCTTCCCGAACGTCTCCAGCCCCGGCTTGAGGGCACTGCAAGGACAAGCTCAGGACTGAGCGCTGGTGGCTCCGGGTGGGATCCGAGGGTGGGAAGAGGAGCCCAGCTAAGGGCAGGTGCCCGCGCTGCAGCCGCCAGCTCACGGGCACGTGAACCTGCCGCACGATTCGCTTTGCCGAGAACAGGCGCCAGGGGAGCTGCAACTTCAGACCCCTGAGCGCCAGGAGGTCTGTGCTGAAGAAGGAGACAACCAGGTCCAGCCTGGGAGGTTTCTGCCCTGAGCACTCAGGGCACCACAGAGTGGAACCACTTTAGAAACCAAGGGCAGGAAGGGAAGAGAATCATGGTTTCAAGCTAATGGGACACGAGGTAGATGCTGCATGGGATTAAGGAGGGTTGTGCACTGAGGAAGGACGTGGGGCTTGTGTTTGCCACATAAGGAGCTCAATCCTGCTCAAAGTAAGACAGTCCCTGAGCTTAACCTCAGCGCTGACACACACTGGGACCTAGGGCTGCTTGGGGATCTAGAGAAGATTTCTCGGAAGCTCATTAAGAGAATGGCTCGTTCCCGAGGGAAGGATCTCCCAGCCCCAAGGCAGGCTGCAGAGTGGATCACAAGGCTAAAGCCCAAGGGATCCAAATCCTTCTCTCTTAATCCCACTCCTCTTAATACTGCTCACGGGAGAAGAGCCTTTCGAGGCACTACTGACTCAAGCCACGGGTGGATCCGGGGAACACGGGAGCCTTGAGAGCTCCTTGGGGCACTAACCCCAGAACGTGGGGATGTTCAAGCCCATTTTGAGGGCACAGGATCGGTTCCCAACTCACCTCACAAACTGGTCTCTGCCCCCCACAGCAAACTGGTAGGTGTTGGCCGGGTTCACGTAGATCGTGTACAGCCCCACTTTCTTCTCCTTTTCCTTTGTCACAACTAGTTTCCTTTAAGAGACAAGGAATAAAAAGAATAACAACAACAACAAAAAAAATCTACCTCGAATTCAAAACAGGGTCCAGATGGGAAATGCAGGAGCTCTGCGAGTCTCTTACTCACTCCCAGGCAAAAAAATGTAAAAAAAAAAAATATAAAAAAATCTGCTTCCAAATTGGAGCAAGCACATGCTCTGTCTATGAATCAAGTAACGCAGAGTGAAATCATCCTCTGGTGTTTTCATCCAAGATGTGTGAAGGGCTTCACTGCGCGAGCCCGACAGAGCTGGACACTTTGCAGCAAGGACGGTGCCGGAGCCGCACCGGGCAGAACCGCTCGCCTCCTATTTCCCCCCTCTCCATCTCCCCATAACAAGGGCCAGATTTTACTGCACCCGCCACACGCTGCGTCCCCTCCGCCAAGAGCCTGGGCTCGGTATTTGGGCTTTGCAGACGCGCACACAACCCGAGGCAGCATCCCCGAGCAGCAACAGCAAGCTCCAAAAGCTCGTCTTTATTCTAATTATACCATTCGGCTTAATGAAAGCTGGGAGCTGCCTACGGTCTGCCTGCACTCCCTGCCTCCGAAGCGGTTTCACATTCCTATGGTGACAATTCCCTGCGAGCATCACACCCAAACAGCAGCATGGATCTCCAGAAAGGGAAAAACAGAGGAGTGCAGAGGAGCCCCAGGCCCACCCCAACTTACTGACCGACAACCCCCTTTCCAAATGGCCCCTGCAAGTAACGGAGCAGGGCGAGGAGGAAGATTAAACACAATTGTTTTGAAACGCCCCGGTAGTTTTTATCCTGGTTATGAAACAGATGGTTTTAAGGCTGGAGACCAAAGCACTTGCACACACAAATAAAAACCAAACCACCAGGAGACAAGCTCTGAAGCCCTCGGTTTTAAGGAGGATCATCTTCAAAACAATATTCTGCTGCATCGGAAAAGTACTATGATATCAAAACCAGGCGTCTGTTTTAATACTCGCCGTGGATTTATTTTGGAAGCTTGTCAGAAGCGACAGATCTCCGAGATGTGTGCTGGATCTTAACCCATAATACCCGGCTGCTCGCTAATTATTGCTTTCCAATTAACTACAACAGTGCTCGGGCAACGAGAGAGCCAGGCAAACTACAAGCTCCAAGTTGCTGCCAGCGTGGAGCGATTTGAGTGCTGTAATTAATGAGCCGCTTTGCTGGGCAGAACGGGAGCAGCTCTCTGAGCGTTTTACACCTGGAAAAGTCAGGGTCCCCAGCGAGGCAGGCGCTGCCTTTGGGACGGATAATTTGGTGTCACACTTTGGGACGGATAATTTGGTGTCACACTGGCAGCCTGCAAGGGACACGGACCTGCCACACAGGCTTCATTTTTAGGTCCCATTTAAAGCGGGTCCAAAGGTCCCAAAGCCAGGGGAGGAGGGAAGGTTCAAGGACACTACCGAGCTGCAAGGTTCATATCCGTATCCTGCTGCACGGAGAGGACGGCACCGGCCGCCTGAAGGCTCCGTGCTCTGACCTCGCCCCACGGGAGGCTGAGGTTTAAGAGCCCCCCCAGCCCCACATTGTCCCCCTTTTTGGCCACGGGGCGAGCACGGGCGCAGCTCTGGGAGCCGGCCCCACGCACAGCGCAGCCGCGGGCCCCACGTCTCCCTTCCTGGGGTCCCGCAGCCAGAGCACGTAGGGAAATACTCACGAGGCGGGCCGGTCTTGCCGCAGATCAATGGTGAAGACTACAGCATCTTCACCTGCTGATAGGAAAGTGCATGGAGAATCCGGTTCTAGGGCCAGCTGGAAGATAAATACTCGGGCATTGGTTCCCTTTTTACCTAACAAGGTGGTAAGACCCCCTTCTCCCAGCAGACCATTAGCAATTAACAGGCACCAAAACAGCACCGAACCCCCTACTCCCAGTAAAAGCAGCTGCTGCAGAGGCTGCACAAACCCTGTGCATTTGGCCTCAGCCGTGTTCAAGGGCCAACGCCTTCCTCCCCGTCCCCAAGGGCTGCTGCCCAAGAGGGACGTGTCCTCCCGGACAGGTCACACCACCCCAGCCGTAAAACAAGCAATTAAGAAGCGACCCCCGCTGAATACAACTGCTTTGTCCAACAGAGACGTCGAGGGAGGACGGGGACGGCCCCTCGGCTTCCCGCAGGGCCGGGACGCCTGGCCGGGGCTCCGGGGCTCCGCAGGGCTGTGCACGGCTGCCGTCCTGCCCCGCTGTGCCCCACTGTGCCCCACTGTGCCCCACTGCGCACGCCGCGCCGCGCTCACCTTGTGCGAGGCTCCTTTGTGCTGCGCCACGCGCTTGGTGTTCTTGCAGCACTGCGTGGCCGAGAGCTCGGCCACGCGGACCTGGCCATCCCGGGCGCACATGGCCAGCGTGGAGTCGCCGCTGTTGGGAAGGAACTTGGCCTACAAGGGAGCAGAGGGACGGGCGCTTTCAGAGCCGGGGCACACGCTCATGTCTAGGAACGGCGGGGCCCGTCAAGCAGGACGGGGCCCTGCAGGGATGCGACACCCACCCCTGCCAAATCCCACAGGACCGGAATCACCGGCGCTGGACACGTGGAGCGCTTGGATCCGTGGAGCTCAGCTCCTCCCCATTATTACATGGGATCCAGGACCCTCAGAGCGGCCCTGGCAGTGCCAGGCACCGGCGGGGACGCGGCCGGTGGCAGCGGAGCTGCACAGGGCCCGGCCGGGCCCCCTCTGGTGGTAGCAGGGCCGTGGCTGCCGCACGCACAGGGACATCCCGTGCCCTGCGGACACGGCTCCTGCCCCACGGCTGCTCCCAAATCGCCCATCCCGCCAGGGCTGGGAAGCTCCAGCAGCGACAGAGGAGCCCCCTGCGGCTGCCAGCGCCACCAGGGACCTGGAGAGGGGCCCGCGCCCCGCGGCATCCCCGGCCAGACCCCGCGCCCTCCTCACCTGGAAGACGTTGCTCTTATGGCCGCTCTCGAACTCGAGCACGGGCTGCCTCCTGACCCAGTCCCACACCACCACCTTGAGGTCGTCGCTGCCGCTCGCGAGCCACGTGCCGCGCTGGTTGAAGTGCAGGGTGTTGACGCAGCCCGTGTGGCCCTCGAGGCCGTGCTGCAGGCGGAAGCGCTGCACGAAGACGCGGGCGCCGCACGCCTCGTACACGAAGCGGGCGCTGCAGCCCAGCTCGCGCTCGCGCAGCGCGTGCACCGCCTGCCAGCGCGGCTGCGGCAGCGCCGTGGTCTCCGAGGACACCCAGTCCTCCAGGGCCTGCTCGTCGTCCGAGGAGTCTTGCTCGTGGCTGGCGCGCTTGCGCTGCGTGCGGCGCCGCGCCCGCTGCTCCTCCTCATCCTCCTCCTCCTCGTCCTCCGAGTGCGAGCGCTCGTGCGCCCGGCTCTCCTCGGTGATGGAGTAGTGGCCCGTGTCGTCCATGCTGTCCGAGTCCTTCTCCTCGGCCGAGCTCTCCGTGTCCGTGTCCCGGCTCTCCGTGCTGGTGCGGTTGGGCCCCACGTCGTCTCCCGTGAGGCTCAAGCTGAGGTCTGAGGCCTCCACCTCGATGCCGGAGGAGGTTTCCCGGCCTTCCTCAGCGGACATCTCCTCCGGGCTGCTGGACAAGCTGCCTGCACCACACGGACAGCACAGGGAGCCCCTCAGCGAGGAGCCCCACGCGCTCCCGCCCGCTCCTGCTTCTCCCGTCTCCTCCCAGAGTGCCCAGGAGAAGGGGTCGGAGCTCCCCGGGCAGCTCCCGGCACATCTCCGCTCCCACGGGAAACAAGCCCGGCTCCGCTCTCGAACCCAGGGCAACCAGGTGAGGACAGACACTGCAAAGGGACACGGGAGGACGCGGGCACCCCTGGGCGCCCCGCCAGCTCCCTCGGGCGCGCAGCGCTGGCACAAGCGCTGGCCTAGCGAGCTCCATGCCCGCCGCCTCTTCCCGCTTCCACCAACAGTCCGACCGGCTGGGCGCCCCTCGAAGCGCGGGGGAGACGCGGCGCCGGGACGGGGCCCTGCCGCCTCCCTTACCGTTCACTATATCCGTCTTCCCGTCCATGCTGCTCCCTTTGTCCGACATCCTCTCCCCTTGCGCGGTCACCCTGGGGGCGAGAGAATGCAGAGGCTGGAGCGGCGCCGGCGCTGCCCGTCCCGCACGCTCGGGACACCACGCAGCCGGTCCCCTTCACCACTTAGATTCCTACTTAATTAACTAATTAAGCCAGTGTCACTAACTTAACGGCAGGTTGGCGACTCGGAGCGCTTCATGCATCGTCCAGCACTGCCGCCCGGGGGTCACACCCGTTCCCAGCGCCTGCCTCCCGCTCCCTGCTGCCACCCGCTCCCTCTCCACCCCAAGGCACAAAACGCTCCCTTGGGGGCTGCTCATCCTCAGCTGCGCTCGGAGGAACGCCGAGCTACTGACTTGCGCTTGGCAGTAATCGCTCGCAGCGAGACAGCTGCACAAAACACGTCCGCGAGCGCGGAGCCCGCGCTGCACCCCGGGGAGGCAGCCGTGCAAACGGCTCGGATCTGAAACGCAGACGAGGAGAGGCAGCTCGGGAAGCAGCAAGTGGCGACGCCGGGAAACTTCTCGGCACCTGCAGCCCGTGGGCAGCTGCTGAGAAGCTGCTCGAGAGGCTTTTGGAAGCCCAGCGGCAGGTTTTCGAATGATGCCCGCCCGGCGGCCGTCACGGAGCATTTCCCCCTGCCACACGCGGGACACCCTCACCGGACGCTGGATCTAGGAATTCAGTAATTCCTCAGGAGCACATGGGAAACATAAGACTGCAGCTTCCCAGGAGACCGCGCTCGGCCGGGCGCCCGCCCCGCCGCTGCTGCCGGCCCCCGATGGGGACACAGGGGTTAAACCCAGCACCAAGGGGCCGGCGGTTGCGGGGGGATCATCCCGCACCGGGATCACGACGAGGGGATCGCGGGAGCGCGAGGATGGGCCTGCAGAGCCTCCCGGGGCAAGCTGAGCCACGTGAGGCGAACGCGCCCGAGTCACGAGCAGCAGAGCTTTTGCCAAGGTGCAGCAGAAAATAACACTGCGTTTATGCTTTGCTAGGCCGTCGCTTTCCTTCTATTTTTAGGCAGCCTTTTCCACGCTGGGGTTTTAGCTGCTGCTCGGAGTCGGGTGCCGGGAGCCCGTTCCAAGCTCCCCGTTTCCACAAGGGAAACGCTGCGGCTGGCCCCTCATTAACTGCAGCTGCAGCAAAGAGCTGGAGACAAAGCCGTGCTAGACCCGGCCTGGCCACCAGTCCCGGCCCTACCCAGCCACAGGCCGAGGGGGGCAAAGGTCTGGCCCCATCCACGTTTACCAGCCACGAGCCGGGACGCAGCGTGATTCCCGGCTGGGGAACAAGGAGGTTGGCTCGGCCCCGCTTTCACGTGACGCCGCGTGTCACAACCTTGCGCAGTTCTCAGGCGGCTCCACTAGAAAGGGACGTTTCGTGTCACCGGGGAGGTTCACAAAGCGTTTTGGGCGCGGGTGTTTCGTGCTGATCCCTCCTGCCACTCGAGGCCAGCGGCGCAGGGCTCCGCGCGGAGCCGCCGCGCCGGGGAGCGGCGAGGGGCCCGGGCGGCTGCGGAGCCCAAGGGCTTTCGCTGCCCAAACACAGGCGGGTTCCCACAGTCCGAGCCCAGGTCGCGCGGGCAAACACCAACGAGCTCCGCAGAACTCCCTGGTAGACTAGGAACAAGCACAGTGGGAAGGGAACGGGAAGCGGCGCTTGGGGCCGCCTGGTTTTGGGGTGTCCCCAGTCAGGGCTGCCCGGGGTTCAGGGCAAAGGGAATGGGAAGCGGCGCTTGGGGCCGCCTGGTTTTGGGGTGTCCCCAGTCAGGGCTGCCCGGGGTTCGGGACAAAGGGAAGCGGCGCTTGGGGCTGCCTGGTTTTGGGGTGTCCCCAGCCAGGGCTGCGCGGGGTTCAGCAGCCGCACGAGGAGCCCGCGAGTTGCTCGCTCCGCGCAGAGGACAGCGCTGCCGGCAAGGCCGGGTCTGGTCCGCACGAGGCTTCCCCGCCCGGCCCAAGCTGCTCCGCGCGGCTCCCCGGGACAAGGCTTCCCGCAGGGCTCCCCCGGGATGGGCACGGCCTCCTTTCCATGCGGACGGAGCCGGAATCCAAAGGCTTCCGCGCCGCGGGACAGCTGTGGAGCGGTGGCACCCGGCGCCGTGCGGCTCCCGCTCCGGGCACTGCTCCGGAAGCTGCTCCCACTCCGAGCGCTGCTCCCTGCTCCGGGCACCGCTCCCTGCTCCACTGTCCGGCACTTCCTAACCAGGAGCCCAAACAGCCATCCCAGCTGCTCTCACTCCACACATGGTTACGCTCCTGAAACCCGGCAATTACCCTTATCCTCATTAAGGCAAAGGCCTGGGAGAGCCCGAGTGCGCACACGACGCCTCCCTTCGGATCTCTGCTCCCCCCAAGTCACCCACTCGGCTCCATCAGCAGCGCCGTTTCACAGCGGGCTTGTCGTGAAGGCGAGCAACGAGAAACTCACTCGCAGGGGAAAGGAATCCATTACAAGTAATTAGGCTGACTTCGTGTCTCCTCCGCCCACACCGAGGACTACAACCTTGCGGGAAACGGGAAAGCAGATCAGAAAAGGAAAGGAGTGAGGCCTGAGCGGCGGAAGCGGGAGGGATGTTGGGGAAGGAGGGCTCCCTCTGCAGCGCTCGGGGCATCGCGGAGAGCAGGACGGCGCCGCAGCCCCGCGGCCCGGGGGATTCAGGCTCGGCACCAGCGGTGTCCCCGCTGTCCAGGCTCACCTGGAGCGTCGCCACCAGGGCCCGGCCTGCCCCAACGGGAGGGCAGGGTGCCCCAGGGTGCCCCAGGGTGCCCCAAGGCTCCCGTGCGACGGGCACCGTGGGGCAGGCAGCAGCGCAGGGGCACCGGGGAGGCATCGCTGCCTCACAGGGCTGTGTGCGGCCCCACAGGGCGCCCGGCGCCTTCCCCGCTCCCACGCGTGCCCGCCGCACAGCCGCGGGTCGTGGATCCCACGGGAAGCAGCCGACATCCCGCTCCGTGCGGCCGCACGCGGACAGGGTCCCCCCTCTCCCCACAGAGCCTCCGGCAGCCCCACGGGAGCCCCGGGAACGCCGGGATGGGAGGCAGCCCCGGGCCGCTCGCCCCGACACAGCCGCCCAGGCCCTCTCTAAGCTGCCATTAAAACATTCACCCAGCTCCAAAACCACCCTGCAGCCGGGCCCTGCGCCGACGGGAGCGGCGGCACCGGCCGGGGCGGGCGCCGCGGGCTCCGCCGAGCCCCTCACCTCGGCGCCAGCCCCGCCGCGGCGGCGGGGCCACGCGGCCCTCGCGTCTCTGTTTACAGCGGCCGCTCCTGCGCTCGTGTCACCCCGCGCTGCCTTCAGCCTCTTCTATTTAAGGAAAGTTTCCTCATCGGCCCCGCGCTAGGGCGGCCTCCTCCAGGCCGCCGCTCCAGAAAGGGCCTTTGCTCCCCACGAGGAGCCAAAAGGAAGCTTAAACTCCCGGTTAAAACCTCAGTAACTAACAGGCGTCCCCTCAAAACGGCCCTTGCAGCTGGAGACGCCCGGCTGAACCGCGGGGACTCGGCCAGGCTCAGGACGTCCATCCCGCCTCCCTGCGCCTCAGAACCTGCCATGGAAGCCGTTCTGGGGAGCTCTGCTTAACGGGAAAGCTGCCAGGGAGCCTGACACCGCCTCATAATTACACCAATTAAGAAGCTGCCCACCTGCAATTGGGCAGATATCCAGAACTGGCGCCCTGCCCCCAGTGTGGAGGCTCATTAGGAGGCTACGGACACATCAGTTTCCATGTTATCTCTTTGGGGGGCAGGGGAGGATCCACAGACACCCCAGCCCCAACACACCTGGATAGCTGGAGAGGGAGCCCGCGGGGCTCGGGAGGAGGAAGAGGGACAGGGCCGGGACGAGGCGCCGCACGGGCGAGGAGACCCAGGCAGCAGCGAGAAGAGAAACCGCTTTAAACGCGGCCGGATTTGGGAGCGGGGCGCGGTGCTGGGACTCACCTGTGCGGAGCGCGGGGCTCTCCCGCCCGGAGCGGGGGGCTGCGCCGGGGCTGGGGGGGTCGCCGGCCACTGACGGAAACGAGAGGTTAAAGCCGCGAGGCGCCGGGTCCGGCCCCCCCGGGACCCTCCCAGGGCACACAGGGACAACAACGGGGACCAAATCCCCGCGGGGACCCCCGGGGGGGCGACAAGGGGTGCGGGGGGGGGGGGTAAGAAGGAGCCTCTGCCCCCCCGGGGGCCACAAGGCCGATGCTCAGGGACAGACACGTCCCCCCGGGGGGGTCGCCTGGGCACCGCGGGTGGGGGGGGTCTGCCCCAGCCCCCCCATGTCCTGACACCGCCGGGGGAGGCGGCAGGGCCCCCCCAAAAACCTCCCCCGCCGGGGGGGCCACGGGGACCCCCA
>NW_020455701.1:227610-228112 GCF_003342845.1 Nothoprocta perdicaria | reverse complement strand
CCGCCTCGCCGCCATGTTGTTGTAGGGTCGCCGGGTGTCCCCTGCCCCCCAATGTGTCACCCCGTGCGCCCCATATTATTAATGGGGCCACTCCATGTCCCCCCATATTATTATGGGGTCACTCCATGTCCACTCCATGTTATTGTAGGGTCACTCCGTGCACCCCATATTATTATGGGGTTACTCCGTGTCTTCTCCATATTAGTATGGGGGTCACAACATGTCTCCCCCATATCACTGTACAGTCACTCTGCATCACCCCATATTATTCTAGGGTGACCCCACGCCCTCCATATCATTATGGGGTCATTCCATATCCCCCCCATATTATTCCAGGGTCACCCCACATCCCCAGATTACTGCAGTGTCACCGCATGCTCCCCCATATTATTACAGGGTCATTCCATGTCCCCCCATATCACTGTAGGTCACCCCATGTCTCCCCCATATTACTATGGGGTCATTCCATGTCCCCCCATATCACTGTAGGTCACCCCATGTC
>NW_020455701.1:225807-227585 GCF_003342845.1 Nothoprocta perdicaria | reverse complement strand
GTCCCCCCATATCACTGTAGGTCACCCCATGTCTCCCCCATATTACTATGGGGTCATTCCATGTCCCCCCATATCACTGTAGGTCACCCCATGTCCCGCCCCATAACACTATAGGGTCACCACATGTCCCCCTATTATTACAGGGTCACTCCATGCCCCCCATATCACTGCAGGGTCACGCCATGTTCCCCCCACGTTATTGTGCTGCACCATTTCCCCCTGCCATGTTACAGGTCACCCCCTGCCCTCCCCCTGCTCTTGCAGTCCCCCCAACATTAAATGGGGGGTCACCCTGTGTATCCCCCCCCAAGCCTGGATCCCCCCCGCCTCGTTTCTGTGGGGCCACCCCCTCTATCTCTGCAGGGTGCCCCATGTCCCCTCCTTTCCTCCATGTCACCCCGGGGGGCCCCCACCCAGCTGGAGGGGGGTCCCCCATGTCCCCTTTCTTCCATGTAACCTCAGGGCACCCCCACCCTGCTGGGGGGTCCCCCATATCCCCTCCTTTCCCCCCATGTCACCATGGGCATGTCCCCCCCGTCCCCTCCTTTCCCCCATGTCACCCCCATGTCCCCCCCCGTCCCCTCTTTTCCCCCATGCCCCCACCCTGTTTTGGGGTCCCCCCTCCTCAGCACTAGTTCGGGGGCCGGGGGGGGGGTCATGCCTCATCCCCCCACCCCACGCACAGGGCCCCGACCCCCAGCGCTCGTGGCCAACACCTTTATTGGGGGCACAGGCGGCGGTGACGGGGACGCCGCCGCTGTCACCGGAGCCACCTGCAGTCATGGGCCACGCGGGGCCGGGGCCACTCGCCCTGCTCGGGCGCTAATTAGCGGTTAACGAGCTCCGGGGATGGCGCCTCACATGAGGCGACACTGCTCGCCCGCCGCGGTGGCCGCGTCCGGCAGGCTCAGGCCCTCCAGGTCCACGTTGAGGCCGGGTGGCTGCGGGCCAGAGCGAGGTGACAGTCAGCGGCCTGGGGCCCTGCCGGGACCGGTGGCCCCATCACGTCCCAGTGTCCCCAAGAGGGCCCGGTGGCCCCAGCAGGGCCTGGTGTCCCCCACTGGGGGTCCTGCTGTCCCCCACAGGGACTGGTGGCCCCAGCAGGGACTGGTGTCCTAGCAGGGTGTCCTGGTGGCCCCAGCAGGTCCCGGTGTCCCCAGGAGCGGCCGCCGCAGCCCCTGTCCCCCGCCTCGGCCCCATCACGGTCACACAGGCAGGGAAGAGCAGCCAGAGCCGCCGCTGCGGCCAGCGCCAGGTCCTGCAATGTCACCGACCCCGGGTGGCTCTGGCCGGGGCGCTGCCTTGGGGACCAGCCCGGCCCCCACACTCAGAAGAGACTCGGGGGGTCTCCACGGGGACAGACAATGACCCCCGGGAGGGACGGGGACAAGTCCAGGGTGACTCACATGGCACCCATCCCTTCCAGAGTCCCCCAGCCATGCAGGCAATGGGCCGAGCTCCATCTCCAAGGGGAACAGGCGGCCCTGGGAGCAGCTCGAGCTCCCCCGGGAGCAGCTCGAGCTCCCCCGGGAGCAGCTCGAGCTCCCCCGGGTGGCCCCGGGAGCAGCTCGAGCTCCCCCGGGAGCAGCTCGAGCTCCCCCGGGTGGCCCTGGGACCAGCTCGAGCTCCTCCAGGACCAGCTCGAGCTCCCCCGGGTGGCCCTGGGACCAGCTCAAGCTCCTCCAGGACCAGCTCGAGCTCCCCCGGGTGGCCCTGGGACCAGCTCGAGCTCCTCCGGGACCAGCTCGAGCTCCCCCGGGTGGCCCTGGGACCAGCTC
>NW_020455701.1:221597-225587 GCF_003342845.1 Nothoprocta perdicaria | reverse complement strand
TCGAGCTCCCCCGGGTGGCCCTGGGACCAGCTCGAGCTCCTCCGGGACCAGCTCGAGCTCCCCCGGGTGGCCCTGGGACCAGCTCGAGCTCCTCCAGGACCAGCTCGAGCTCCCCCAGGTGGCCCTGGGACCAGCTCAAGCTCCCCCGGGACCAGCTCGAGCTCCCCCGGGGTGGCCCTGGGACCAGCTCGAGCTCCTCCAGGACCAGCTCGAGCTCCCCCGGGTGGCCCCGGGACCAGCTCGAGCTCCCCCGGGACCAGCTCGAGCTCCCCCGGGACCAGCTCGAGCTCCCCCGGGTGGCCCTGGGACCAGCTCGAGCTCCCCCGGGAGCAGCTCAAGCTCCTCGCCGCACGAGCGGTCCCGGTGCGATCAGCTGGTGCAGGTGCCACCAAGCGGCACTGGGATCCTAAAGGCCCCGGGCAGCGCAGGATGGAGCTGGGAGCTTGGTCGCCCCCCACGCCACATTGTCCCCCTTTGTCCCCGCGAGCCACAGCTCCGGGTGCCCTTCCCGCCGGCCCCGGGCGCCCTTCCCTCAGTTCCTCGGCCGGCCGGCGAGGACATCCCAGCGCGGGGCTGGGCCCGGGGAGGGGCACCGTGTTGGGCACTCACCGACTCCCCCGCCAGCTCCTTGGGAGGATGCCCCAGGTCCTGCAGCTGCGGGACGGGGGCAGAGGTTGGCGGCGGGCCGGGGGCCGCCCCGGCGGGGCACCGCTCCGCGCTCCCACCTGCTGCATGAGGTCCAGCACCGCCTCGAAGCGGGCCCTGTGCTCCGCCTCGCCGTCCGTGGGCCGCTCGGCCTCGAACTGCTCGCAGATCTTGCCCATGACGCTGTGCTGCTCGCGGTACTTGTCGTACTGCTCCGGGGACAGGCGGCCGCGGTGCAGCTGCAGCCACTCGGGGTACTGGGGTGGAGAGGGTGGGTGGCACCGGGACTGGGACCGGGGCGCGCGCCCCCGCGCCCACCCCTCACCTTCTCCGTGATCTCCTTGAGCGACGGGTAGAGCACCTCCTTGGAGAGCAGGTTCTGCATGATGTTCTGCATGAGCGGCACGATGCTGCCCTCGCCGTCGCCCTCCTCCAGGCCCAGCCCCTCGATGGCCTTGGCCAGCTCCTCCTCGGACACGCCGGAGCTCTGCGCGGGGAGCCGCGGCGTGGGGCGCCGGGGGCGGCGCGGCTCCCGCACGGCGCCCGCCCCGGCCCTACCTGCAGCTCGTCGGCGTTCCTGGCCAGGCCGCTGAGCGTCTCCTTGAGGCACGACGTGAACTCCTGCTGGGACGCGCTGTCGCTGCCTGCGGGGCCGTGGGATGCGGTCAGGGGGCTCCGCGGGGGACACGGCTCCTCCCTCGACCGCGCTCCGCTTTTCTCCCCGAGGGTTTCCCTGCCCCTGGAGGGAGAGCCCAGCTGGCCCGGGGCGCTGGGATGACCCCCGCAAGGTCCCCAATGCTCTGAGGTCCCAGAGACCCCCAACATGAGCAGGGGCTGCTCCTGGAGCGGGCACTGCCACTGTGTGCCCACGCGCAGCCTGCGGCTCTGCCACCGCGGGAGCAGCTCCTGCCGGGGTGACCGCGAGGAGCATCCCGGGCAGCCCGGGACGGCGGTGCCAGGCCTCAACAAGACGGACAAGCGGCACTTGTCCTGGTGCCGCCGTGGGAACACGGCCCGCGCTGGCAGCATGGCCTTTCCCTCCCTCATCCCGGGACGCTGCGGCTCTCCTGGAGCCTCCCACGTCCCTCTGCAAGGCGGGTGGTGGCACAGCGGGTGACGGGCAAAGCGCCGAGGGCCACGCTGACCCCTCCGGAGGCTCCAGCTCGGATGGACGAGATCCCGATCCATCCCCAGCTCGGGATGCTGAGACCTCCAGGCCCCACAAGTGTCCACAGGCACCAGAGAGGGCTGCGAGGGGGGACACGCGGCTGTCCCCGAGAGGGGCTGCGAACGCCAGCACGCGGCTCGGAGCTCCGCGGTGCCTCGGCCTTCCCTGGGACCCTCCCGCAGGCCCTTGCCATGTCCGGGGCGCCTCTTTCCCGTTAGTCCCCGGTCCTCGTCTCACGGGATGCGGTTCTGGGCACATTTCCATGCCTGGGGACAACCCCAGCGCCCAGGCCCCACTTCTGAACATAACAACTGAGCAGTTCCCTAGGATGACTCCATCCCGCACTCCGATGGCCAAAGAGGGAAAAGGGAGTCGTGGGTCCTGGCAGGGCAGGACCTGCGGGAAACTGGAGCAGGGGCCTGTGCAGGGCTCATCCAAGGCCCCGCTCCGTGCCCAGGCCTGCCGAGAGCTCCCCACGGCGCACTGGCCAAGCGGCGGCTGCATCCAGGCCCCTCCGGCAGGGATGCCCTTTGTCCCCTCTGCCACCAAAGCACCCTCTGTCCCGCACCGCAGGTGACAAGAGCAGCTGCTCCCGCAGCCTGGAAGGAGCCTCTGCTCTGCCCCGTGGCCCAGGGCGGCCGGCGGCTCCGGAGCCGGCGCAGAGCCCAGCACGCGGCTCCCGGCGCACGGAGCGGGGACATCCCAGCCCGGCACGGCTCTGCCCTTGTCCTCGGGGCAGGGCCCTGCCCAGCCAGTGCCAGGGACGGACATGGAGCCTGCGGCGCTGCCGGCAGCTGCCGGGGCCGCTCCGGGTGCCACAGCTAAGCCCAGCAAGGCAGGATTTACTTTTAAACTGGTCTGAGCTACCTAAAGGGTTCACCAGGTTGCAACAGGACCCTGTGCGGTGGTGCAAGAGACCGCGCTCGCTGAGCCAGAGAGCAAGGAGGGCTCCTGCAGACAGCGCGGCGGGCACCGGAGCCGGCACGGGGGGCACCAGCGCGGGCAGATGCTCCCGGTGAGGGTCAGGACGCACACGGCACCCGCGGCGACACCGGCACCTCTCCGCTGCCCGGGGAGCGATGCCGGTGGCGGCGGCTCCGGGCAGGCCCGCGCTGCGGTCCAGCCCCACACGTTTCTCAACCCTCTCCTGGGCTGAACCCGACCTGGTTTAGGCAGCGGAATTGAGCCCCAAGCGGCTCCGTGGCGCTTGTCCCCGCGCTCAGACACCCCAGCGACACGCGGCCCGTCACCAGGGCCCGGCACTACGGAAAGGGGAAGGATCCTGCTTCCAAATCCATCCCTCCGTACACCTGCCGGTGCTAAGTGTCGCGAGGCGCCCGCGGGGCTCCGAGCCCAAACTTCTCCTGAGGAATCCAGGCCATGCAGGTCTCCCCGCAGCAGGGATTGATGATGAGCAGCCTCCCAGCGGATGGTCCATAGCCGGGATACAGCAGGATCCCCATTGCCGTAAGGACAGCCGGACAGAAAGGCAGCGGGGCCACATCCAAAGCTCCCCTGGCAGTGGCGGCTGCAGCCGGCACGGCTGGAAGCCGAAAGGCTCCCGGCACCCACGCGGGATCAGCGTTATCCACGGCAGCCCCGGGCGCACGGCGCCGCTCACCCACGCGTCCCGCCGCCTCCGACAGCTTCTGGAACTGCTCCACCAGGTGCGGCTCCTCCTCGGCCAGCTCCTTCATGGCCTTCTCGAACTCCGCCGTGGCCTGCGAGGCCAACTCGCTGTCGAACAAGTCCTGGAAAAACTTCTCCTGGGAGGCGAAGAGCGATTCCTGGGGGACAGAGGCGGCGTGAGCGGCGCTGGGGGGACGGCGCGCGGGGCGGCGGGGTCCGGCCGTGGCCGCCGCACCTTGGCCGCGTCCCCGGGGGACTTGTCACCGCTGTCCCCGCGGGCGGGCGGCGACGGGGCGGCGGGTCTGGCCCTCTCGAAGTCGTCCAGGGCACCTGGGGACGGGAGCGGGCGGCTGAGCGGGCACCTGCGCGGGGACGGGGCCGGCTGGTGACAGCCCCCGGGCCGGGCTGGGGGCCCCGTGCAGCCACACGGGGGACCCCACGGGTTGGGGGACCCCACAGGCCAGGCTGGGGGCCCCACGCAGCCACACGGGGGTCCCCACGGGTTGGGGGACACCACAGGCCAGGCTGGGGGCCCCACGCAGCCACAC
>NW_020455701.1:218202-220282 GCF_003342845.1 Nothoprocta perdicaria | reverse complement strand
GCTCGGGGCTCCCTACGGGAACGGGGTCCTTAGGGGCCCTGCAGCGGCCCCGGGGCTCCCTACGGGAACGGGGACCCCAGGGGCCCTGCAGCGGCCCCGGGGCTCCCTGGCGGCCCCCACAGTGCCCGAGGAAGCCGCACAGAGGCCCGGGGAGGGAGCGGAGAGGCCGAGGGGCCAGCGGCCCCGCTGCCACCCGGTACCGGCTGCTGCTCGCGGCTCCGGCGCCTCCTGGCGGCCGCTCCCGACCCCACACGGCCCCGTCCCGGCGCTGGGGGCCACGGAGCCCCCCGGCCTCGTCCCCCCAAGCCCGCTGGCCCCGCCGGGGTCTCGAGCAGAGGGCGCCTCGCACCCCCTGCCCGCAGCCTCTCGAGCGGGACAAACAGAGATCCGTGGCCGGGACGAGTGTCACCTGCGGGGGACACGAGCGGAGCCTGCGCCGCTGCCGCCTGCTCCCGGACAGCACCCGGCTCCGAGGGGCAGCAGCGCCTGGGCTGCCAGGGAACGGCACCCCAAGGCGCGAGAGCATCAGCAAGACACCGAGGGGACGGACACACAGGGACAGAGCCTGGAGCAGGAGCAGGGCTGGGATGCCCAGGGACAGAGCTCAGAGCAGGACTGGGATGCCATGGATGCTTCTTGCTGACCCTAACGCCACGAATTCAGAGCAAAGTGTTGGTCATGGCAGTGCTGATCAGCTCTTTTGGGACGATTTCGCCCCTGGAAGGCAGGGGGGCTTCAAGAGCAGGAAGCCGGCACCAGGGGACAAAACCTGCGAGTCCTCCAACTGCTTCCTCTATTTCCCAGACCAACTTTAACCCCTTTCTGGCCTAACTCTGGCACACCTTTCCAAAGGGAAGCCAGCCCAGCTCTCCAAGCAACACCTGGTACTGCACAAGCCAGTGCAGGTCTGCAGCCTCGGCAATGGCTGCGCAAGGGGCTCCAGAAGGGCCTCCTTTACACCCGCTCTCCCCTACACGAACATTTCTGGGTTACAGCAAAGAAAATAGCTACAAGCCGTATGATTTTTAATCTCTTTGTAGGAATTTAGCATTTACCATTCCAACACGAGGCTTGTGGAAACAAAGCCTGTCTAAGGCTACTTCGAACTCAGCCTGTGTCTGTCTAAGGCTACACCTCTCCAAGCCTCTCTAAGTCTGTCTAAACTTAAGTCTAACTAGGTTCTTCTAAGTCTGTCCAAGGCTAAGCCTGTCTAGCTCTAAATGTGAGTCTAACTATGCCTGTGTAGGTCTGTGTAAGCCTAAACATGTCTAAGCCTGTCTAAGTCTGTCAAAGGCTAAGCCTATCTAAATCTGCCTAGATGCAAGTCTAACTAGGGCTGTCTAAGCCTCTCTTGGTCTGTTTATACCTAACTAGGCCTGTCTAAGCCTGCCTAGGGCGAGACAGCGGGGCCGGGAGATGCCGAGCGGAGACGGGAGGAGCCGAGAGGAGCCGAGCGAGACCGAGCGGAACCGAGAGAAATCGGGAAGAGCCGAGCGGAATCGGGAGGAGCCGAGCGATGTCGGGAGGAGCCGAGCGATGTCGGGAGGAGCCGAGCGGTGTCCGGAGGAGCCGAGCGAAACCGAGAGGAGCCGAGTGGAACCGAGAGGAGCCGAGCGAGGCCGGGAGGAGCCGAGCGGGGCCGGGAGGAGCCGAGCGGGGCCGGGAGGAGCCGAGCGGTGTCGGGAGGAGCCGAGCGGTGTCGGGAGGAGCCGAGCGGGCCAGGAGGAGCCGAACCGGGCCGGGCCGGTGCCGCCGCATGCCGGTCCCCCGGGCGCTGCTGGGGCTGGGGCTGCTGGTGACGGCGGCGGCGCGGGGGGGCGGACGGTGCCCGCACCGGCCCTGGGGACCTGCGTGGGACTGGGGCCGCCCCCGCTGCGCCATGTCCGGCCCCGGCGGGCCCCGCTTGCTCGGGTAGCGCCGCCGCGGGGGGCCGGGGGTGCACGGAGGCACCTGGGGAGCAGGGGGGGTGCACGGAGGTCCCTGGGGTGCAGGAGGGGTGCAAAGGGTGGGAGGGGGGTGCAGAGGTTCCAGGGGGTTCCACATGGTGCAAGGGAGGGGCAGGGGGTCCCTGGGGTGCAGG
>NW_020455701.1:213842-217771 GCF_003342845.1 Nothoprocta perdicaria | reverse complement strand
GGGGGTGCAGGGGGGGTCCCTGTGGTGCAAGGGGGGTGCAGGAGGTAGTAGCGGGTGCAGGGGGGGTTGCTGTGGTGCACAGGTGTGCAGGGGGTCCCTGGGGTGCAGGGTGCTCAGCAGGGTGCCCCCCCCCCCAGGGTGTCCCCCCAGGCCTCCCCTGCCCAGGGTGGGCCCCACTCCTGCCTCAACCCTCTTCACCTGCCGGCCCTCCCTGCTGGGGGTCCCAGGCGGCCCCCCCTGCCCAAGGGCTTCCCGTGGTTCCCTGTGCCCATCCCATCCCCATGGTACCAATCCTGTCCCCACGCCACCCGTCCCGTCCCCAGGCAGGCCGAGGCTCAAGCCATCGACCAGGAGCTCTTCAGTGACTACGGGTTCAGCGTGGAGCAGCTGATGGAGCTGGCGGGGCTGAGCTGCGCCACGGCCATCGCCAAGGTGGGCGCATCCCCCCGCATCCCGGCATCCTCCGCCCCGGAGCCGGACACATCCCCCCTGTCTCCCAGGCCTACCCGCCCAGCTCCTTCACCACGAGCCGGCCCGCGGTGCTCGTCGTGTGCGGGCCGGGCAACAACGGCGGCGACGGCTTGGTGTGCGCCCGGCACCTCAAAATGTTTGTGAGTGCCGCGCGGGCGGGAACGCCGGGAGCGCCGGAGCGCCCCGCGCCCGCGCTCAGCCCCCCGTCCTGCAGGGCTACGAGCCGACCGTGCACTACCCCAAGCGCCCCAATAAGCCCCTCTTCGAAGGCTTGAGCACCCAGTGCCAGAAAATGGGCATCTCCTTCCTGCCGGAATTCCCTGCGGAGGTAGGGCGGGCGGCGGCGGCGCGGGCGGCTGCTCCGCGGGCGGCTCCGCTCACGGCGCAGCCCGGCCCGCGGCAGGCGCCGCTCATCGACGAGCTCTACGGCCTCGTCGTGGATGCCATCTTCGGGTTCAGCTTCGCGGGAGCCGTGCGGGAGCCCTTCGGCACCATCCTGGACACCCTCAAGCGCGTCACCGTCCCCATCGCCAGCATCGACGTCCCGTCGGGTGAGGGGGCGCCGCGGGGACGTGCCCGGCGCGGGGCGCTCCGAGGGCCCCGCGCGGATGGAGACGCCGCTGTCCCCGCAGGCTGGGACGTGGAGAAGGGCAGCGCGGACGGGCTGCAGCCCGACACGCTCATCTCGCTCACGGCGCCCAAGAAGGCGGCGGCGCGGTTCCGCGGCCGCTACCACTTCCTGGGCGGCCGCTTCGTGCCCCCCGCGCTGCAGGACAAGTACGCGCTGAACCTGCCGCCGTACCCGGGCACCGACTGCGTGCAGCAGCTCACGTAGCGCCGCGGCCACGCCGCCGCCGCGACACGGCCACGCCGCCGGCGTGCGCCCAGGACACGGCTCTGCTGCCGCCCGCGCCGCTGCTCCGCAATAAAGATTTATTGATGCTCCTGAAGAGCAGCCCGTGCCCTCCCGGCCCGCGCGGGGGACCCGTTCGAGGCCGCCGAGCAGCGGGGCAGCCCTCGCGGGCGGGAAGGTCCAGTGGGTGGCAGCGCCGGCCCGTCCCCGGCAGCACCGGGAGCAGACGGGGCGGCTCCGGGGGCACCGGGTCCGGCCAGCGCCGCGGGGCTGGGGCTGGACCTGCTGGCCAGGCAGCCCCGGCACCCTTCACTCTGCCTCCTCCTCTTGCCTCCTCTTCCTCTTCTTCTTCTTCTTGGGGCTGTGCCCAGCGTGACCTGCCTCATCTGCCTCTTCTGCGGGTCCCTCTGTTGCGCTCTCCTCTCTCTCCACCAGTTCTCGGTGCTTCTTCTTTTTCTTTCTCTTCGTGACCTTCTCCTCCTCTTGTGCTCTGCTCTCCTCCCCGCTGGCCTCCTGCTCAGCCTCTCCTCTGTCCTCAGACTGTTTCTTTCTCTTCTTCTTCCTCCCCTTTTCTGCCGGGGGGCTGCTCCCCGGGGCCCCCGGCCTGTGCGCGGCCAGGAACTCCCGCTCCTGCTGCTCCAGGCGCGCCAGCTTGGCGCTCATGGTCAGGCCGTGCCGGGCGCCCCTGCAACGGGCCCAGGCGTCCGGCAGGCTCTGCCGAAGCCCCTGCGGGGGGGAGCCCGAGCGGGCAGCCCCTTCCCGGCCACTTACTTGTGCGCCGTGCGGCCCCCGCACGCTCGGATCAGCTCCTCGTCCGTGAGCCTGCGGGACGCACACGGGACGTCACCCAGGGCACGGGACGCTCCGCTCCTTCCCGCCAGCACAGCCTTGTCCCGCCGGAGCCGTCGTTAGCAGGAAGGGGATGCGAACGCCCCCCATCCCACCCGGCCTTGCCTGCTGGCCGAAGAGAGGTCCAGCTTGTCCTCGTCATCCTCCTCGTCGTCCTCGTCGCTGCGCTGCGGGGCGACGGGCGCCGGCGCGGCCTCCTCGCCGCGCGCCGTGAGCGTGGCCACCTGCGCGGGAGCGCGAGGCTGAGGAAGGGCTGGAGGAAGGCGCCCGCGCGGCGCCGCGGCGCTCACCTTCACGAAGCGGCCGTAGAGCAGCCCGGCGCCGGCGCCCGCCCGCCGCGGCCGCCGGGTGCTGAGCCCCGCGTCCCGCTCCTGCAGCCTCCTCACCGAGACGTCGCCCTAGGACGCGGAGCCGTCGCGGCCGCCGGGACCCCCACGCCGGGACCCCCGTGCCGGGCGGGGAGCGGGACCCCCCTGGTACCTGCGCCGCCTCTACGGCGATGTTGGCGGCCGACGCGTTGAAGACGTGGTCCCACCAGTGGAAGGAGAAGGGCTCGGCGGCGTCGTGGCCGAGCTGCGGGGCGGCCGCCGGCAGCGCTGCACGGGCGCCCCGGCCCGCCAGCCCAGCCCGTCCTGTCCCGTCCTGCCGCCCCGGCCCCTCCTGTCCCGCCACCTCGGACGGTCCCGTCCCATCCTGCCGTCCTGTCCCACCGCCCCATCCCATCCCGCCGCCCCATCCCATCCCGCTGCCCAGTCCCACACCCTGTCCCATCATCCCATCCCGCCGCCCGGTCCCGTCTCGTCCTGTCCCACCATCCTGTCCCACCGCCCCGGCCCCCCAGCCTGTCCTGCCACCCTTCCCACCCCGTTCCATCCCACCCTTCCCATCCCATCCGGTTCCAGCGGCCGGTGCCGTCCCACGCCGTCCCGCCGTCCACGCCGCCCGCTCACCCCGGCCGTGTCGCACTTGACGCGCACGCGGATGGCCTCGGCGATGCCGTCCTCGCGCTTGCCCAGCCCGCGCCCTGCGGACCGCGGGGCGTCACCGGGGCCCGGGCGGCAGCATCACCCCGGAGCCGGGGCGGGTACCGGTACCGGGGGGGTTGGGGCAGGCGGCCGGTGCAGAGCGGGGGCCGGTGATCCCCAATGGCACCTGGGGACCCCCGGGGGGCACCGGAGGGGGGCACCGGGGGGGGGCCGCACCTCGCTGCCAGCCGTGCCGCAGCAGCTGCCGCTCGGCGAAGCGCATCCCGCGGCCCTGCGGCGCCGGGGGGCTCATGGCGGCGGCACCGGGTCGGGAGCGGGACGGGACGGGACGGGACGGGACGGGACGGGGCTGCCGCCACGCGCCGCCGCCGCGCGCACTGCGCATGCGTGGCCCTGCGCGCGCACGGAGCGGGGCCGCGCGTGGGCGGGGCGGGGTCGGGGGCGGG
The DNA here is from genome assembly GCF_003342845.1 of Nothoprocta perdicaria. NCBI lineage: Eukaryota > Metazoa > Chordata > Aves > Tinamiformes > Tinamidae > Nothoprocta > Nothoprocta perdicaria. The sequence goes on along the minus strand of NW_020455701.1, from coordinate 214,166 downwards.
GCTCGGGGGAGGGCGGAGCAAGAGGCGGTGGCGGAGGCCCGCGCATGCGCAGAGTGCGCGCCCCGTGCAGCGGCGGGTGGCGCGCTGTGCATTGGCCGAGCGCGGGGGTGTGTGGGGTGCGCGCGCCTATAGAGAGCCGCTCCTATGGATGGGGTGAACGCGCCTATAGAGAGCCGCTCCTATGGATGGGGTGTACACAAACCTATACACAGCTGCACCTATGGATGGGGTGTACACAAACCTGTACACAGCCGCTCCTATGGATGGGGTGAACGCGCCTATAGAGAGCCGCTGCGCCTATAGAGAGCCGCTCCTATGGATGGG
>NW_020455701.1:201870-213232 GCF_003342845.1 Nothoprocta perdicaria | reverse complement strand
ATAGAGAGCCGCTCCTATGGATGGGGTGTACACAAACCTGTACACAGCCGCTCCTATGGATGGGGTGTACACAAACCTGTACACAGCCGCTCCTATGGATGGGTGTACACAAACCAATACAGAGCCGCTCCTATGGATGGGGTGCACACACCTTTACAGAGCCGCTCCTATGGATGGGGTGCACACAAACCTATACACAGCCGCTCCTGTGGATGGGGTGCATGCACCTATACAGAGCTGCTCCTATTGATGGGGTGCACACAAACCTATGCACAGCTGCAAATATGCATGGGCTGCACACACCTATGCACAGCCGTTCCTCTGCAAGGGGCTGCACACACACCTATGCATGCAGTTGCACCCCACACCTCTGCACGGTTGCACGTGCATACCCACCTGCACCTTTGCACGCTGCCAGCCGTGTGTTTCCTTCCTGCAGGCGCTCACGGGCTGCACATACACATCCCCAAGCAGCTCCGCACGGCATTGCACACACGAGCTGGCAGCTGTGCACTGCATGCAGCTGTGCAGCCTGCTGGCCCTGCACTGCATGCACACGCATGTGCACCAACACGTGCTGTGCACGGGAACTGTGCGCTGGGCCCTGCGTTACCTGTGCAAACCCGCTCCGGATTTGCTGCGCGGGGGATCGCACAGGCCCTGGCCGTGGTGCATTGCCAAACTGCAGCCGCGTGTTTAAAGCCTGCAACAGCAGCACCCTGCAACAGCAGCACCCTCTGCCACTGCGCAGCACCCATGCCTGTTGCGCGCCTCGCTCGTGTTTATCAGGGATAAACTCAAAGCATTGTCACCGTAGCCCCAGCGTGCTGCTGGCAGGTCTGCAAAGCACAACTGCAAAGCGCAAACAAGGCCCTTCACGGGAGAAATCACTCCACGTCAATCAGCCGGATTCATCGCTACCTGCTGAGGAAATTGCTCCTTCCATTGCATTTTAAGGGAATTAATTCTGTTTACCGGAGAAAAAGCACAAGGAAAGCGCCGGTAAGAAGCACCTTGGGGCAGGTCCTCTGGGAGAGAGGGCCGCGTTGGGTAGAAAGTGCAATTGTGCCTCTAAAAAGGGGGTTGCAGAGAAGGGATTAGGGAAAGCTCTCCGGAGGGGCTTAGGGTTGCACGGGAAAGCTCCCTTCCTCGCCGGCTTTGGAGCAAAGGCTGGACAGAGCTGGTGAGCACCGGGATGCGAGAGCCTGGTAACCACCTTCCTGGCGTTCCCAAAGCAAAGCCAAGGAGATCCCTGGCCAGGACACACCAAGGCAGCAGCTCCTGGCAAGCACAGTGTTCCCTGTGGAAAAGCTGGCCGCAAATCCCCCTCCACCCTCAGCCATTAGCGCTCACCCAGTCTCAGTTTATCCTACAGCCGCTCGGATGCGCTTAAGGCCAAGGAAGCTCCTAAACCAGCCCAGGTTAGTCCCAGACGCTGCCCAAGAGCGTTTCTTTCTACTAAAATGTCAAAAAGGGAAGGAAGCCCCCAAAATCGGGCAGGTTGCCCAAGGGTTCCCATCGTCCCCAGGAAGGAAGTGGGTGGTGGAATTGGGACAGGACTAATTAATGGCAGGTGAGGAGGGGACCTCAATCAGCCTAAATGCAGCAATCAAGGAAGATACATGGAGCGCAGGAAGACGGATGGTTGTGCGCATTTATTTTTCTTTGATAAAAATGGTATGCAAATTACACAGCCACGCAGGCTCCGGGGAAAGTGTCACCCTGCTGGTCCTGGGGAAGGGTTCCTGGGGAACAGTGACATTCAAACACAGCAAAATGGGGGGAGAAGAGGTGGAGAGCGAGCGATGCGGGGGCTGGACGGGGCCGAACATGAGAACTGCAACATTTTCCAGTGGAGAGAAGAGCTCTGTTAACTCGGTTTCTCCTTTTGCTTTTACCCTTTCGTAAGCGAGTCTGCTGAGCACAAGAGTCACCCCCCTAACGCCACTGCAGAGACTGGATTCCGTGTGTGAAAATCCCCCTTTCAAGCACTTCCTTCTGCACAGCACTTTCAACCTCAGGTTCAAGAACAGCAAGCCTGACGCCTAAAGGCATCCTAAAGGCTCCTACACCATCCCCACAGCACAACAAGGCCAGAGGTAAATGTATTTTTCATGCGCATCAACCCTTTAAGCAGGAAATTGGGCACGCACCTGTGTGCGGGGGACACGGGCTCAGCTCATCCAAGGGAAATATCAAGACAAAGGACATCAGAAATTTCCAAGTCACTTCAATTTTTCTTTTGATCCATTCCCAATAAGATGCTGGGAGAAGTAACCAAAACCAACTTGGCTTCAATTTTAAATATTTGCCTGGAACGAGGTCTAGGGGAGGGAATCATGTACAGTTAAAATCAAGCTACTCAAAACACAATCATTCTGTTAAGTAACTAGAAGAATCGCCTCTACCATCTAGAGAGAAGAAGAGTGTCTGAGACAGAGGGCATATTTAGGAAAAAATACACATCTGAAGTCTCTGTGGCCACGATGAGAACTGGAATCCACATACAAGCCAGTTAAAGAGCATTTCAACATGAAATCTTAACTTAGTAGGAAGATCAGGGGTTAAGCTGTATCTTTTTTTTTTTGTTTTGTTTTAAATACATGGACAGCTGTCAGATATGAAAATGATGGTGGGCTTTCTCGAAAGGTCCCCCTGTGCATGTGTATGGATGCGTGTGCTGACRTCTGTGGGGCAGCATGGCAAGAGCTTAGGAAGGCTGGGAGCCCAGCAGTCTCTCAATAGCTGCGTTGATGTCCCCGCCGGTGGCGATGAGCGCCTGCAGGTTGGCCTCGCGGTTGATGAAGCCCATGGCGTTCAGCTGCTCCAGCTGCTGTTGGAATCGCACTTCAGGACTCTGCGCCTGCCACGGGGCAAGGAAGGAAGAGCTGAGACAGGGGCTGCAGTGCCTGCTGGCCCAGCGGGCAGGGTCGGTAAGGGTGGCTGAGCAGGGACCCCACATGAATTTGCACAATGCTGAAACCCTCCAGGCTCTCTTTGGGATGTGAGGGCCACTCCACCGAGCTCTAGCCCAAATTCAGTACCTCAGGTGACAGCGGAGCTGGGAGGAGGATCCCCAGCACTTATCTGTCCCTGCAACCCTTTAAGTTCAAGCCTGTGCAAAAGGTCTCTCTGCTCCCCAGAGAACCAGCCATCCCGAGACACCRAAGCAGGGCAATTTAGCAGAAATCCCTGTAGCCGGGAAAGCCCTGTTGGGGAGCCACAGCCCTAGGGTAGGGGGGGATGAGAAGGGCGTGCGGTTCAGCCCCGAGCTGCCCCAGGGCACGCGGTACCTACTTGAGAGCTTCCTCCAGCCAGGAGCTGGATCATCTGCTGCATGAGCTGCTGTTGAGGGTTACCACCCCCGGCTGGAGAGGCACTGGCCGGCGTCGAAGCAGAGGGAACGGGGTTCTCCGGGATTGTGCTTCCTCCTGTAGAGGACGGGGGCATTCGAGGCATGCCGAAGGAACCGAGGCTGCAGAGAGAAGCAGGCTGTGCTCAGGGCCGAGCCCGGCGGCCGCCCCGACGTACCCACCCAGCCTCGCAGCTCTGCATCTCGTACTTCTCCCCAGAGATAAAATTCTTGAGTGAGGCGACGCCAAATACCACAGGCAAGAGATCGTTTAGGGGAAGCGGCGGGGGGGAGGACCAAACATTTTTCAACCCCTTTTTCCTTTTCATTTGCAGAAAGGGTCAAGGACTTCTCGCACTACATTCAAACAAGCACACAGTGCTAATTAGAGCTCGGAGGCCTGCAGGCACACACGCAAATTCCCAGGGCAGAGGAGCTCTGAATCAGCAGCTCGYCTGCCTCCCGGTACCAAGCGCGTCGCTTCTGCCCGCAGAAGCCCTGGCTACCTTGGCACTAGTCCTGGGGCCTCCGTTTGCAGCGTCTGGAGTCCCTGCTGGATCTGCAGGAGCGCCTGCATGGCGCGAGGGTTGGTGAGGATGGAGAGGGAGTCCGGGTTCTGCATCTGYGGAGGAAAGCAAACGGGCTCGTCTACACGGAGCTACCTGCACCAAGTGGAGAGCAGACCTCCCAGATGAGCTGGGTGAATCACAGCAGAGCCGGGTGCACGCGCCCGCACAGCTAGAGGGATTTGATTTGATTTATTTGAACGAAGCAGCCGCGCTAGTGCAATTAGCTGTCTTAATTTTTGTAAATGCATTACTGTCCACACTGGGGTTTCGCATAGCTTAACTAGTCTCATTTAAAGTTCATCTTCAGGCAATTTAGATTCTTTGTCTAAACAAGCTCTTGCTTTCTCTCTCCCCTTTGGAAGCCCCTTTCTCTGCAGCCCAAACCACCCAGACCCACACGCTTCCTAGTGCGCTCGACCACGCGGCCGAGCTGCTCCCCTTCCTACGGGGGACCAAGGGGGCTCGGGGGGCAGCACAGGGCCAGACAGGGGCCTTTACCTGCTGCAGGAAGACAGGGAGCTGAAGGCGGAGCTGTTCTTGAAGCTGTGGATTCCCAGCAAAGAGGGGGACATTTACCATGATCTAGCAAGAGACAGCACACGTAGGCAGGGTCAGAGGGTGTTAAACCCTCGGCACCCAGACCACGAAGAGCAAGTCACACGTGCCCATGACTCCCTCCCTGCGCTTTCAGCTGACTGCCCTGTTAACAGGGGCTCAGCGAGACAGCTCAGGCTCAGGTCCTGGCAACAGGGCTGAACAGGGGCTACCGCCCACAGGCGAAGGGAGGGCCATTCCCACATCCCTCTGAAAGCCACTGCCTTTTCTTTGGGCATCTACTGCGACAGAGAATGTTTGAAGCCCTAGGGCTCAGGGCTGCCCTTCAAGCTACTGAGAAACACAACCCAACTGCCTATTCACTCAACTCTCAGCTTCCTGCAGAGAGAAACCTGTGCAGCTGCGGAAGCAGGCTGGCCTCGCGGGTGTTGCGCTCGAGGTCGGTCTGAGGGTAGCAGACACGCTGCAACTTTTACCTGTGCTGCAAAGTCTGGGTTCTGGGCAAGAGTTTGCATCATGCTCCGCATATAAGGCGCAGAGATCATGTTCTGCATGAGCTGAGGGTTTTCCGAAATCTGCTGCAGGAGTCCTTGCATCTCCGGGCTGTTAAACATGCCTGTAAGAGGAAGGGAAAAGCAAATAACCCCCTTGCACTGAGCCCTGCTGCAGGGCCTGCAATGCAACACGACGCAGAGCTGCAGTGACTTCACTGGCAGCAGCACACAGCTGTGTGCAGCTCTGCYTGCCACCTCCTGTCCTCTCAAGGGCTACAGGGACCTCTCCGGGTTCCCACAGTGACCCCCAGGCGGGCACACAATGAGGAACCCTTTCTCACTCACRACTGGGATAGAGCCACCCGTCCAGAGAACAGTCCCAGACAGGGAGCCTCCCTGCAGGGAGGTCTGGGATGTGGCCGGCCCCGAGTCCCCTCCTGCRTACGCACCAGCCCCGAGGTTAGCAGCGTTCAGCCCGAAGGGGTTGGATACAGTCGGGGTGCTCTGGGGAGCTGCCGAGCCCGCGCTCCCTTCGCTGCTGGGCGCCTGGCTTTGGGAGGCGGGGGGCGTGGGGCTCCAGGGGTTYGGCAGCGGCTCCCGGTTTTCCGTCCGCAAAGGCTGGGAGCTCGAGCTGTCAGAATTCCCCGCCAAGGAAGAGAACGGATTGTTGCCAAACTAGAGGGAAGAAAAAAAAAAAGAATCAAGCTTAATCAGTCAGTCCTAAAGGAGAGCATCAGACTAAGCYGAGCACGGCATGAGCTAAAGCCCAGCCCACCACATTCAGCGTTTGCTAAACACGTGCCATAATCTGCCTCCCGAGAAACCTGCAACCCTCAGTGCATCACATTCAGAAAGAGGCCAGGCCCCGCGGCGGCCACAGTCCTGAATCCGTGCTCGCTCCTCCGCGCTCCGAGCCAGCGGGATCCCGGCCCGCTGCAGCGCCAAGGCGCCGGCTCCCGTGAACAGCCGGGCCCAGGGAGCCCAGGCAGCAAGCGCAGCTCTCTGCCCACATAAACCAGGCCTTGCAATAAAGGCCAACGACTGGTGCACAGCACAACGGCCCCCGCTAGCGGCCTGGAAAGGGAGGGGACAAAGGGCTCGACGGGAAGAGGCAAGCGCGGAGCGTCGCCCTGCCCGCTGCCAGCGCGGAGCTGCGGCCGTACCTGCTCCCTGGCCGCGCTGAACATGGGCTCCTGGATGTCCGTGTACATACGGCGCAGCGCGTTGTATCCTCCCGGGATGCTCTCCAGGTTGCTCAGAGCCCGGTCCTGGTTCCGCATCATTTCCTGCATCATGGCGGGGTTACGAGCCAATTCCATGGTCTGGGAGAAAGAGGGAAACGCGGAAAGTTTAAGTCTGTGCACACTCGACTGATCCAGTTGAGCACTGAAGGAGTTAAATCCTGGCTCCCAGAAGAAAGAGCATAATTAAACCCGTTTTGCAGCCGGCGAGCACAGAGATCATTTATCCAGGCAGAGAGAGCCCAGGGATCCTGGCTCCTCCCATCCTTGCTGTGCTCTCCTCCTTCACAACCTCAGCTCAGCTGGACAAGAGTGTTTCGTTTCTAAGCAGTATCAGGACATCCAAACATTTAACACCCATATGTTCCCACTCAAAGTTGAGGCAGTACATTCAAGAACAGAGAAGGTAGAAGAGTTTGGATGCTTCCTCTTTCAGGAGCACCCAGTAATTCACCATCTCCAGACRGGTAACCCCTGCACAAGGAACATCCAGAGCCAATCCACAGAGCTGCTGACGTACGGATCATCTGTGGTTTAGTCCAGCAGGTCTGAGATTTGGGGYACAACTGACACAGTCCTAAGGAACGGAACTGAGAAGCAGATAGGAACTGTTCTCACTGGACAAGGGCCTGGAAGCAGCTCCTGACCAGGCTCTCTGGGGAGAGCAGAGTCCTGGCAGTGGCTGGTTAGAACATTAGCTTGCACTCTTGCCCTGTGCTCCCCTTCTGACAGGCTTGGTGTCTTACAGATAGTTCTCTAGGAAACGGGGTCTTTCCGGCCTCGGACCAGAGACAAAATTGAGTTTTCACGGATCCCAGGCCATGACCAGCGTTCTCCACTGGTAATACATCGCAAGACATTGTTCATATAGCCCCGCAGACTTTAATTTAACAATCTACAAAGAGAAACGGGAACAAAGAGCTTCTGCAGCAGCTTCACTTCACCACAACTGGTTTTGCAGCCATGCCTCATCAGAACAGAGTAGCCTTGCAGGCAGCACAATGGGAATATCTCAGCATCACTTTTGCCCAACACATGATGGATTCAGTAGTCCTGGAAGGGAGATATTACTCAGCCCACGTGCTTGCAATCCGTAACTACTCATGTAACTGGAGAGCACCATCTGTTTGGGGGGAAGCTCACAGCAGAAACATCGCCCAACTCACTGGATCTGGAATTTACACCCTGCCTTTTGAGACGAGACCTGAGGCGAGTGCAGAGATGCTCCTAGTTGTGCTTGAGACAGGCCTTGGGTGCCAGCTTTGCTGACTCACCTGCCGCATGAGCTCGGGGTTATTGAGCATGTGGCTTATCTCCGGATTCCGCTCCATGAGCTGCTGCATCTGGGGATTGGCCATGATCATCTGTCTCATGAGGTCGGGGTTGGACATCATGTTCTGCACCAAGGGGTTCTCCATGATCTGCGAGAGCATCTCCGGGTTGGACATCAGCTGCCGCTGCATCTGCTGCTGGAGCTCCATGAAGTTGGCGGAGCCCATGCCAAGGTTGCCCAGCCCAGTGATGCCACCAAAACCAGCTGGAGAAGAAAGAACACGGGGGAGAGATGCGAGTCAGGAACTGTTGGCAGCTGCAGAAAGGGGACGAGCGCCTCAGCTGCTGTATGTGCGCCGAGCTGCGGGCTCCCTATTCCCACAGCACTCGGCTCTGTGGGAGGGCATCCCACACATGCAAAGCAAGGGATTTGAGTTACCCTGAGCAGGGAAACTGAGGCACGGCAAAGACGTGCCTCGTGCAAAGTCCACGGCAAGGCACAGGGACAACTACAAGAGCCAAGAGCCCCAGCTCCTTGCTCTACTCCTAGGAAATTCTTCCGTGGGGCAGGGCTGTGGGGCAGGGCCRTGGGGCAGGGCCGTCACTTACAAAGGATGGATGCAGCGCTATTGGGGGCCCCGTCTCCAGTCCCCGCCATGGTCCCTGAGCCGCTGCTCCGCCTGCTGCCGCCCGTGTCCGAGCCGGCACTGCCGGACGTGGAAGGCTGGGACGGGGCAGCAGGAGACGCAGGGGTGGCAGCAGGGGCAGAAGCAGCAGTGGGGGCAGAAGCAGCAGCTGTAGGATCCTGGACTCTGCAAGAAGAAAAAAAATCATTAAATTCCTGAGATTCGRGTAAGTTAAGCAGAGTGTGCTCTGAGGGAGCACAGGACTGCGCCCCCACGCCAAAGTCTCCCATCAAGCCAGCGGTTCCAGCAGGAGCTGTTACAGTCTGCACGGATTCACAGCTGTGTTTTCCAGATGCCTTCCATGTGTTGGAATATCAGCCTCCCATCCCGATGCRTAACAGCCCTGACATTTCATCCTGGCCTGCACCAAGTGGCTTGACTGGTCTTACTCTGAATTGCAGCCGGCTCTTGAGTTGCACTGAACTATTTACCCCAGCCATATCCTTGAGCAACGAGCTCGCTCCAAACAGGAAAATCCTCCTGCTGAAACCCACAGAATCCCACAGAAACCGCAGGAGGTTAGAGCAGGGCTACTGCACGGGGAAAGCAAGAAGCTGCTTTTCTGCAATTCCTCCCATGCACCGACTATTACTAACGGTGCTCCCGGGGGACGAAAGAATTAGCTCCGTTCTAGAGAGGGGGAAACTGAGGCACGGAGCAGTAGTGTCACCTGTGCTACGAGGCTACAAACCATTCACAGAACCAGCAGAATCAGCACCAACACCTCAGCAGGCCCTTGGACATCACAGCTCCTCTCCAGCACCCAGGACCCGACACCCACACGTTTAAAGATACTCGGAAGCCTCTGCAGCCACTGCAGTGATAATCCTGTGCAAGCACTTAGGAACTAGCCCACAAAGTCCACTTTACTCCCTCCAAATTAAACAGAAAATACACATATGCCACCAACAAATAACCAAAACTATTTGTTTGCCCAAAATGGTTCCCGTTTCTAACTCCCTTTCTTCTTTCACTGTTACTCCATGACTTAAAAATAAACACATCTAACCTGAAGACCCTCTATCCATTTCCCAGATTCAACTGACTGCTGCTGAAAGTCAAGTGAAAGCCCCCAAGGGGGCCGGGCACGYGGGGAAATAAAGCAAGGGGGAAGCTGAACGAAAAGGAAGGGAAGGAGGAAGCTGCAGAGAGGTCGCTTGGTTTCTCTGTGCACAGGAAGAGGCTGCAAGGTCCTCAGTGAGCGCTTATTGATGGCTACCAGAGAGTAAAACAAGAACCCAGGGCAGCCTTCTCGTTCACGTTGGGGAAGGGGCCCCAGGTACCCACAGGTTTGCTGGGGAGAAGCGGCACCAGCCTCTCGGGCTGGATGGAGATGCAGAACCCAGGCAAGGGGCCTCACGCCGGAGCCGGCAATGTTCACGCTTGCTCTCGTGAAAGAAAGGCTGAAAAAAGGCCGGTGAATCTCGACCGGGGCAGCAAGGTCAGGCTGCGGCGGGGAGCCCACGAACCTGCTGCAAGGGGCACTGCAGCACCAGCCGGACGCGGCCACCTCCAAACCGCGGCCACTGTTAACGCTGCCGCCTCCGCTTGGCAGGATTTGGGAAAAGCTTCAYCCTGCACCATCTTTTCAGCGCTGTCAAGGGTGCCCCCCTTCCTCAGGAGGGGCTGCGCGGCCCCGACACCAGTTGTGTCGGAGCTGGAAGCTGGACGGGGGCGACGCCGGGCGGCACCCGCTAGCAAACGCTGCCGGGTCCGGGCAGTGACAAGGTCAGAGCTCCCCCGCGCGCAAAGCTGGACGCGTCCGCACGGAGTCTCCCTCCGCGGACAGCGAGGAAGCGGCGCTGCTCTGTCTGCCCCTCGGATAACGCGCTCCTCGCACGCGCCGGCAGTCGCTGCGAGGCAGCGAGCTCCAGAGCAGAGCGCGTGGCAAGAACCAGCAGAAGAACCGGGTGCTGGTTTCCAGTTCACCGTGGCCTCAGCGGGAACGCGGCTCCCGCCAAAGGCCCGTCGTTATTAGAGCATCACGTGCACAGGCTCCTGCAGCATTACCACGCTCCCCTCCGCGTGYGCTTTCAGTGCCTAGAACTGTATTAGAGAAGACCCAGCCCCCTGAGGTACTTCCAAATTCAACGGGAACTGAGTTAAAGCAGGGAAAGACGGGCCAAGTGACAGATCCCAACCACATGGGAAGCAGTGACGGGTGTGGGAACCTCAAGGACTCCTCCGGCCAGATCTCCGTTACCGCTCCCAAATGCCCCAAATCCAGCACGTCCCCCCTCGCCCCCACGGCACCGTTTCTTACTTCTGTGGAGTCTTAATGACCAAATGCACAGTGAGCCCATCCTTGATCCCATGTTGATTCAAAGTGTCTCCGTCCTTCAAGATCTTCCCCGCAAAGATCAGAACCAGCTGATCTTGTTTGGCTTTAAACCGTCTGGAAATCTCTTCTTTGAACTGGAAAACAAAAACAGTGCACTTTTCAGGAAAGGACCCAAAAAGAGAAACCCAAATATTTCAGACAACACGTTCCCTATGGAAACAGCACAAGGAATGGACGCTCCCRCAGAACTTCAACAGGAGCAGCTCATGCACATGCCAGCTCATTCACCAATTACTGAACACGTCTGATGTATTAAYGGGGAATAAAAAAAGAAAAATCATTTTTTTTTTCCAGGGAAAGCCCAACTCCCTGTGATTTAATACAGGGCAGAGCCCTATGGAGAAGGGAGCAATCCTTATCAGCCAATGGAAACAAACTAGGTCTTTCCTAATTCCCATTTCTGCGGCTGTATTCCCTGCGCGCACGAACACGGACGTCTCCTCCTGACTGTGTAACGAGGTGGGATTAACACCTGCCAATAAGATCGGCACTGCTGTCTCAGCGAGCGCGTTCCCAAGTTCACTTAGGAGGAAAGAGCTTTGCGCTTGGAAGCCAGAGAYGGGAGGAAACTCGCAGGGAAAAGCCGGGATGCAAACACTGGTCCTAGCTGAGCTCGGAGCCTCCGCGCTGCAACGTGCGGAGCCCACGCSGCACGGAGCTCCCGAGCCTCAACGTGCTCGCGGAGCTAACGGGGGTTTCGTCCTCAACAGGGCAGTCCCCGAAGGCGCCGTTCATCCCGGCCGGCTCGCAGGAGCCGCGGGGAAGGAGTGGGAGCGCCGCGGGGAGCGCAGGCCCGCGTGGCCGCGCAACGCGGCTCCCGGCGCCGCTGACGACACCTCGATCCCGTGGGAA
>NW_020455701.1:193618-199340 GCF_003342845.1 Nothoprocta perdicaria | reverse complement strand
GGGGGGGTGACTCCGCTGCGGGGGGCGCACGGGCCCGGACCCCCCCCCTTTGCCCCCGTTCCCGCTCTGTTCCAGGCTCCCAGCTCCGTTCCCGCTGCCCTTCCCCTCCGCAGGCTCTTGAACAACGAGGGCTCCCTGCTCGCCTACTCCGGCTACGGGGACACGGACGCGCGCGTCACCGCGGCCATCGCCAGCAACATCTGGGTGGCCTACGACAAGAACGGGCACCAGGCCTTCAACGAGGACAACCTCAAGTTCATCCTCATGGACTGCATGGTGCGCCCCCCGTGCCGCCCGGCCCCCTCAGCTGCTCCCCCTGCTTTTCAATGATTTTTCCCCTTTTTTCCCCCTTTTCCCACCCCTCAGGAGGGCCGGGTCGCCATCACGCGCGTGGCAAACCTGCTGCTGTGCATGTATGCCAAAGAGACAGTCGGGTTTGGGATGCTGAAAGCCAAGGTAAGGCAGGAGCTGCCAGACGGGGCGGGCGGCAAAACAAGGAATGTTGCRCAAATCCCTTAAGGATGTGAGTAGAAGTGATGGAGAAGGCGGGGAGGGGGCTGCTATGGCACCTCTCGTGCAATAAATGCTGCTTCTTTGAAGCCCCCACGTGCAATTAAATTAAAATGCAGTGAACTTGGAGCCACCGGGACGCGGGTCGGAGCTCACGGCRCTCCCTGCCCGCAGGCACAAGCCCTTGTCCAGTACCTGGAGGAGCCGCTGACGCAGGTGGCCGCGTCCTGAGCGCTCCGAGGCCAGCGCCGTCTGCTTGCGCCCCCGGAGCCCGCACAGGAAGATGGGAACCAATCCCAGCGTTCTGCCCTGCCTTGGAAAATATGGGGAGCGGGAGGGAAGCGGGGAATAAAGTCGTGGTCGATGCTCGTGTCCTGCCTTGCGTGTGTTTGGTTTTTAAATGAAGAGCAATAGGGTTTGGGAGTGGGTTGGTGTCTGCTGGGCTCTGCGGCGGGCAAACTGCAGCGAAGCGCAGCGAGATGCAGCAGGACAGAGCGAAATGCGGGGGCGGYCTGCAGGATGCACGAGCCCCTTAGGGGCCAACCCAGCGCCGGGTCCCCCGTGCCGGCGGCTCTCCCGCTCTTCCCGTCTCTCGCACGATGGCAGCAGAGACGCGGGGAGGCGCCGGGGCCGGCGGTGCCAGCGCCCTGCGGCTCCTCCTCCTCCTGCCGCGCGGTCCCGTCCCGCGGTGGTGGTGACATTACCTGCCCGACCTGCGCCACCGCCTTCCCCACCCCTTGAGTCAACGCGAGCGGCACCGCGGCCTCCGAAACTCCGCGCCGGCGCCGCCATGGGCGCCACCGAGGAGGATTACAACTTCGTCTTCAAGGGTGAGCAGCGGCGGCAGCGGCGCGGGCCGGGGGCGCGGGGCCCGTGACCGCCCGCGTGTGCCCCGCAGTGGTGCTCGTGGGCGAGTCCGGCGTGGGCAAGACCAACCTGCTGGCGCGCTTCACCCGCAACGAGTTCAACCACGAGAGCCGCACCACCATCGGCGTGGAGTTCTCCACGCGCACCGTGCTGCTCGGCGCCGCCGCCGTCAAGGCGCAGATCTGGGACACGGCCGGGCTCGAGCGCTACCGCGCCATCACCTCGGCGTAAGGGCCGCGGCGCGGGCACGGCCGGCACCCCGACGCCGGCGCGCTCACGGCCCTGCCCGTGCCCAGGTATTACCGGGGCGCCGTGGGCGCCYTGCTGGTCTTCGACATCACCAAGCACCAGACGTACGACGCCGTGGAGCGCTGGCTCAAGGAGCTCTACGAGCACGCCGAGGCCGCCGTCGTCGTCATGCTGGTGGGCAACAAGACGGACCTGGCGCAGGCTCGCGAGGTGCCCGCCGAGGAGGCGCGCATGTTCGCAGGTGCGGGAAGGGGCCGGGACGGGGACGGCGSGTGCAGCGGGCGCCGCTCAGCCCCGTCCCCGCAGAGCGCAACGGGCTGCTCTTCGCCGAGACCTCGGCGCTGGACGCCACCAACGTGGAGCTCGCCTTCGAGAGCGTCCTCAAGGGTAGGGCGCCCGTGAGGATGCTCCACGCCTGCCGCGGCTCTGTCCCCTTCCCTCACCCCCCGAGCAGCCCATTCCTGGTGCATCCAACCAAYGCGGGTGTACCCAGGAGCGGGATGCACGGGGAACACCGGGGCAAAGCCCTATGCGGGCGCTGGGCAGGAGGAAGCTGCCGAACGCCCGGGGTGTTCCCGGGCACCCAAGGGAGCGCTGTGGGGCAAGGCGGCCGGCGGGGAGCCGGGCGCTGAGCCGGGTCCATGCCGCGGCGCTGCTCTCTTGCAGAGATCTTCAGCAAGGTGCAGAAGCAGAAGGAGCGTGGCGGCGCCGCCGGCACCGTGGAGCTCGGCGGGGAGCACGCCGGGAGCGCGGCGCCRGCACGGCCGGAGCGGCGGCCCTGCTGCCTGCCCCTCTGAGCGCCGCGGCCTCCGCCATAAACCCCGGCTGCCGCAGCTCCGCTCTGTCCGCCTCGTGGTTGCTGCGCTCCGAGCCGCCTTGTGCCCGGCACACGGACGCTCCCGGTGCCCTGTGGGGTGACAGCCTGGCTGCGGGTGGCATCTGCGCGGCTGCGTGGGGCGTGTGACCGGGATCGCGTCCACGCGCCTCTCCTGAACCTCCACTCCGGGAATTCCAGGGGAGACGGGAAAGCCACCTCCAAATAAAGAAAGCGGTCGCTGCCCCTTTAAGGCGCAGGTGAGGCTGCCTGCCTACCTGCGCCAGGTGAGCACCTGCAGCCATGACAGGCAGCCCGGCCGGCCAATGGGAGCCGAGGGGGGAGCGGCGGCGGCCAATGGGGGTGTGGCAGGGGCAGGTGTGGGCAGGACAGGTAAGGGCGGGTAGGGGTGAGGGTGAGGAGCGTGAATTCCTCTTCAAAGGTCACTCCGCAATGAGTTGTGTCCGGCCTCAGCCCTGCACTTATCATCCCCCCGGGGTACGGCGTTTCCTGGATGCTTGTCCAGTGCCACCTTCCCAAAGGCTCCGCCAGCGCCGGGGCCACCCGCGTGTGCTCCAGCTATTCCCAGTGTGGGGATAGCTCCCGCCCGGCTCCCTGGAGAGGCCGAGAGCCAGGGCTGGGACCGGAGCTCTGCTGAGGCCTCCGGAGCGGGAGGAGGAGGAGGAGGAAGAGGAGGGAGCCTGGTTGGGATGAGGAGCCCGGGGAGGAGGGGGGAGCAGCTGCCGGTTCCACCGGGGATCTGCCGGGAAAGCGGCTGCATCCCGGGAGCCGCGTCTCTGCGAGCGGGAGCGGGGCAGCTTCCCTAGGGGAGGGGGCTCTGCAGCCCCCCCGTAGCRGCAGGACGGGGCCGGGCGCAGGGAACGGGGCACAGGAGCCTCCCTCGGAGGCGCCGGGTCCCAGGCTCCGGGGCAGCCKGCACGAGGCCTCCAGGAGGCTGCGGCACCGGCTCTGCCCGAAGCGGCCCCGCTGCGGCGGGCACCAGAACGCCCGGCCCGGCCCRTGCCCGCGGCCACGGTGCCCGCAACGAGGACGAGGAGGAGGAGGRAGCKRCTTCATCRCAGACACGGGCTTTGTGTCCCCAGCCGCACGGACAACCCCCCCTCCCCGAGCAGCTTCCTTGGATGCAGCCCGTGGTTCCCTGGTAAACGCCACCTCTGTGCCCAAAAGGAGGCTCCGATGTTGTCCCCCGTGTCCCCCCATCCTGCTCCCGGGGGACAGAGCAGCAGCACCGGGAGCTGCCCCGGAGCCGCCGTGCGCGGGACGGGGCGGGCGCCGCTGCGGAGCCGGGGCCACCGCGGCCACCGGTGCCGCCCCACGGCGTGTCCGCCCGGAGCGCGCGGCGGGCCTGCGGGCACCTGCTTTTAGCTACTTTCGTTGCTTAAATTTTACTATTTTTCCTAGCATTCCCACGCGATGTCGGCAGCTCGGCTGCCGCTTCCCGGCCTCTGGGGCTGTTGGATGTGGGGGACGGTGGCACCGGGGTGATGGTGGCACCCGGGTGACGGTGGCACCGCGGTGGCATCGCCCACCTCCCAGTGTGGCATCGCGCACCCTACTGGGCAAACTGGGCAGAGTCGCGAGGCGAGCGGGTGATTGGCAGGTGTCAATCAAAAGGGAGATGGGCACGTGCAGCACCCACTGTTGTCCCCCCAGGGTGGGGGGGGTCAGGGTGGCTCTGCCCCTCGTCACACCCYTGCTTTGGGTGCAATTTATGGCCAAAAGGGAAATTTGGGTGCGATCCCAAAGGGAAGCCGCTGCCGGAGGCTGCAGTGCTCCCGGGGCCAGGAACGGGGCTGGCTCCAGGCTCCGCTTCCCAGCCGGGGCTCATCCTGTCACCCCAGAGCCGGGAGCCGGTCCCGAGCACTGCCCGCATCCGGGAGGAGGAAGAGGATCGGGAGGAAGGCTCAGCATCCCGGCCGGCTTCGCCCCTCCGGCATTTCCAAAGCGCGAAGAGACGGAAAACCAGGAGCAGACGCCTAAGTTTCTTAAGTAATAATACTTTAATAAAATTAAGTTCTTAATGTAATTTAGCACATTTAATACATTAACCCTTTCCCTTCTTTGTTTTCTACAAGTTGTGCAACATCATTATTTTAATTTTTTATTTTAATTTTTTTTTTTCCTTCTCCCCTTATACTATATGCCTCAAAACTCAGACAACGAGCCTAACTCTACTTCTATGTTCGCTTATGTCTCTCTCCCAGGCCTTTATTTTTGCGGAACGCCGGAGAGAGGAAAATACCCGGCTGGAACGTGCGACGGGCTTCCAAGAGCAACAATCCCGACTAGGGGTTTCCTATGACGGTGAAAGCAAAGAAAGAAAGAGGGAGAAGGGGCTTGAAGTGCCGGCGGCGGCGGAGCCGGGATGGGCACGAGGGCGCGGGCGGAACCGAGGGGAACCCTCCGTCCGGCGCCTTTCCCGTTGCCCGTATCCCGAGGAGAAGCCTGGGCTTCTCTGCGGGTTTTCCGATTCTCCGAGGCTGGAATGGAGGCGGCCTCCACACCTCCGGCCTCTGCATCCCCCGGCCTCCGCATGCCCGGCCTCCGCGGTCCCTTTGAGGAGCAAATCCTAGGGGCGAAGCAGGATCTGGCCCCCGCTTGCCCCTTATTCTTACACCTATTTGGAACAGGCGCTCTGCTCATGAAGGAAAAAAAGGAAAAGTGCTGCTGGTTTTGGGGGAGCGGGATGCGATCCCATGGGCGAGCACCACTTCCAACGGCAGGGATACGCTGGGAATGACGGCGGGAGCCCAGGCTAGCCGCTGCGCCGAGCGTCGCGGGGCTGGCGGGAACAACCCCCACGAAAGGGAGATTGTTCCCTACGAGCCTGGAAAAGCTTGGGGCTTTTTCCGGGAGAACGGACCCGTCCCGGGTGTTTCGGCGCCCGGCGAAGCCTCGCGGCCCCTCTTCAAGTATCGGACCCAAGAATGAGGTAAAASGCAAAGGAAAGAGCGGGGCGGCCGGCGGCGCCGCGTCCCGCGGGAACGGCTCGCAAAGGGAGCCAAACCAACCGAAAACAGGGAATGGGACGACCAGAGCGTCCGCTCCGGCCCCGGCACCGTCCTCCCGCTGCCGCCCCGGCGAGCGGGGCAAAACCCGGCAAAAACAACGGCCTCAACCTTCCTGGGTTTGCTCAGTGACTAGCCAAATCTTTATAGTTTTTTTTTTCTCTTTTTATTAAAAAAAAAAGCAACATAAAAACCCAAACGTATCTTTTTAAAAAAATACATATTATTAGATCCCATCTTTTTTTTTTTTTTT
>NW_020455701.1:191803-192923 GCF_003342845.1 Nothoprocta perdicaria | reverse complement strand
GGGGTTAATTCCTCATTTCTGGAAAGGGCTATCTGCACCATAACTATCACCTTTTACATACACGCACACACAAAAAGAAAAGGAAACATATATTAAAAACACTTTTTAAGCAATACTCTGGATACAAATGTATTTTTTAACCTACATATATTCTAAACCTTCTAAACTTTTAAGGATCACTTTATCATAAAATAAAATATCCTTTTTTTTTCTTATAATAAATTACCTAATAAAAAGTATTTTTATTAGCCCAGTTCCTTGCTACATTTACATGTAATAAATGCATTTATTAAAATAGAATATTAAATTATAAAGAAATGTTCTAATTTTAAAATCTTCATCTTTTTTTTTTTTTTTTTCCCCCTCCTCTCTCTCTCTTTAAAAAACACCAGAAAATGCATCAAAATAAACCCTTCAAATACTAAATAAACAGGTTGGAGCATTTTGATTTCAGAGGTTCACAACAGTAACAGTCTGAGCCTTGGTACGTATGGACTTCTGTTTTTCTTCTTGTTTTAAGAAAGAAAGAAAAGAGAAAAAAAATAATAGTTATCCCTCCAAGCTGAAAAATACTTTTGCAAGCGGGAGCTAGGACAAGATATTTTTATAGTATCTCCTCATTAAATATAAATCCAATTTTGGTTCTTTTTTTCTTTCTTTTTTCCCCCATTCTGTATTATAATGCACACTACTCTATATAATTTCTGGGGCTGAGCACGGTGCCGCGGCGGGACGTTATCCCAGCCTGCACCTCCGGGAGCACCAGGAATGCTCGGGAAGCAGGCGGGGTGCCCGGCAGCGCCTGGGAGGCCCTGGGAATGTGCCGGATATTCCGGGAGCACTCGGGATGCTCCAGGTGCACTCGGGATGCTCCAAGTGCACACGGATACCCCAGGATCACGCAGGCTGCTCCGGGAAGCTTGGCGCGCACCGAGGGATTTTCTTTCTCTCCCACTTGCTTAAACTTAAGCTTAAGCTTAAGCGGGAGGCGAGCCCGGCCGCTCAGCGCTATCGCTGGTGATCGAGACCAACAAGCCAGTTTTAGTCACCTACCAAGGAAGATACAAGTCAGAGCAAATAGTTAAGGTCGTGGGCATTTTTGTCGTTTTTTTTTCTTTTT
>NW_020455701.1:187696-190888 GCF_003342845.1 Nothoprocta perdicaria | reverse complement strand
ACCAAGACAACCCGCTCACACCATCACCACGACGACGTCACTCGGCCAAGGGCCGCCACAGCCACCCAACGAACACGGCGCCTCCGCACCCCCGTCCCCCCAATTGGGGCAGCTTGAGCCCCCCCCAATCCAAGCAGCCCCCCTTAGCGCGGGGGCCCCGTGCTCGGACAGCTCCAGTTCCCGCGGGAAGCTTGGGGGGGCATCCCGGGAAAGGGGAGCCCCCCTCCCTCCGCTGCCTCCCTGCTCCTCCCGGGATCCCCGGAGCCCCTTCCCAAAGTGGGAGGGTGGGAGGGGGCTGCGAGTGGCCATGGGGCGCCCCGGGACCCCCGGCCCTGCACCCCGGGAGGAGCAGCCGGCCCGAGATGCCCCAAAGCTGCCGGGCGGAGGCGGCGACGAATCCGAGCGGACCGGCTCCCTTTCGCACCGCTTCCCCGCGTTCTTTTTTATTATTTTTACCGTTTCCAACCAAAAAAAGTTGCTAATGGGCGGCTGAAGCCGGGCCCATGGCCGGCCGCCCCCGGCCCCTCCGCACGGCTTCACCGCTGACGCCCGCAGCGGAGGCGCCCCTTTTCCAAGCCCTCCACCCCAAATCCGCAGCCCGGACCGCTGGAGAACCGGATCACCGGATCACCCGAGAACCGGATCAATGGAGACCTGGATCACCGGAGCTCCGGATCACCCAAAACCCGGATCACTGGAGCTCTGGATCACCGGAGAACCGCATCACCAGATCACCCGAGAACCGGATCAATGGAGACCCAGATCACTGGAGAACTGGATCATTGGACATCTGGATCACTGGAAATCAGGATCACCCAAGAACCAGATCACCGGAGACCCGGATCACCAGAGACTCGGATCACCGGAGATCCGGGTCACCCAAGACCCAGATCACCAGAGAACCACATCACCAGATCACAGGAGAACCGGATCACTGGATCACCCAATAACTGGCTCACTGGAGACCCGGATCACTGGAGATCTGGATCACCGGCGATCGGGATTGCCCAAGAACCGGCTCACCGGAGAGCCAGCTCACCGGAGCCCCRGCTCACCGGAGAGCCGCATCACCAGCTCCAGCCACCAGCCACCGCAAACCGAGCAGGAGGAGGGGGATGTCCCTGGGAACGTTATTTTATCATGGAAATTAAAGTCTCCTGGAACCGAAGGGGGAAAAAAAAAACCTCAGGTGTTTTTTTATTTCTGTTTTGGGGCGTTTGTGCGGTTTCCGCCGCAGAACCGGCTCTGCCCGGCCGCGAAACTCGGCGGGTTCAGCTGGAACCCGGGTCCCCGCGGGACGGGCGAGCAGAGGGGCGGCAGACGGGGTGGGAGAAAACAGCCTATATGGAGAGCCCTGGATACACACACATCCATATATAGGGGCGCTCCACGCGGTAAGGGCCCCCATATATATGTATATATGTATATATCCCTATACATTTATAGCTTTCCCTATTCGCTAGGCCAAGCCGGGGCAGCCGCAGAGCCCCGGGCAAACCGGCACCATCCGCTGCCCCTTCCCAACGGCTGGAAAAGCGGCTGGTTTAACCAAACCAGGAGTCCTCAAATGACCAAGGGACGCTCCGCAAGGCAAGCGCTTCCGTTTTGTCTTGTTCTGTCCCATTCTGAAAAAAATATAATATATAAAAGCGGCCAACCTCAGGAAGATCCAGGTAAAGGACAGCTGAAGAGGTTTTGGTCCATAAAGAAWTTTTTTTYYTYYKKTTTTTTTTTGTTTGTTTGCTTGTTTTCCTCCACTCGGTTTCGGGTAACAAAAGTTTTGGTCCAGTTTAAAAAAGACAACGACAAAATGATATCTATAAACTCGGGTTATTTTTTGCTTTCTGTTGGGATGCATGTTGGCTTTGCATGGGCTCATTGCCTGTATTGCATGATCGTCTTTCTTAGGTTTGAGTGTGATATATATAGAGATATATTTAAGAAAAGAAAAGCCCAACGTTGTGTGTGTGTGTGTTCGGTGTAGCTGCAGCTGGCATCACTTGGAAAAAAGGATGAAGTGTGAATTACGGAAAGACGGAAGCCGAGACACTCCCCCCATGGATGGGAACAGCTTTTGAAATACCCTGTTAGTGACTCCGGATTCGTCGGACGAACAAAATCCCTGCTCGGATAAGGAAAAAAGAACAAAGTTCCAGACTCCGCGGTGGCTCAGAATAATAAAATAAACGCTAATCGCCCAGCGCGATTCCAAGAGGTTCTTCCAAACCTTCTTCGGTTTCACTGGCGTCACTTTAATTCCTTCTTCTTTTTGTGATTTTCTTTCTTTTTTTTTTTTATTTTTTTCATGATTTTTTTTTTTAGAAAAAAAGGAAAACAATAAAAGTTCTTTAGCTGCTGTGGTTTTTTGTTTAAATCTTTGAGGTAATACAGTTGTGCCCTCGTTCTAACAGGTTCCCAGAGGTTGATGGTTTCTTTTTTTTCTGTTTTTTTTTTGCCTTTTTCACATCCCCGTCATCCGTTTTCCTTTCTTCCGACTGGTTTCTTCCCGAGCTCCCGGTTGGGCTGACGTCCCTGGAGGGGGGGCTTGGGGCCAAGGAGGAGCGCGAGGGCGGCCAGGGCAGGACGGGACCCCCCGTGTCCCCGCGCCCTCCTGCGGCCCCCGGGGACGGCCAGCGCGGAGAGGTCCCCGTGTCGCCCCCGAGGGCAGCCGCAGCGCGCGGCTCGCCGGCTCCCAGTGTGCGTTCCCAGAACTTGCTCTCAAGAAGACTCCGCAGGCTGGAGCGTCGCTCGCCCTTCACAATTTCTGGCTTTGCTATTCATTTTAATTCTATTATTCACTTTCTTTCTCTGCTTATTTTTTTTTAAAAATAACATACATTGCTTGTAAAATAATTTCTTTTTTTTTTCCTCTTCTTCTTCTTTAAATTAATTTATCCTTTCACTCATTCGTTTGTTCCTCGGATGTCATTATTATTATTATTAATTATTATTATTATTCTCAGCATCTTTTCTTTCCTTCCTCCTGGCCCCCTCCCTTCCCCGCTCCCGTCCTCCTCCTCCTCGCCGTGCTCCCCGCTCCCGCCGCCCCGTCCCCCGGCGCTGCTCTGTCCCTTAGGAGAATATCCGGATGGCCTGCGTGGCGGCGGCGTGGCACACGGGGCACTCGGGCTCAGTCCTCTCGCAGATGCGCACGGCGCACTCCATGCAGAAGAGGTTGTGGCCGCAGGGCAC
>NW_020455701.1:178647-187456 GCF_003342845.1 Nothoprocta perdicaria | reverse complement strand
GCCGGCGCTGCCGGAGCGCTGCCCCTTGGAGAAGAGCACGGACACGGGGTTGGTGTTCTCCTGGCCGGCCCACATGGGCGCCCCCGACTCGGGCACGCCGTAGTAGAGATCTTGCTTGTTGACGCCGTAGTTGGGGAAGAGGTAACCGTAGTTGAAGTCGTTTTGGTCGTTGAGGCGCGGCGTCTCGTAGACGGGCTCCACGGAGCAGTCGCCGATGCAGCCCAGGCTGTTCTGCCGGAAGGTGGAGAGGGGCTTGCAGCCCGGCGCCGGCGTGTGCACCCGCCAGGCCTCCGAGTAGCGGTTCTCCATGCCGGAGTCGGGGCTGCTGGACAGGAAGTCGTTCTCGTTGTTGTACTCCAGGATCTTGCCCGTCCGCACGGCGATGTGGGTCTCGATCTCCTCGCGCGCGCGCTCCACGTTGCCCGGCGCCCCGGTGATCTCGAACACGGGGTCCCGGTCCCGGCTGGGCGTGATGATGTAGGTGTTGGTCTGCTGCTGGATGCGCTTGATGGTGGCTCCCTTGGGGCCCACCACCAGGCCCACCACGCGGTAGGGCACCCGCACGCGGATGGTCACCTGGCCCGGCAAGGTGGGCGCGCTGCCGAAGGTGGTGCCGGCCTTGTTGCGCGACGCGCGGATCATGGAGAAGTGCTCGGCCGCGGAGATGATCTCCCGCCGGGCCATGGCCACGTCCTCCCGCCGCCCCGTCACCATGAAGACCGGCTCCTCGCCCCGCACCGGCGTCTTGATGTACGTGTTGGTCTTGGCCCGCAGCGCCTTGATCTTGCAGCCTTGCAGAGCGGGAGAGAGGGGAGAAGGAAGGCGGGGAGGTTAGAGCAGGGGGGCCGCTCCCGCCGCCCGCCCGCCCCGCGGACCCCCGCGTCACCAGGAGGGACCCCAAGCCTGGCAAGCGGAGCCCGCGCTGCCCCGAGGGAAAGGCTCCCGGAGGTGCCAGTCCGGCAAGGGGCCGGCTCCGAGGAAATCTCCCTCCTTGCCGCCCCGCGGGGACGTCCCGAGGGAGACGCCGCCCCTCTGGAGCGGCCAGYGTGCCCCGCACTGCCCCTCCAGAGCCCCCAGCGCCCCCAGAGCCGCTCGGAGCCTCCCCCTTCTTCCCGCCCGCCGCGGGTCCTGGCCACGCCGGCACCGCGGTGGCAGGAGCGAGGCCCGGGGGGTCGGTGCCGCAGGCGGCCGTGGCCACCCGGAGCCCCCGCCACACGGCCCGGGATGGGAAGGGAAGGGAAGGGAAGGGAAGGGAAGGGAAGGGAAGGGAAGGGAAGGGAAGGGAAGGGAAGGGAAGGGAAAGGAATCCGCCCCACATCGAAGCAGGGGGATCCTCCGTGGGCTTCTCGCTCCAGGACGCCACCCTGCCGCTCGCCCTGCTCCTTGCGGCTCACAAAACAGCTTCTGCTCTTCCAAAAAAGGCAAGATACTTTTCCGTGTGCCTCGGCTTCCGATTTTCTTTTTTTCTTTTGGAAAAGAGGGATTTTGCAGCCAGAAATGCGACACYGGGCTCCTAGGTGGCACTAGGATGTCCCCAAGGGATCCTTACAGATATGGTGCGTGGCTTCCTAAACCTTCTCCCATTGCTCCCAGCACCGAGCTCGTGCTCAGGCCGGGGCATCTTTGTCGGGAAGAGGCCACCTGGCTCCAAGCTCGGGTCTCCAGCAAAACTCTGGAATGTGATTGCCCAGGGCACCGYGCTTCTGCCAGGCGCCGGGATAAGGGGAGCCTTGTCCCGGTTGGCCAAGCGTTGTGCTGTCCGTGGCYGGACGGCCGAGCCCTGCCGCTCCTCTGCGCTGCCCGAGCTCCGAGAGCAGCCCTCTCCCTGCGTCCTCCCTAAACCTGCGCCCCGAGCCGGGCTTTGCCCCCGGGCACATCGCAGGTGCCCAAAGAGAATGGCTAGGCGAAAGTCACAGGATCAAGGCTCACCCAGAGGAATGGGATGAACCCTGAAGGAAGGCGGGATAGAGCCTAAGGAGTGACCTAGGCCACCGCGCAGGCCTGGCTCTGTCCCCTGCCCGTCCTGGCAGACCTGTGCCCTGCCCTGTGGCACTTGCTCCAAGGAGGGGATTCCATCCCAGGCAGACGCCGTGAGATGCCACCGTTCCCCAGGGACAGCAGGAAAGGTTTGCACGGAAGGAGCCAGCATTGAGCACCCCCGCTGGGAATGGCTTCCGTGTGTCACCGGGAGCAGGGTGACGAACCCGTCCCCAGCGGCAGCACGAGGAGCTGGATTTGGGCTGCATTCAGGTGTCGCCTTTCCCAAGGCACGGGGACACCGGACACAGACGGGGCAACGGACACGAGCCGGAGCGGCGGGAAGCACCACGGTGGTGGCACCAAGGGCTGKGCCAGCGGAGCGGGGACGGAGGGCTGGGGCTCCACGCTGGAGACACACGGAAAGGAGCAGTGACAAGGAAGCCACGGGGACGAGGGCCAGTGGAACACGGGYGGGAGAGGGCGTTTGGAGCGGGAAAGGTGCTGGAAATCATGGGAGAAGCCGTCGAGATCCCTCAGAGCCAGGGGAGGAACCGGGCGAGGGGGGAGGCAGGAGGAGAGACCCCCGGGAGGCCCGAGGGAGCTGGAGCGAGGCTGGAGCCGGAGCGAGGCCGGAGCTGGAGCGAGGCCGGCGCGAGAGGGGGAGGGAAGATGCGGGAAGGGACAAAAGGACGCGTGGAGCAGCCGATGGAGCGAGAGGGAGGAGAAGGAGGAGGAGGAGGAGGAGGATCTCCTGCAGACAGGAACAGCAGCTTTGCCCAGATGGACAGAGGGGGACCCTGCGCTTCAGCACGGGAGAAAACAGGGAGAAAACAGGGAGAAAACAGGGAGAAAACAGCGGAGCGGCTGGGCAGCCTCAACCCGGGCGGCTCCACCAGCTCCCAGGGCAGCCGCGTGTCTCCCAGCCCCTCAGCCAGGCCGGGGCTGTGGATCCGACCGCCGCGCTGCGCACCAGGCTGTGCCCGGACGGGGATGCCGGAATGCCGGAGCGCCGCGGGACGAGGCCCCTCGCAGCCGCCCAGCGCAGCAGCACCGCCCTAGCGGCTCCTTTTTTCCCGTGAAATTGGCCCTTTATGCTTATTTCAACACAAGGTTTTCCTCGTGCGGGAATTTGGAAGCGACGCGCAGCAAGCTGCATTGCTCGGTGCAGCGTTAAAAGGGGAGAGAACTGCTTAGTGGGTGGTGGTAAAAAGGGAAAACTAGGAGAAAAGGACCTGTAGGAACTATAAGAAAACACAACTTTGCTGTAGTGCTCCGCTCTTTACGCTCACACACCACTAATTGATCCCTGGCAGACCCCGGCCAGGTAGATYTTTATATTAGGGAGAGAATTAAGCCCCTTCTTCTTGTGTTTCCACCACGTAACTACTATTATGCTATTTTTTTCCCCCAATAACACAGATCTCAAAGCATTTTGCAAAGGAGGCCGGTAGGGATATTTCCTCGCCCCATCCCCTTCTTCTTTTAGCTCCGTTGAACTCCGTGCCACCGGCCTCTGTAAAYGCATCCGCACGCCGGCAGAGCGACCTCGAGCTCCGCCGCTCCCCCGGGCGTGGGGGGAAATCGGGGGAGATTCGAATGCAGGCAGCCAAATTCGCCCGTTTTTTACCCAGGCACTAGGTGTGAACAAGGGTTTTTCCCTTTCTCCTTTATTTCGAGGCTCCTTCACACTGCACCAGTATAAATTACACCTCTAAATACCCCACTTAAGACATTTTGACATTGCTGGTGTGGTAGAAAAGAGCCTGGGGGCAAATTAGGACTCAGTCCTTTTTTTTTCTTCTTTCTTTCTTTTTCTGTGCTAGTCATAAAATTAAAAAGGACCATAAAATAAACAACCATCAAATCTCTCCGGGAAGGTGGGGCATTCCTCTCCCATTTAAGATGAAAGCCACGCTAAAAGACAAGCACACAAAGAACATCGCAAACAAACCCCGCTGAATATCTGGGGTGGGGGGAAATTTTGCTGCATTGAATATCTGATGAAAGGGGTGTCAAAAAAAAAAAAAAAAACCCAAAACACGAATACACACAAAAGGACCACAAACAAACAGCTAAATCCCTGGCACGGAGTTTTTATTGTGCGGAGAACGGGGTTTTATTGTACGGAGGATGCAAGTTGTGTTTGCAAGAAAGGAGGGCGGGGGGAAAGCAGTGCGCCATGGAAAGAAGCCGCCACTTTGGGGCAGCGGTTTTGGCTTTCCCACGTAGTGACGAAAGTTGTTTTGGGGGGAAAAAAGCAAAAAGCAGCCCCCTCCCGCCGCACACACACACACAAAGCAGCAGCCCGCGGCGGGGCGGGCGGCACGCGCCGAGCTCACGCGTGCGCGGGGCCGCCAGCCGCCCCGCAACCGGCGCGGCCGCCAGACAAAGGCAGGGCAGGGGGCGGGAGGCAGCGAGGCAGGGAGGCAGGGAGGCCGCCCGCCCTCGGGCGCTTCCCGCTGCCCTACATTCGGCGCCCGCGAGGCTCCTCGGGGCAGCCGGCGGCCGCATCCCATGCGCTGGGCTGCCTTCGCCCCTGAAAATTCCCTTTGTCTCCTCCCGGAGCCGCTCTCGCCTCCCAGCTCGGCTCCAAAGGGATCCCGCTGGAGTGGATCCCGCCTGGC
Organism: Nothoprocta perdicaria; assembly: GCF_003342845.1. Lineage (NCBI taxonomy): Eukaryota > Metazoa > Chordata > Aves > Tinamiformes > Tinamidae > Nothoprocta > Nothoprocta perdicaria. Next base: position 182,852 of record NW_020455701.1, on the reverse strand, counting down.
GCTCCCCGCGCCCCAGCCTCAGTGCAGACGGCTCCACATTGGCACTTTCTAAGGATGCGAGGCCAAGCTCCCCTGCCCTCCCGGGTGGTGCCGGCGGCACCCGCACCTCTGCCGCGGCGCCCCGGGGGCCTCGCGCCAGCGTTGACGCCCAGCGAGCAGCATCGCGCTTCCCGCTCCTCCTGGGATGTGGGGCGGGAAGGTGCTGCGGCCGGCGCATTTTCTCAATGGAAAAGGACTATTATTAAACGTGGAGCGAGTTAGGAGCTACACAAAGAGCCCGAGCACCTGGGGCGAGCGGGGCCTCCTGCTATCTGGCTTCACCTTGCCAAGACAGAGAGATTTATGCGGAGCTCTCCTAGTGCACAAGCTCCTTCCCAGTGCCAAGGTTGGGAGATGCTCCATGGCGGGGTGTCACCGGGTGCAGGTGACAATGGAGGCCGCGTGGATGCGGAGAGCTAAACGGAGGCTCGCAGGGAAGGCAGCGGCAGAGGGACCGGCCACCTGGTCTCCAGCGCGCAGCCCACGCGCACAAAGGAACGCGCCCGCGCCGCCCGCCCTCCCACGAGGAGCGGATTGGAAACGGCCACAAAAGTCAATTCTGCACCTGATCCGCACCGAATCCGGGCGGTTTCTGGGGAAGAACCCGAAGGGTTCCTGTTGCTTTCGAAGTTTGCAGAGTGAGCGGCCAGCGCGCTACCCATCCGGGCAGCCTCCGCCCTGCCCCGCGTCCCATCCTCTGTCCGTACGGCTGCACCCTGCGTTGCGGGAAGCTTTTCCTTCCCAAGTCACCATCTCTTCACAAACCACCCTCCAAAACACTTGGTGTTTTGTTTTTGCACCCGGGCAAACTTGCCCGCGTCGCGGCGAGCACATGCGCGATCCTGGGAAGTGACTTGGAGGGAAAACGCCCACAGGTGGGCGATGGACACGAGAGCCCCGCGCGCCGCACGCGCCCGCATCGCTCCACGCCCAGGGAGCAGCCGCGCGCTCCACACCAGAGCTCCGGCCCCTCGTGCTCCCGGCTGGAGCTCGCGCCGTGCTCCGGCCAAGGGGGAAACAGCCCACGGGAGCGGCGGGACGGGCGCAGACAGCCCCGCTCCTCAGCCCGGCAGCAACGGGGGGACGCGTGGAGCTTGTCAGGACATCCTGGCCTCGTCCTGCCTTTCCCAGCTCGCTCCCTTTCCCTCCAGTTCCCACAGTCCTTGGCACACCCCAAAAGCCGCCCTCAGGGCTGCACTCTGGAAGCAGCAGCTCCGGGCAGCTGTGTGCCCACTTGCCACCCAGTTCCTCCATTTCCTCCTCCCAGTCACACCCCAGTTCCCCCTTTTCCTCCTCCCAGTCATACCCCCATCCCAGCAGCTGCAGATGCTCCGCTGGAATCCGCGCGCGCCCGGGAACTTCCCAACGCGCGCGGGGCGGACGCTCCCAGAGCTCCCGGCCACAGCAGCAGCCCCCAAGGCGGCCGAGCATCCCGCAATCCCCCGGGAGCCGCCTCCACAAGGAAACCTCCTGGCAAACAGCGCTCACAACCATCCCCATCCAAACACATGGGGATCGAGGTTAAGGAGTGCTGAAGCGGCTTGGCGCCCTCCTGGCAAAGCGAAGGGCGCTCCTGGAGCAGGTAAGCTGTTCCCACCAGGAGCAAATGGGCCTCGGATCCAGGCCTCCTACGTGTGTGCGGTTCTCCAAGTTACGCTTTCCAAGATGGGAAATGCTATTTTAAAAAGAAGATGAAGGCACCCGCTGGTTCATCAGGTCAGAAACACTTTAAGGTCCAAAAAAAGCCAACTGTGACTTCAATTAAAGCCTCGCAGTGGATTTTATTCCAGTATTTGACATTTTCCCCTTTCTTTTCCAAGGTGTTCTTCACAAGTACCCCTGGAAACACTCATTTCCTTGGGAAATGAGCCTGCAGCAGCCCCCCGGCAGCTCCAGCAAGGGGGTTGATGCCAAATCCGCAGCCTGGGGGCTCCGCTGCGCTCCCCGCACAGGCACCCTGGGGCGCACGGCCGCCCTGGGAAGGAGCCGCGTGTCCGGAGGGCTCCGCACCCRGCTCTGCCGGAGAGGAGACCCTCACGAGGTGCATTTCCAGGCAGACGCAGGTTCCACAGCCAGAAGCAAGGGCCGTGGCCGGGTGGGCGCTGCCAGAGCCAGGCCCAGGCCCCAGCCCTGCGATCCAGCCTGCTGGACCCGCTGAGCCTGGCGCGCTGCCCGGCCGGGGCTCCGGCCCGTGGGCGCGGGGGGGACCCTCCTCCCGCACCCCCGCRTCCCCACGCACACACAAACATGGTGGCAGCGCTCCAGCTCGGCACGCTCCGCTCCATCTGTCCGCGCCTGAGCCGCTGCCGCGTCGCCGGCGGATGCGAACACACCCCCTCGCCTCGACTTCGCCGGGGAGGAGACGCATCCCCGGCACGGCCCCACCGTCCCCCCGCCATGCGACAGGTCCCCAGCCGGGTCACACAAAGGGGACCCCAGGTCCCGAATCGCCGCCCTTTTCCTGTCCCGCGATGAGCCGAGGCCGGAGGCCGCCGCGGATGAGGCCCGGGCGGGAGCCGCCGGCCCTGCCGTCACCCCKCTCCGTTCCCAGGGGCCGGCAGCCAAGCGCAGCAGATGGGGACACAGGGTGGCTCTGCCGGGGGGACAGCACYGGAGCGCGCGCTCCCGCCGCCCGCGGCCCCCCAGGGCCCTGGTGCGCTCGGAGCGGAGCCGCGGGCGCGAGCGGAGCCGCCGGAGGCCCCATTGTTCCCGCAGCACGTTCCGGCGGAGCRGCGCGCGCGGCCATCCGGCTCCCGCTCGCCCCGCGCCCGCATCCGCCCCCGGAGCCCGCAGCACCCGCGGGCCCCCACACCCCTGCCAAAGTGCCAAACTCCCCGCGCCCAGCGGCGGCTCGGGATGCGGAGCCGCGGCCTGGCACCCTTCCCGAGCGGCAAGTTACTCGCTCAGAAAGAGAGGGGAAAAAAAAAAAACAAGGAAAAAAGCCACTTAGCCACATTATTATTACACACCCCCGGCAAAAAACTTCTCACCCTGCAATGGTGATGGGGGCCAGTGCCCGTGCCCTCCCCCAGCTCACCTCGCCCCCACCCGGGGCGCCGGCGGTAGGCGCGGGGTGACTTAAGAGTGGGTGTGGTGTGTGTATATATATATATATATATTTCTATATATATTTCTATATATATGTGATTTCTTCAAAGCCCTCCTTCATTCCAGCTCGCTCCGAGCGGGGCCGGAAAGGAGAACAAAAGCATCGCTGTGGCGGGGCGCGCCGGGGGGGCCCGCGCCGTGTCCCCCCTTGTCCCTCCACGCCCCCCGCGCCCGCAGCACCGCGGTGCCCGCGGCCCCGCGCAGCGCCGGGTCCCGCGGCCCAACCACACCCCCCCGCGCCGTTTTCCCCTCCCCGCCACCCAACAAAGGGGATTTTCCCCCCTCGGCGACGCCGAGTGTCGCCGGGGCGGAGGGGGGGACGAGCCCGGCTCTGCCTACTCTTTAACCCCCCCATTAAAAATAATTTGGGGGCGGGGGGGGTTAATAAATGTACATTTCGCGGCCAAGCGGCGGCACGGAGGGGGGGTCGGTGCCGCCGGGCGCGCACATTCCTATGGACCCCCCCGGCCGGGAAGCGGCGCACACCCCCTCCACGCCCCCCCCGAGCAGCCCGGGCCCCGGCGCCGCCGCCGCCTCCCGCTTTGTCCCCCGGCCGGCGGCGGGAGGCGGCGGGGGCGGCGGAGAGTGGGGGGTAACAAAGGGCGGCGGCGGCGGGGCAAGTTTGCGGGTGGGAGGGGGGGAAGTTTGCGGACCCCCCCCCGGCGGGGCGGTCCCCGGCGGCGCGCGGGGCGGCGGCGGCGGCTGCTGCGGCGGCGGCGGCGGCGGCGGCGGTGGCGGCGGCTGCTGCGGCGGCGGCGGCGGCTGCTGCGGCGGCGGCGGCGGCGGGTTGTTGTTGTTGTTGTTGCTGTCCTCGACGAGCACCACGGCCGAGGAGGAGGAGGAGGAGGAAGGCTCGCCTAGCCCCAGCAGGCAGAGCTGGTCCAGGGCGAGCTGCAGCGCCCGGTCATCCTCGAGCAGCGCTCTCTCTTTGCCGCTCCCACCGAAACAGCCTAAATCGCCGAAACCGCCGTTCCTTTCCATTATCCCTGGTACTACCAAGCTAGGCATGGCTAACAAAGACTTGAGAGGGGGGTTGGGTGCTGGTGGTTGGTTGGGGA
>NW_020455701.1:173945-177592 GCF_003342845.1 Nothoprocta perdicaria | reverse complement strand
CGGGGCGCCCCTTGCAGCGGCGGGGGGCGATGCGGAGGCTGCGCGGCGCCCATCGCGCCGCAGCGCGGGGGGCGGCCCCGGTGCCGGCTCCCCGAGGCAGGAATTTCCGCCCCCCCGCGCTGTATCCCGTGCGATTTCCTCTCCCCCCCGCCTCTCTTTTCCCCSTTTTCCCTCTTTCTGGGTCTCCAGCAGAAGAGCGAGCTCCGCTTGCAAATGAACCGAGCAGATGGGGACACGGCGCAAGGAAATGGCTCATGCAGTGACTCAGACGGTAAGGTGCTGCCACAGCGCTCCCCGCAACTTCGCCTGGGTGCTTTGCTTCTGTTTGGTGTGGTTTGGTGGGTTTTCTTGCTTTTTTTTTTATATATATATCTATATATTAATAGAATTTTAATAGATTCTTTCAATCCCTGCTCAGCCCCATGTGCCCCACAAAGGTTATATATACGGCAACGAGCGTGTGTGTGTGTGCATTAAATAATCCTGGATGCTCCTGTGCAAGTGGCCCCTTACTTTTGCACAAACCTGCTGCCCGTGGCTCGCTCGTGCGCTTAAATATAYGTGCAAAAAGGCTGCATGTGCGTGTGCCTTCCTGGCACGTGTGTGCAAAGGCGGGTGTGTAAAGTGAGCCTGCAAGTGGGGAGGATTGCCTGGAATAAGTATATATGTGTGTGCGTGCGTATATGGGTATGGATCTTTATATTAAGGGTTTTGTGCGCACATATATCTATATGCAGGTGTGTTCTGGATGGACTCGTGTATTTATGTGCYTCTCTGAGTGACAAGCACACGCGTCCAGGATGGGGCTGCGTTGTTGGGAACCTCCGTATTTTAACATGCAATTTATGGAGCTGCATTTCCACTGGTCAGAGTTTGAGCCTGCTCATGAGGCCAATGATGATGATGCCTCATTTTTAGGTTCCAGGTCATTTTAGGGACATAATTTTGCTCCCCCACTCCATTTTAAGTTTAAATGCTGTAGCTCTCAGAAAAGAAGTGCCTCTCCAAACCATGAAGTGAAAGGCTCTCAAACAGCATGAAACAGGCCCAGAAATAACAAAAGTAGCTAAAAAAGTTGTGGGACTCTGCARAAATAGTGATGTGGGGTTCCTTTCGGAACCTCCTCCTGGATTGCGCTTCAGTTACATCACCTCCCTTTCCTCCCCTGCCACGAGGTCTAGAAACTTGCTTAAAAAAATGCAAATTCATATTCTCACATATTCACATGACTCACGGAGCTGGGAATTGCAGGCAAACATGAATGCTCCTAGAAAAATTGCAGCATTTGGCAGCACGGGCAGTGACTAATCCTGATGGGTCCCTGATAGCAGCAGTTTTCGGTGCATCCAGTATTTTGGGGATGCCTCTGAGCTCCAAGCAAGACTTTGACCCTCCTTGCGGAGATGTCCACTGCTTGGGAATGATCCTGGCTGCCGTCTGGCGCCGCTGCCCTCCGAGCAGTTTTCCACGGGTCAGGAYGGTGTGTGGTTACATCCACGCCGTGACCTTCCCTTCCAGAAACCTTGTCCGGAAGATGTGATTCTGCTTAAAGAGTTGGTGTTTCTAAATGCTAAATGCTTTGGAATCCCCATCCCTGAATTACAGTTCAGGGAAAAGAAAAAAGAAAAAAAAAAAAAAAAAAAAAAAAAAAAAAAAAAAAAGAAAAGGGGGAAAAAAAAAAAAAAAAAAAGAGCAAAAAAGAGCATTAATTAGAACCAGGGAGGATGGAAGGCTCTGCTGAGCCAGAGGGGTTGGGATCGAGTGGCGGCATCACGTGCTCCTCACTCCTTCCCTGGGCAAGCGGCTGCAGTGCAAGCAAAGAAAGGGAGAAACTGCAAGTGCGGTCGATGGCGGAGCCGCCGGAGCGGAGCCCGGGCACAACCGGAGCCTGGGATAAAGCTGCCCTTGCCGGAGCTGGTGCCAGGGAAGTGTCATCAGGCCAAAGAGCAACTTTTGCTCCTCATTAGGAGTGAGCGCAGGGAGGAAGCTTTTCTCCAGGAATTTCATTGTGGGAGAGGGTCGGGATCTGGAGCTGGGGCCGGAGCGATCCCGGCAAACGCAACACACTAATTTTAAAGCTTGCTTCCCTTTATAGACAGGACCAAGACCGAGAGGTTTCTTAACCTAAAGTGCTTTGCAAACGTGTTAATTAAGCTCCTCTGGGAGATAAGTAAATTACCGGAAAGCTTTGGGGCTCCTCGCAGTCCATTGGCTCCGTCGAGCCCAACTCCATGGGATCAGGCCCCGGGGCAGGTTTAGGAACCCCTCAGTTTTGCTAAGAACTCAGCACCGCAGCGGTGTGCTGAGCAGTCCGGCCACGGGCGCTTTGCAGAGCTCGCCGCAAGCGGAATTGTTGGGATTTGGGATTTCTGGACCCATGGCACRCGGGAAGAATTGTCCCAGGCTTGCTGAAGAAACCTGGACTTGGAATTCGGATGATTTCTGGGATCTAACACGGTATTTGCCTGCAGGACTATGTGCTGCTCCTCATGTTGGTGCTTTTATATCCGTGTTTTCTGAGGAATGTCTTCTGACATYGGAGCCCCATGGCCCGCACGGTGCATCTGCAGCCGCCCGGACAGCGATGGTGACAAGGCCCCTTTGGGGACAAGCCCAAGCCCAACGCGATGCAGCAGGATGGGGCCCTGAGCCAATTTAACCCTTCTTCTTATCAGTCTAGACATCCTCATTATCCAGATAAATGTCTGATCCGGCGCTGAATCCCGCTAAGCCGCTGCCTTCGCGGTGCCGGAGGCGGAGGGCACTCACCTCCGCGACTCCCCAGCCGTTCCTGGTGCCGTTATTGCTRTTATTTAATATATGGTATTAATTCTCATTATTTGGTGGCAATCCTGTTGCAATGGAGAGGTGTGTGCTGCTCTTGGAACCCATCAAGCAGATGGGTCCCCGGTCCCCTGTGAACGGGCAGACACCCAAGGGACGGAGCTGGGGCTCCAGCGCTGCCGAGTGTGCCGGGCTCCCGGGGATCCTCTGGCCATCGGGAGCGCCCAGAACCGCTGCCCTCRGGGCTGGCAGAGGGTCCCCACAGGGCCAGGATGAGCCAAACTGTCGCCGCATCCCCACTGTGGCACCGTCCGCCTGGCACCGCGGTGGCACCGGGGGCTCCGGGGCCGCAATTGTGCTTCCTCAGGGGGAAAACTGGTTCAGATTCGGTCGTTTTGGGGCAGCGCRTGGCAACATGTGACAATTCAAGTGGCAGCTCCTAAGCCAGGGTCTCAGCGCGGTGGCCTCAGGGGACCGCTCGGCTCCGCAGTGACAAGGGCAGGTGTTTGGGGGGTGGCACCAAGTCACCCTGGGGCGAGGAGGGGGGACACGAGGGGACCCCCGCGCCGCACAAGAGCTGGCGCTGCCCCTGCTCCGCATCCGAGCGGAGCCGCACAAAGGAGCGGGCGGGAGCGGGAGCAGGGGCGGAGGGCGGGAGCCTCCCCCTGCCCGGCAGCTAATCCCGGCTGCGCTGCGCCGCGGAGCTCGGATAACAACCGGCGCGGCCGCGGCCAGATGGATTTGATTTAATAACAAAGCGGGAGCTGGGGGGCGGGAGCGGGATGGGGAGCAGGGCGGGGGCTGCCGAGGGCCGGATCCCCCCCAAGCGGCTGGGCCGGGGGAAAGTCACCCCCGTCACTGCC
>NW_020455701.1:161395-173223 GCF_003342845.1 Nothoprocta perdicaria | reverse complement strand
GAGCTCCTTTGAGCTCCGTTGAGCTCCGACAAGCTCTGAGAGCCCCGGTGAGCTGCAGTGCGCTCTGGTGAGCCGGCCACCTCGTGTGCCAGGTGGTGCCCGGGCAGCCTCCCTGAGATCCCCTTTCTGGAAACCAGAGAAGCTTTGGCTCTGCCCCCGGCTCCGCTGCCGTGCCCGACACCTGCAGCTCATCCCGCTTCCCGGCCCGCCGGCCATTCCCACAGGCRTCTCCTGGCTCTGTCCCGGAGCAAGGAGCTCCCGCGCCAGGGAGGTGCCCGCAGGACCCAGCGGAGCGTTTAGTGCTGGGGAGGATGCGGGGGGCTGCGCGGGTCACAGGGTGGAGGACGGAGCCGGGGCCCGTCCCGCGCCCTCGGGCACAGCCGGGACCGCGGCACGTTCGTCCCGGGCTGGGCTCGCCCGCCTGCACTGCCCGCGGCGGGCGCGAGRTGGAGCTGCCGTTCGCGCGTGTGCTCCGCGCCGCCCCCGCGCGCGGCAAAGCCCCGGGACGCGCGGCGGGAAGAGCGGGATCCCGCGCGTGGGGCGCGTGGTGCTGCTGTGGGGCGACACACCGGCCTTCCCTGCATGTTTGCAGCATGCGCGGGGCCTGTCCTCGCGTGGGGACGGGTGCGCGCTCCAAAGGAGCGTTTCTGCGTGGAGAACGTCCCCAGCTACTGGGTGACACGGGGAAAGGCTGGGAGAAGGTGGCGTGTCCCAGCCTGGCCGGTGGAATGGGAGCAACTGGAAGGGCAAACTCAGCAGCAGCCGAGGCCTTGGGTGGGTTTTGCATCCTGGGCCTGTCCTGCAGCCCACCTTGTGCAGCGGATCCGGGGTTTCTCGTGCGCATCCCACCTCCCYGGGATGAGCCGGGTGGGTGGCACCCCGAACATGCCCCCATGCACCCCTTCRATTGTGCTTCCAGCAGCCTCATCCCGCCTGCTCCAGCCCAGCCCTGCAATTAGCCCCGTGTCCCGGGATCAAAGGCAGGGATTTCCCTGGCCGCGCCAGCCCCGGGTGCCTCCGCGGCTGGAGGGAGCCGCGTGGCCGCAGCGCTGCCGCCCGCGGGCACGTAGCAACAGCAAACAAGCAGCGCCGGCCACCCACAGCATCCGCGGCACCCGCTGCCTGGCATTCCTGCATCCCAGGAGGGCTCCCGTGTGCCRCGGGATCGGCTGGGACACGCGGGGCCGGGGCTCCCCACTGCACTGCCGGCCTGAGGGCTCCGGGGGACCTAGTGGGGAATAACCGCATGGATCTGGAGGGAGGAATAGCCCCATGGATCCCTAGGGAGGAGTCAYSCATGGATCCCTAGGGAGKAATAGCCCCATGCATCCTGAGGGAAGAATAACCTCATGGATCCCTAGGGAGGAATAACCCCATGGATCCAGAGGGAGGAATAGCCCCATGGATCCAGAGGGAGGAATAGCCCCATGGATGCCTAGGGAAGAGTCGTCCATGGATCCCTAGGGAGGAATAGCCCCCTGCATCCCGAGGGAGGAACAACCTCATGGATCCCCAGGGAGGAGTCGCCCCATGGATCCCCAGGGAGGAGTCGCCCTAGCAGCAGCCCCAGGGTTGACCTGCTGGCTCCCTGTCTTGCACCGTGTCCCTGCTGTCCCTGGTGTCCTCACTGCTGCTCTGTGCACCCCCCTGCACCCAGCCCGGGGCTTCTCCTCCCTTGGGCTGCGGGACATCCCCGGCAGTTCCGTCCTGGGCTATTTTTGGTGCTTTTTCTTTTAGCCGCGAGCTAAATGTGCAACGTGGGCAGCCCCGGGCTCCCCCCGCGCTCCCGCGGCGGGAAATGAATGAAGCAGCGGCGCGTGGCCCGTCCGAAAGTTTCGGAGCRCTGCGGTTCGTCTCCAGGAAATACAGAGGGGCCGGAGGAGGGAGATAGAGCACGGGCGTTTTCCCCTCCGGCTCCTGCTCGCCGCGTTTTGCCAGGGATGTGTCTGCACARGGGAGGCCCAGTCCCGCATCCCCAGCAGCGCGTTGCTGCTTTAGCAAAGGGTTTAACCGGGTGCCCAGCAGAAACAGCCCCGGCACCCGCTGCATCTTCACCCGCCCGCTCCCGATTCCCTTGGTCCAAATGTGGCGTATTTGGGAGCATTCCAGGAGGCTCCCGGCTCCATAGGGATGCTCGGAGCCCCAGGCTCCTCCTGTGCTTCCCGCTGCCTTTGCACGTCCTGGCGGAGGCCGAGCACCGTCCTGGATCTTTTCCAGCCCCGTCCTGCACAAACATCCCTGTTGGCACCTCCAGTGCCCCACGAGGAAGCCAAGAAGTGGCCGCCCCTGTGACTCAGCCCGGGATCTCCAGGGCCTGCGATGGAGCCGGGCAGCTCCTCGCCCAGGTTTTACATGCYGGGGTGGATGTGGCTCCATGTGCGGAAACGCTGCATTTAGAGCAGCCCCAAAGTGCCCTGTTTTGCCCCAGATGTGCGGGCAGGAGTGGGGCCGGGGGGGCGCCTCCATCCAGGCTTAGCTGGGCGGGCGCAGCCTCCAAGTTTCGGCTCCCTCAATAAACCCGACTGTGGAATCTGTTAACTTTGCAGCTCTAATTGATGCATTGCTGTAATTACCTTTTATAACGAGGCAATTAAGCGCTGTTAGAGATTATTAGCTAATTAAAMCTCGTCCGCGCACACGCGTGAGCCCCCTTTATGTGCGTGGATAGTGGGTGGGAAGAGTGGGGAGCTCCAGGCAGCCAGAGCTTCGCGGCTCATTCCAGAGGCTGGGATATCGGTCCTGTCCCTGCCACCACGTCATCCGTGGGCATCACTGCGGGGGGCGGCACCCGTGATCCCTTGGGAACAAGCTTGGAGGCTCCCTTCCTATGGGATGATCCCCTCCTATCAGGGTGTTGGGAGCGGCTGGGTTAACCATGCACTTCCATGTCCTGTTTGCCAGCAAAGGGAAAATTCCCCTTTGGAGCCAGGCTGTGTGCACCTGGGAATGGGAAGAGCTGGAGCGAGGGCTGCTCCGGGGCCCGGAGCGAGGGCGAGCTCCAAGGTGTCTCCGTGGGGTCGATGCCTGCTTGAAATGCCAGGGATGCAGCTGCTTTCGGCCTTGGCGGGGACCGTGGGCCGCGCGGTCCGTCCGTGCCCCTCGCTCGGCCCCGGGACAGCGCGGGGGAAACCGCAGGAATCCGCGTGCCGGAGCRGCCGGCACGGCAGCCCGGAGCTCCCGGCCCAGCTGCTTCCCATTAATCCCTGCTGCCTGGGCTGCACGGAGAGCGCGGGGCCGGCGGCTGCTCCAGGATCCTGTGTGCAGGCTGCAGCCGGAGCCGCATCCCGCGGGATCCGCGGCTGGGGCAGCGCCCYGCACCGCCCACGCGCTCCACACTGGGGATCCCAAGGTGGATGCACCCCCGATGCCGGGATCCCAGCGCCTGCCGGGACCGGCCGGGCTGCTCCCGTGACCCTTGGTTCTGATTTTCCCGATTGCTCAAGCCAGAGCCTCCCTGCCTCCATTTCCCCTGCAACCGGGGAGGGAAGGATATTTCCCTCTGGAGCGGGCCAGGAGCGGGGAGGGGGGTGAGGACACTTTTCTCCTGCCCAGTCTGGTGTTTTCCCTTTCCCCTTTTCCTTTTTTCCCCCCTTTTCAACCCAAACAAAGCGGCGGAGCGGCGGAGGCCGCCGGCCTCCCACAGTGCCCCGCGGCTTGGCAGGCGCCGCGGCCAGACCCCGCCCCGCGCCCGCGCTGGGGGGGACCCCGGGGGGGCCGCGGGCCCCGTGCCCCTGCGCCGGGGGGGACACGGCAGCGAGCGGCACCGTGGGCGCCGTGACTCATCGGCCGCCGCGCGCGGCGCGGGGCGAAGCAGCCGGCCCCGCAGCGCCCGCCGCTCTGTTTGGGTCTGTTGCTCCGGTTGCTGCGTGAGTCATTCCCGGAGCTCCCATTCGGAGCAGGGATGGGAGCGGGCGGCGCGGCGCCCAGCCCGCCGGCCTTGCACCGTGAGCGCTCATCGCGCRCCCGGTGCCGCGCCGGGCGGCGGTGTGTGGCTCTGGTCGGGATGAAGCGCACGGCCAGGGCCCCCCTTTTGGGGTGAGATTTGCCCCTTTTGGTGAAGGGCCTGACCAGGAATTGGGGGACTGGGAATGACCAGGAGCTGGGGACTGGCTGGCACTGCAGAAACTGGGAATAATGGGCACTGGGAATGGGGATGAGGTGGTAGCAGGGGTGGGGGGAGCTGGGAAACTGGGAGGAGTTGGTCCTGGAATGGAGGGAATAGGGAATGTTTGGGATGGGCACAATTGGGTGCCACGGAAACGTGGGCAGAGGTGGAACTGGGCAGAACTGGGGCCAGTGGGACTGTCCCAGGAACAGGGAGGTTTGCGGGCACTGGGAGTGCTGGGAGCACTGGGAGCACAGAGCGGGCACCAGGACTGGTGGCACAAGGGGGCACCAGGCGCTGGGGTCTTGGGCTGCCCAGGTTTGGGTTGGGGTCTCGGAGCCCCCGCGCCTGGGGGTCCCTTGGAGCCACCTTTGTGACACCGGCTGTTCCGGRCGCTCGGGGTGACCTGGGGCTGCCGGCAAGGGGACACGCAGTGTTTGAGGTGCCGCCGCGGCGGGGAGCAGCGTCGCGGTGCCCAGCGCCGCTTTCCGAGGAAAAGGGCCCCGTTTGACGCACGAGAGCTGCCTCCTCCCCGCGCCGGCTGACTCCACCCTCCTCCTCCTCCCGGCCGCGCAGCCCGGCGCGCATATAAGGGAGCCGCGGGGCGCGCCGGGCGCAGCGGAGCGAGCGGCGCCGGACGCTCGCCGGGTCGGTGCCGCGTCCTCGCCAGCAGGCCCCATGGCGACGCCGTCGCAGAAGCGGAGCACGCGCAGCGGCGCGGGGGGCACCCCGCTGTCGCCCACCCGCATCACGCGCCTGCAGGAGAAGGAGGATCTGCAGGAGCTCAACGACCGCCTCGCCGTCTACATCGACAAGGTGCGCTCGCTGGAGCTGGAGAACGCCGGCCTGCGGCTGCGCATCACCGAGTCCGAGGAGGTGGTGAGCCGCGAGGTGTCGGGCATCAAGGCCGCCTACGAGTCGGAGCTCGCCGACGCGCGCAAGACCTTGGATTCGGTGGCCAAGGAGCGAGCGCGGCTGCAGCTGGAGCTCAGCAAAGTGCGCGAGGAGCACAAGGAGCTCAAAGCGCGGTGAGTGCCGGCGCGCTCGGCACGCGCCCAGGAGCGGGCGGGCGGGCGCCCTTGGCAGCGGCAGGAGGGAGGAAGGAGCCGGGAGGAGGAGGAGGMGGCAGGGAAAACGGTGCCGCGGCCGGGCCGGGGGTGCTGGAGCCGGGGAGCCCTCGCGGTGCCGTGTCCGGGCGCCCTTGGAGCGCTCCGGCCGCTGCCTTCGTCATCCCGGCACTCTTCCCAGCGGCATCCGGCGCGGGCGGGGAAGCGCTGCCAGGCAGCTGCCTCCGTCCTGCCCACGGCTCTCTCCGGCTCGTCCCATTTTCCTCTCCTCTCTTTGGCTAAGGGACCTGCTCGGCGCGGGGGGGCTGCCTTAACCCTACTGGTGCCGACGCTCCGGGAATGCCTGGGTCCCCTCCGGCRTTTCCCCTTCCTCCCTATTGGGGTGACCAGCACTGGGATGATCCCATTTTCCTCCATTCSGTCGCTTAGCTCTTATTCTGTCTACCCCACGTCAAGTCACTCCCAAGGCTAAAATTAACTTGCTGGGAATATGTTGTAAATAATCCGCCTCCCGGGAAGGCGCGCAGCCTCTCCCAGCTGCCTCGGAAAAGCGGGCAGCGTTTTATATTTAGCTTTCCCTTCCCTTCGGCTCCGGGCCGTGTCCRTCGGCGGCGGAGCTCGGGAGCCGCGAGCCCTGCGAGCCCGGGGCTGCCTTGGCTGCACCCTGCCCCACACGGGAGCAAATGCGGAGCCCACGGCCGCAAAGGAAAACGCAAAAGAAAGCGAGCAGGGTGAGAGGGGATTCCCTGCAAGGCCAGCGGCTGCCTTTGCCGGTGCCGGGCTCCGCGGTTTGGGCAGCCCGGYGCTGGCACCGCGGTTTCCGCACGCGAGCTCGCACGTTGAGTCAGCTCTGAGTCACGCGGGCGTCGAGGGCAGCTCCCCTGCCCGGGGCTGCTGCCTTGGGTGTCCCGGCGGGAAGGGGCCTCCCCGCGAGCCCTCGCGGATGGCTTGGCCAGGGCTTCTGGGCTGGCGGCAGGAGAGGGGCCCAGGCGTCCGGGTGCTGCCRCCCGCCGCCGCTGCGGCCTCCCGTCCGGCTGGGCAGGGCGGTACCGGTCCAGCCGGCTCTCTGGAATGCCGGGCTCGCAGCGGGCCGGTTCCTGCCATGGGCTTCGCCTGGCTGCAGGGTGCCATGAGGAGCGCTTGGCTCTGCGCTCCCGCCCGGAGCGCGCGGAAGCGCCGGGTATCTGCYGGGCAGCAGGCAGCCCCGGCAGCCGTTATCAGCGGGCAGCAGCGCTGCGCTCGCCGCGGTGCCGCAGTTGTCTGGGGGCCCAGTGGGTGCCCGCCCGGCACCGCCTGCCCCGGAGCGGGCCGGGCTCCGTGCGCGCCGGAGCGTCCACCTGGGCCGGGATCGYGGGGCAGAGCCGGGCTCTGCTCCCTGCAGGCGGGCGCGCTTGGCACYGCAGGGCGCTGCCGGCCCCGGGCGCTGGCCCCGGCCCGCTCCCGGCACCGAGCGAGCCCCACGGCGGCCGCGCAGCCCTGCTCCTGCCTCCGAAACAGGAACCAGGCTCTTGTTGGCGGCTCCTCTGCCCGCCGATGGCTTCCTGCCCCGCGGCCCCTAACTCGATTAAGCGGCCGCCTGGGCATCGCCCGCGCATCCCGTCCGCGGCGTTGAGGAGGACAAAGCAGCCGCCCGCGCGCTCTGCCGGGCAGGGCGTCCTCGGGGACCTGGCCGCGGTGCCGCGGGGTGGGGTGGCCCCAGCACCCCCCTGCTCCCCAGGCCACCGTGGCCCCGTCCTGTCCCGCACCTCGATGCTGTGGGAATCTTTCCTGCAAAAACCCATCTCAGCTCAAGCGAACAGATAGGAGGTTGTGCAACGTGGTGGGTGGCACCGGGCGGGTTCCCGCGGTGGCACCGCCCTGGGGACCCCTCGGAGCCCCCTTGCAGCCTGCAGCAGCCCCCCTGGATTCATGTCCCCCACGCAAATCCCCGCTCATTGCAGGCCAGTGCATTCGCTAGCTCGTGTGGACATTTGAGGAGACAAATGCTGCTCTTCCCAGCCCTTTTTCCCTCTGGGATCCCCCCTAGCGCATCGCAGGGCCGAGACCCCCAACAGCAGCGGGTTTGGGGGCAAACGGGGCCGCTTTGGACAGGGGCGGCCGCTCGGCGTCGCCGGGGAGGCGTCCGGCGCCGGGAGCTGCCAGCGCGGCGGGTCCCGCCTGCGTGCGCTGCCGCCGGCCCCGGCTCGCGCACGTCATCCCATTAACGCTTGGCGGCCGCGGCCGCTCCCRCCGGGAAGGCTTCGCCCACCCTGCTTGCCGGGGGCTCGGGGCCGGCGCCGGCCACGGCTCCGCRGCTGCCGATGCCCTGGGACAGGCGCGTTACAGCCCCAGGGATCCGTGTGCTGCTTCCCGGGGCTTTGCAGCCCCGGGTCCCATGGAGCGAGCGGGGCCGGCGGGTGCCAGGTGCTTCCGTTGCTGCCTGTCGCAAAAYGCAGCTGGGAACCCCGGGATACAACCGGGAACGCCGACTCCGACACTGGCCCCACGAGCCACTTTCCATTCCGGGAAGCGATGCGGGCGGCCCAGCCCCGCACCCATCCCTCCTTCTCCCCGTGCGGGTGCGAGCGAGGGAGGACAAAGTCCCCCAACGGCGGCGGGGACGCGGGCGGCTCCRAGCGCCCGGACTTTGGCCCGCTCCGGCTGGGAGCGTCTCCGCACGCGGCTCGCCGGGCGCCGCGGTGCCGCCGGCCTCGCGCCGCAACCTGCGGGGCCTCCCCGGCTCCAGCGCGGCCTCTCCAGCCCTGCTCCCCGTTCCTTGAGGAGCGACACTTAATGCATCCCAGGCGAGCGCTTGGCAGGGGCCGCGCTGGGCGCTGCCAGCGCCGGCTGAGCGCGGTTTGGCTCTCCAGGAGCGCCCTTTGGCGGTGCCGTCCCCGCGCGGGAACCCCAGCGCCAGGCCCCGTACGCGCRCTGGGAAGCGCCACGTCCCCGCGGTCTCTTTGCCGCGGCGCGGAGCGGAGCACGCGGTGACTCACACTCAGCTCCGCGGCCCTGCGCGCCGCAGGGTGCGGCCGGGCTTCCCCAGCCCGCGGCTCCGGCCGCGCTCCGGCCCTTTCCTTCCTGCCGGGAGCGCGCGGCCGGCGGCCAGCGCGTGCCGGGAGCGCCCGGCTGCTGCCCAGCACATGAGCGGAGCCGCTTTGCTCCCTGGCGTGACGCTCCCGGGCTGCTCTGCAGGCTGGGACACGGGTGTGGATGGGGAAGCCAAGGCGCGTGTCCCAACTAGCGCGCCGCTTTGCAACCCGCCGCAGCAGCGCCCGGGCYGCCTGCGCCGTGCCCGGGGAGCGCCCGGCCTCTCCTGCGGCCTCGCTTGCAGCACGCGCTGCGCGAGGGCCCCGGCTGCAGCAGGAGGCTCCTCGGGACGTGCTTGGCCCCGCGGGGCCGTCCCCGAGCGGGCACACAGCGGCGTGCGCGGGCGGCGCGGCGCAAACACGGCGCCGGCCTTGCCGCAGTGTAAATACCGCGGCCGCCTTTATCAGCGCCGGCGCCCAGGGCCCGCGCGAGGGAGCGGGCGCTTTTGTTCCCTGCCACGCCAGCGGCAGCTGGAGCCAACAATTCCCCTCTTGTTCCTTAGGGAAATGCGCCCAGCTGGCAGCTTTGCCTGCCCAAATCTATGGAAAACAGGGGCAGCTGCACCAGCCCTGCGGCCCTGGGTGGCAAGGGGCGCTCCAACCTCCCTGTCCCCCTCTCGGGGTGTCCCCACCATCGCCGGGGCACCCCGGGGCTCTGCGTGCGGAGGCGTGAGCGGGTGACTCGGGATTTCCATTTCCACAGGGATGAGTCACCGGCGCTGGCAGGACCGGCAGGGCGGGAGTGACACGGGGGCTCCCCAGGCAGCACAGGGCACGAAAGGCTTTTTAATGTGCTGTTTTTTCCAACAAAACCCCATTTCTGGTGGCTTTTAAGCAGCTACAGGGAGGAAAGGGGAAGGAAAAGCCCTGTGTCCAAGCGGAGAACTGTGATCGCTTTTCCTCCAGGGAATACTTGCGGATGGATCCCATGAACATGGAACAGGGACATGTCCCTCAGCGCTGGGCACTTGTCGGTGTCCGCAGCTCCCAGTAGTGTTTGGGGATGGACAGGGATGATCCCGCTCTTGGGAAGCCCAGGCCAGGCAGGTCCCTGCAGGGCCAGGACAGCCTGGCGGGTCCCTCGTGGCCCTTCTGCCTCGCAGATTTGGCCTCATTTTTGGCGTGTGAACAGAGGACAGGATCCCGGTTTTGGGAAGGGCAACGCCAGCCCTCAGGAGATGCCAAGTGGCTTTTCCTGCAGCAGGAGATGCCAAGTGGCTTTTCCTGTGACAGCGGCAGCTCGGGGGCTGCAGGCGCGCCGGGTGCCCGGCAGGATGCTGGCGCCGTGCACATCTTCCCCTCGCTATACGTTGCGGGGCTGTTTACAGCTCCCTTGCTAGGA
Organism: Nothoprocta perdicaria; assembly: GCF_003342845.1. Taxonomy (NCBI): domain Eukaryota; kingdom Metazoa; phylum Chordata; class Aves; order Tinamiformes; family Tinamidae; genus Nothoprocta; species Nothoprocta perdicaria. The sequence continues at coordinate 163,641 of NW_020455701.1, read as the reverse complement.
GACCGGCCCGTGTTTATCCTGGTGATTTGGCCGGGTCTGGCAGAGCCGGCGGCACCGATGAGTCAGGGGCTGGGAGAAGCCGCGCTGCCACATTCCCAGTGCTTTTCCCAACCCGCCTTTCCTCCCGCACCCGCAGCTTGGGGACACCTGGGCCCCTGGGAGCCACGAGGGCGCCGGGGACCCGTTCCCAGCACCGGGACCCAGGAATGGGCCATGCGGCCACCTCCTTGTTTGGCGCGGCGGGAGCAGCTGCCCTCGGGAGGCAGGGCACAGGCTGCTGCCCGCGGCCTCTGTCCCTGCGCCGCGGTGCCCTTGCTGCTTCCCAGGGCTCCGATTGCCCCGCTCCGGCATGCCCAGGCGTGCGGGGGGCACTGGAGCAACTGGGCTTTGCCCTGCGCCTCCTGCTCGCTCGGGCGCTGCGGCTGCGGCCGTGCAGCCAGAGCTGCTCCAACTTTCCATGGATTCCGCCTTTGCTGGCAGCTCCACTGCGATCTGCTTTTTCCTCCCCCTCAACCCTTCCTGCTTTAAAAAGCTAAAAATAAAACGTCTTGAGGCCCCTTTTTCCCTGCACGCTCCCTCCCGAGACGTCGCCTCCGGGCGGGATTTGTGCCTGGGCTCCCTGCGTGCCGGGATGCCGGGATGCCGGAGCCCGGGGCCGCGTCCCGCGGCTCCCTCCTTCCGCGGGCGCCGCGGTGCCATGGCGGCTGCGGGCGGCACGCGGGGCTCGGGCGGCGCTGGCGGCCGCGTGTTTGTGCACTGAGTCACTGGCACGGGAGGAGGAGCGCGGCTCCGAGCGGAGCAGAGCGGAGCGCCGGCCGGGCGGGCGCCGCCGCGCGGAGGCTTCGGCACAGCGGGAGCACGGCACAACGGGATCGCGGCACAGCGGGATCGCGGCACAACGGGATATTGACACAATGGGGTATTGGCAGCAAAAGGGCACCGGTGCCAGCTTGGCCCATCTCCTCCTGGGAATGCCCAGCCGGACACAGATGCCACCCTAGGGCCTGATCCTGCTGCTGCCCCCTCCCCACCGGTATTTTGACCTGTTTGCTCACGGCTGAGCCTGTCCCGGGAAGGAGCACCCAGGTGCCGGAGGAGCTCCTAGTGAGCGGGAGACTCCCACGAGCCTCCTCTCCATATAGGACCTGCCAAAATAACACCGGGGGCTCCGGGGGGTTTGGACGTAGGTGAAATTCCCTGGGGCTGCTGTGGTTGAGCCACGTTCAGTGAAGGAGCAGCCAGGACCTGGTGCCGGGGGGTTCAGAAAGGCGCAAGCCCCTCCGGCTGGGGGGAAACCGAGTCACGCGATGGGGAGGAGGCAGCCGGAGGCAGCGGCTGTGACACGAGCGGGTGCGCGGAGAGCCCGGCCGCTCAGGGCGCCGTCATTCCCGCGCGTTGCAGGAATGCCAAGAAGGAAGGGGACCTGCTGGCGGCCCAGGCGCGCCTCAAGGACGTGGAGGCCCTGCTCAACTCCAAGGAGGCCGCGCTCTCCACGGCCCTGGGCGAGAAGAGGAACCTGGAGACCGAAGTGCGGGACCTGCGCGCGCAGGTGGCCAAGGTGAGCGGGGACACGGGGCGAGGATCTCGCCGTGCCCACGGACCCGGGGAGCCCCCAGCCCCGGACGTGGCCAGCGGCGAGCGCCCCGCTCCTCTCGCCGCAGCTGGAGAGCGCCCTGAGCGAGGCCAAGAAGCAGCTGCAGGACGAGATGCTGCGGCGGGTGGACGCCGAGAACCGGCTGCAGACGCTCAAGGAGGAGCTCGAGTTCCAGAAGAACATCTACAGCGAGGTGAGCGCGGCGCGGTGCGGTGCCGGCCRAGCCCCCGCGGCGCCCCGGCGCCTCATCCGCCTCCCTGCATCCCCAGGAGCTGCGGGAGACCAAGCGGCGGCACGAGACGCGCCTGGTGGAGATCGACAACGGGCGGCAGCGCGAGTTCGAGAGCAAGCTCTCCGAGGCGCTGCAGGAGCTGCGCAGCCAGCAYGAGGCCCAGATCAAGCTCTACAAGGACGAGCTGGAGAAAACCTACGGGGCCAAGGTGAGCGGCGTGGCCCCCTGCACCCCGTGCACCCCGGGGCCCGGGGGCCGCGCCGCTGACGGCCCCGCGCCCGCCCGCAGCTGGAGAACGCCAAGCAGTCGGCCGAGAGGAACAGCAACATGGTGGGCGCTGCGCACGAGGAGCTGCAGCAGACGCGCATCCGCATCGACAACCTCTCCTCCGAGCTCAGCCACCTGCAGAAGCAGGTGAGT
>NW_020455701.1:159611-160470 GCF_003342845.1 Nothoprocta perdicaria | reverse complement strand
GGGATGCTCCCTCTCCAGGGATGCTCCCTTGCCAGCATGCTCCCTTGCTGGGATGCTCCCTTGCTGGGATGCTCCCTCCCCTGGGATTCTCCCTCCCCGGGGCTTCTCCCGCACGGAGCGGCCTCCCTCACCCCTTCCCGCGCAGCTGGCCGCCAAGGAGGCCAAGCTGCACGACCTGGAGGACGCGCTGGCGCGGGAGCGCGAGAGCAGCCGGCGGCTGCTGGCCGACAAGGAGCGCGACATGGCCGAGATGCGGGCGCGCATGCAGCAGCAGCTGGACGAGTACCAGGAGCTGCTGGACATCAAGCTGGCGCTCGACATGGAGATCAACGCGTACCGCAAGCTGCTCGAGGGCGAGGAGGAGAGGTGCGTGCGGGCGCCGGCGCTGCTCGCGCGCGCGCCGGGCTCCACGCGCCCGGCCTCACCGGCTCCCTGCCGCCTTCTCCCCCTTGCCAGGCTGCGGCTCTCGCCCAGCCCCTCTTCCCAAAAGGGAGCGTCCCGCGGCCACGGCGGCATCCACTTCTCCACGCCGGGCTCCTCCAAGAAGCGGAAGCTGGAGGACAGCGAGAGCCGCACGAGCTTCTCGCACCACGCGCGGACGAGCGGCCGCGTCGGCGTCGAGGAGGTGGACCTGGAGGGCCGCTTCGTGCGCCTCAGGAACAAGTCCAACGAGGTGCGTTTGTCCCTGGGAGGGAAGCACCCCCGGAGCCGCCGGCCTCACCCCACRGGGAGCTGCAGCGGGGAGCGGGGAGGTCTCACGGTCGCCGCTTGCTCTCCCCAGGACCAGGCCATGGGCAACTGGCAGATCAAGCGGCAGAACGGGGACGACCCCCTCCTCACCTACCGCTTCCCACCCAAG
>NW_020455701.1:156810-158741 GCF_003342845.1 Nothoprocta perdicaria | reverse complement strand
CATGGCACCCCAGCCTGGACCCCATCCCCCTAGCAGCCCTCGCTCTCGGGAGCACTTGGATGATGGGATGGGGAGCCAGGGATCCCAGCGGGTTCCTCAGCACRCGGCTCTGCCGGTGGCCGGACCCGTCTCCTTGGTCTCTCTGGTGACACCGCTTTCCTCTTGGCGTTTTCCCCGCTCTAGATCTGGGCCTCGGGGGCCGGGGCCACCCACAGCCCCCCCAGCGACCTGGTGTGGAAGTCGCAGAGCAGCTGGGGCTCAGGGGAGAGCCTGCGCACGGCGCTCATCAACTCCAGCGGCGAGGTGAGTCCTGTGGCGCAGCCCCACCGCCCTGTCCCACCGCCGTGTCCCACCGCGCTCACCCCCGGTGTCCCCTCCAGGAAGTGGCCATGCGCAAGCTGGTCCGCACCGTGATCATCAACGACGAAGACGAGGATGACGAGGATGACGAGGTCAGCATCCACCACCGCCATCACCACGTGAGTGCCCGCGCGGCCGGGCCCCGCGCTTGGGTCGCTTGTAGGGAGGCCGGTTCCGAGCTCCCGACTGGCGCTTCTGGCTCATTCCCACCGCTTGGATTGGGGTGGGAGGCAGCTTGGCGCCRCGCGGGATCAAACCCAATGGGAGCAAGCCCCCACACGGAAGGAGACAGTAGGCTTGGGAAAAGCTCCTGGAGAAGACACCTGCTTGCCACGAGGGCTCTGCAGACCTTGCTGGGGGCRGATGGGGCAAGCTGAAAGCATCTCCCACCCAGAAGGACCTTGAGTCCTTCTCCTTGAGTGTGACAAGGCGGAGGAGCAGGGAGGAAGCCGAGCAGGAACCCGCGAATCCTGCCTGGAGCTGGAGGACAGGGCAAGACCGGGGGAAAACGCTCCCCAACAGCGGTTGCTGCCGCCCGCCTCCTTGCCGGCCAGAAACACTCCTCRTGCAGGGGAGCATCCCGGGCTGCAGCACCGGGAGCTCAATCCCGCGGCTCCTCCTGGGGCAGGGCGCTTCTCCGGCGGGACTGGTGCGCCCTGCACGCCCGTGCCCGAATGCTGCCGAGAGACCTGCCCGCTCCCTGAGGAGCAGGAGCTGCGTGCGAGGCAGAGGATCCGCCTTCCTTCTGACTGCTCTGGATGCGGAGCTCCATCATATCCCAAGAGGGATAGTGATTGGGAAGGAGCCAGGCTCCCGCAGCCGGCGCTGCCTGTTTGTCAGGGCGCTGAGTCCTTTCCCGGAGCGAGTTTCCCGCCGGGAAGCAGGAGCCGGAGGGAGGTGGACCCTTGAGCGGAGCTGGGGAGGAGGATGCTGACGATGAGCGCGGACACAAAGTGGCAGAGCAGGGGAAGAGCTCGGCCAGGCCGCGGTGCCCAGGGCAGGAGGCATCGGGCAGCAGACGCTCGGGCAGGTGCTCAGGCCCCTTTTTGTGTGTTTTTCCCCCCGTTTAGGCCAGCTGCGGCGGCTCTGGCGACCCCGGCGAGTACAACCTGCGCTCGCGCACCGTGGTGTGCGGCACCTGCGGGCAGCCGGCCGACAAGGCCGGCAGCCAGAACGCCGGCATGGGCACCATGTCCTCAGGATCCTCCACCTCCAGCGTGACCGTCACCCGCAGCTACCGCAGCGTCGGCGGCACCGGCGGCGGCAGCAGCGGCCTGGGGGACAACCTGGGCACCAGGTCCTACATCCTGGGCAGCTCCAGCCCCCGTAGGCAGGTTAGTGCCGTTCCCAGGCCCTGCAGAGCCCTGCCTAAAGACTCTTCTTGCTCTGCTTGGTCCTTATTCTCCTGGTCTTGCATCGTCCCTGCTCCACCAGCCAACGCAGCAGCTGTCTCTTCACAATCCCTCTTTTCTCCTGGGCATCTGCTGACATGACCAAGGTCTACGAAGTCTACAGGGTCTATAACGTCTACAGGGTCCACAAGGTTTAGAAGGTCTACAGGGTCTGTAAGA
>NW_020455701.1:153510-156178 GCF_003342845.1 Nothoprocta perdicaria | reverse complement strand
TCTATGAGGTCTAGAATGACAAGGTCTTCTACAWAATAAGGTCTATACTGGGTGCTCTCTTGTCCATATTATCACCCTCCTTCATTACCACGGAGTCTCCTGCTTTGGACCTCAGCTCTATAGATCCCCAGGAGCGGCAGTGCTGGGGCAGCGGGATGGGAGCCGGGGCCGGCGCGCGGGGCTGCCGGCAGCAGCGGGAGCAGCGGGCGCTAACGCTCCGTCTTCCCCCCTCTTCTCCTCCTCTCTCCTTCCAGGCTCAGGCTCCGCAAAACTGCAGCATCATGTAACTCCATGCGCCATTCCCATGTTTCCTGGGCATCTTGAGCTACTTTTTCCCAAAGCAAATGGATTTCTCTTTTTTTTTTCTTTTCCATAAAAAGGGGTCGAAAACCAAGGTTGGGTTTTCTTTTTTTTTTTTTTTTTTCTATAGCAGGAATTTTATATATATATATATAAAATGCTAAAAGATGCTTCGATTTTTTTTTTTGTAAAGAAAAAAATCTATTTCTAGAAAAAAACCACCAAAAAAAGAAAGCTTTTCAGCTTACCTTTTTTTTAAAAAAGCCTTCAGCCAAAGACACCGAGGAATTGTTTACCGAGCAGCAATGCAGCGACAGAGCGGAGTGTAATAGCTCCAGAGATTGTATCCTTTCTGCCAAAGCTTTTTATATAGGACGAGGAGAAGTAAAGCCATCGCCAGCGGCGCCGGCGCAGACCCAGCGCGTCCCGCGGGGCTCCACGGCTCAAAGAGAGCAAAGCACCTTTGCAGCCTTTTTTATGAAAACTTTTGTTGTTTGTTTCTGGATTTGGACCCAAATCCCTCTTTTTTTTAGTGCATTTTTAAAAATTTTTCTCCTGTGTGGGCACCACCCTGCCACCGCGTGCCCGCGCTGCTGCCAGCGGGAAAGCCGGGCGCTCGCTCCACGTGTTCTGGGCAGAACCGGGTATTTTTTCTCCTTTCTTCCCCCCAAACTCCTTTTTTTTTTTTTTTCTGCTTTATTTTGTTTTTTTCAAGCCACCGAGTTGTGCCTTACGGAAGGTGCCGAGCGGGCGCCGCCGGGCACCGCGGCCCCGCCAGCCCCCGCCGAGCTTAACGCAGGACCGGTTCGCTCAGGAAGAGCATTTTGGGGCCGAACAAAGCGGTTTGGGGGCCCAGCGCCCCCCGCCAAGGCCGACCCAGCTCTCGGCAGAGATTTTCGCCTTTCGTTCCCCACTTTTTTGGGGGAAAGCGCCCGAGACCCCCGGCGCCCTTGGGTTGCCGGCACGGGGATGTCGCCCCGAGCTCGCGCTTCGCTCCGCGCTCGCCAGCTTCTGTACCCGCACCCAATACAGCCGCCCCGTGCCAGCCCGTCTGCTGTCGTCCTTGGGGTCCCRCGCGTCGCCACCGCGCCGGGGGGGAATGCGGGTGCCCAAACCCTGCAGGGCCGTGACGGGCTGATTTGGGGAGGAATCGAGGACTCTGCGCCCCGCTGGAGCAGTGGGAGGGCTGGGACCCCCGTGCCAAGCGGTGCCAGCGGGTGGCACCCGCGGGCGCCTCGGGGCGGCTTGAAGGAGGGGACGGAGGGCGCGGGAGCTCTGCAAAGCCGGCGCCTAATCCGCTTTGCGGCCGGCGCCGCGATGTGAGCGGGCGGCGCGGCCGGGCGCACGCACAGCCAGGTGGGTGCCCGGGGGACGGGCGGGCGCAGGGGGGGGACACGGGGGGCGCCGGGGCCCCTCAGCCGCGCGGTGCCCGCGGCGCGGATGGTGCCACCGCGTGCGCCCTGCAGTCCCGCGGGGCACCCATCCATGGGCACGTGGCGACCGGCGCCGCTGGCCCTGCAGGCAGCCGGGCACGCTGGAAACCCGCCCGGGTGCTCACTCGTGCACCGAGCTGCACGGCCTCTGCAGCGCCCCGCGGGAGCTGCGCCAGCCTGGGGACTGGAAGGATCACRGGGGGAACAGGGCCTGGGGAGCGGCTCTGGGTGGGGGGTCAGGCCACCGGTGGGGACCTGCAGCCGGAGCCGGAGTCGGGAGCCGTCCGGGCGGGCGGCACCTTGCGGAATGGTCGCGGGGCCCCGCAGCCCCCTGCGTGCTCCGCAGGATTAAGGTCAGGCCCTGCTAATCCCGAGGGTGTTAAGGAGTTGGGGGGGGGAGCTCCGGCACCCCCGTCCCCGCGGGCGCCCGGGTGCTGGGCGCTGCCGCCCCAGGGGGACTGCAGGCGCCGGGGTCCCCGTGCCGGGCAGGAGGCTGTGGGCCGGGGGCGGCCGTGCGCGGGCTCAGCCCCGCGGCCGGAGCGGCCGGAGCGGCCGGAGCGGCACAAGCTCCTTAGGGCGCCGCTGAGCCCCGTGGGAAGCGCCGCGCGCCCGGCCTCGCTCCCGGCCTCTTGTGCAAGAGCCCCCGCTGCGAGGGAGGAAGCGCTGCCAAGCAGAACTGGGGTCTGCCCTGGGCAGCCTCCTCGGGCGTCCTCCGCCTGCGGATTTCGGGGGGAAGTGATTTGGCAAGAGGAGCGTAGGGCAGGCGGGAGCGCGGCGCTGCCTACGGCTGCTCTGTGCACATCCATGTGCACACATGTGCACGCATGCCAGGCATGCATGAGCTTGCACATCTGTGCACATCCATGTGCACACATGTGCACGCATGCCAGGCATGCACAAGCTTGCACATCTGTGCACATCCATGTGCACACATG
>NW_020455701.1:148618-150605 GCF_003342845.1 Nothoprocta perdicaria | reverse complement strand
GTCTTTCTGCCATCCGCGTGGCCCCCTGCGCGGTGGCATCATCCGGCTCCGGGTACCACAGGGCCGCCCGGACGGGTGGTGTCAGCTCCGCAGCATCCCGACCGCGCYGGGTTTTCCCGGGTGGATGGTGGTTACGGAGCGGGATTTGGGGGYTTGGAGGGCTGCGGAGYGGGGGGCRGCCGGGCCGGGGCCTCGCGTGGCCCCGGCGCCACTTCCCCTTTCTCCCTGGCGCCGGAGGCGGCAGTCACATCCTGCCCGGGCAGCAGAGCGAAAGCGCCGCGGCCAGGGCGGATCAGCCCTTTGGGGGGATCTGCCCTTTGGGGGATCTGCCCTTTGGGGGATCTGCCCTTTGGGGGGATCTGCTCTAGTTCGGGCACTGCAGTGGTGGTGATGGGGGGGACAAGGCTCCGCGCGGGTGCTGATGCCGGGGCCCGCGGCGCCCAGGGGACCCGCGGCGGCCGCTGGCGCACTTCAGCGCGCCCAACGTGTCGCACTACGACGCGCTGCTGCTGCGCGCCGACGAGGAGCGGCTCTACGTGGGCGCCCGCGACCGGCTGCTGGCGCTGGCCGTCGGCGGCCCCGGCACCATCGTGGGCCAGGCCTCGGTGAGCGCCGCCCGCCCGCCGCCCCCGCCCCGCGCGGCGCCGCGGCCGGTCCTTACGGAGCCTCTCGCCTAGATAACGTGGGGCCCCACGGCCGAGAAGGCCTCCGAATGCGCCTTCAAGAAGAAGAGCGAGGAGGTGGGCACGGCGCCGGGGACACCCACGGGGGGCCCTATGGCACCCATGGGACCTGGGGGGGCACCCGTGGGGCCACCCCCCCGGGCTCTGTCCCACTTTGCCTCTGCACCCCGCAGACCGAGTGCTTCAACTTCCTGCGGGTGCTGGTGGCCCTCAACCAGAGCCACCTGTACGCGTGCGGCACCTAYGCCTTCAGCCCCGCGTGCGCCTACGTGGTGAGCGGCACGGGGACGCCTGGCGTTCTCCCGGCGCGGGGACGCTYGGCACTCACCGTCCCCTTCCCGCTCCCTCCGCCTGCAGCACCTGGAGAACTTCACGCTGGTGGCCAGCGGCCGGGGACAGCCCTACCTGGACGGCAAGGGCCAGTGTCCCTTCGACCCGCAGCACACGCACACGGCGCTGCTGGCCGGTGAGCGGGGGGCGCCGCGGGGCCCTTTGGGGGGACACGCAGTGGGTGACGGCACCCAGGGCTGCCCGTCACCCCCCGCCGCCCCGCGCGCAGACGGGGAGCTCTACGCCGGCACCATGAACAACTTCCAAGGCAACGAGCCCATCATCTCGCGCTCGCTGGGCGGCCGCACGCCGCTCAAGACGGACGCCTTCCTGCGCTGGCTCGCAGGTGGGATGTGGGGACGGAGCGGGGGACATCCCCGCCCACCCCGTCCGTGACGTTGGCCACCGCCCCGCAGCCGACACCGCCTTCGTGGCCTCCTTCTCCATGCCGGGCGACGACAAGGTCTACTTCTTCTTTGAGGAGACGGCGGCCGAGTTCGACTTCTTCGAGCGGCTGCTGGTGGCGCGGGTGGCCCGCGTGTGCAAGGGGGACGTGGGCGGCGACAAGGTGCTGCAGAAGAAGTGGACCACGTTCCTGAAGGCGCAGCTGGTGTGCGCCCAGCAGGGCCGCTTCCCCTTCAACGTGATCCAGCACGCGAGCGCCGCGCCGCGCCGCCCCGGCCGCGCCGACTTCTACGCCGTCTTCAGCTCCCAGTGGTACGGCGCCGGGAGCGGCGGCAACGGCGGGTGGGATGTGCAAGGGGATTTGGGATGTGCATGGTGACTTGGGATGTGCAAGGGGATTTGGGATGTGCGCAGGGATTTGGGATGTGCATGGGGATTTGGGATGTGCGCAGGGTTTTGGGATGTGCATGGGGATTCGGGATGTGCATGGGGTTTGGGGATGTGTGCAGGGATTTGGAACATGCATGGGGATTTACGGTGTGCGCAGGGATTTGGGATGTGCATGGGGA
>NW_020455701.1:144503-148034 GCF_003342845.1 Nothoprocta perdicaria | reverse complement strand
GGAGATTTGGGATGCGCATGGGCATTTGGAATGTGCACAGGTTTTGGGGATGTGTGCAGGGATTTGGAATGTGCATGGGGGCTTGGGATGTGCACGGGGTTTGGGGATGTGTGTGGGGATTTGGAACGTGCATGGGGATTTACGGTGTGCACAGGGATTTGGGATGTGTATGGGGACTTGGGCATTCACAGCAGGTTGTGGGTGCATGGGGGTTTGGGATGTGCACAGGGATTTGGGATGTGCCTTGGGACTTAGGCATGCCCGGGGGTTGGAAGTGCATGGGGGCTGGGGATGTGCATGGGGATTTGGGACAGATGCAGGGATTCGGGCATGCAGGGAGCTTTCAGGGGGATGCACGGGGATTTAGGGGGACTGCAGGAAGATTTTAGAGCATGCTCTCATATTTGGGGGCACACACTTGGATTTTGGGGCACACTCTCATATTTTGGAGTATGCTCTCATATTTTGGGGCACACTCATATTTTGGAGAATGCTCTCGTATTTGGGGGCACACACTTGGATTTTGGGGCACACTCTCATTTTTTGGGGCACRCTCTCATATTTTGGGGCATGCCCCCGGGCGGGGGATGTGCCGGGGTCCGGCCACCCACGGCCAYGGCCGCTCCGCAGGCAAACGGGCACGGAGGGCAGCGCGGCCGTGTGCGCCTACAGCCAGGAGGCCGTGGACGAGGTCTTCGAGGGCAAGTACAAGGAGCTGAACAAGGAGAGCTCCCGCTGGAGCGTCTACGGGGGCCCCGACATGAGCCCCCGGCCCGGCAGCGTGAGTGGGGCCGCGCGGCGGCACCGGCGGCAGCACCGGCGCCTCCGCCGGCTCCAGCCTCAGGCCCCTCCGCGCCGTCTCCGCAGTGCTCCGTGGGCCCCTCGTCGGACAAGGCGCTCACCTTCCTCAAGGAGCATTTCCTCATGGACGGCAAGGTGCAGCCGCGCGGCGGGCAGCCGCTGCTCGTGCGCATGGGCGTCACCTACACGCGCGTGGCCGTGGACGAGCCCCGCGGCGTCTCGGGGGGCACCTACCGCGTCCTCTTCCTGGGCACCGGTAGGTCGGGGGCCGGGGCAGCGGAGGCCRCCCCGCGGCGCCGGCGCCGACGGCCCCGTGTCCCTGCCGCAGCCAACGGCTTCCTGGACAAGGTGGTGGAGCTGCCCAAGAAGCCCCACATCGTCGAGAGCATCCAGCTCTTCCGCACGCCCGAGCCCGTGAAGAGCCTGGTGCTGGCGCCCGGCAAGGTGGGTGCCGAGCCCCGTCAGGGTGAATCGAGCCCTATTGAGCCCTGTTGAGCCCCGTCGGGGCGAATCGAGCCCTATCGAGCCCTATCAAGCCCTATCGAGCCCTACTGAGCCCTATCGAGCCCCGTCAGGGTGAATCGAGCCCTATTGAGCCCTGTTGAGCCCCATCGGGGCGAATCGAGTCCTATCAAGCCCTATCGAGCCCTGTCAAGGTGAATTGAGCCCTATTGAGTCCTATCGAGCCCTACTGAGCCCTATCGAGCCCCATCGGGGCGAATCGAGCCCTATTGAGCCCTGTTGAGGTGAATCGAGCCCTGTTGAGCCCTATCGGGCCCTGTTGAACCCTATTGAACCCTATCAACCCCTTTTGAGGTGAATCGAGCCCTATCAAGCCCTATTGAGCCCTATCGAGGTGAATCGAGACTTACTGAGCCCTATGGAGCTCTGTTGAGGTGAATTGAGGCCTATCGAGCCCTATCGAGCCCTGTCAACGTGAATCGAGCCCTGTAGAGCCCTATTGAGCCCTGTCGAGGTGAATCGAGCCCTATTGAGCCCCACTATGCCCTGTTGAGGCGAATTGAGTCCTGTTGAGCCCTGTCGAGGTGAATTGAGCCCTACCAAGGTGTATTGATCCATATCAAGCCATATCAAGGTGTATTGAGCCCTATCAAGCCCTATTGAGGCATATTGAGGCCTATCAAGCCATATGGAGGCATAACAAGCCCTACTGAGGTGCATTGAGCCCTATTGAGATGTATTGAGCCCTATCAAGCCATATCAAGGCATATCAAGCCCCACTGAAGTGTATCAAGCTATATTGAGGCATATTGAGCCCTATTGAGGTGTATCAAGCCATACTGAGCTGTATTGATCCATATCCAGCCATATCAAGGTTATCAAGCCCTATTGAGATTTATTGATCTATATCGAGCTGTATTGAGTCCCGTTGAGGTGTATGGAGCCTTTTTGAGGCATATCAAGCCATACTGAGCCGTATTGAGCCAGATCAAGGGGTATCAGAGTGTATTGAGGCATACTGAGCCATATCAATCCATATGGAATTACACTGGGGTATATCGAGCTATATCAAGGTGCATTGAGACGTATTGAGGGGTATTGGGCTGTATTGAGACATACCAAACTATATCAACCCATATCAAGCCATATCAAGGCATACTGAGCAGTATATTGAACCGTATTGAAGCATATTGAGCCATACCGGGCTACGCTGAGCCGTATCAAGCCGTATCAAACCACACTGAGCCATACGGCGGCGTACGGAGGTGCTGGAGCTGCCGGGGCTCAGCGGAGCGTCTCTGTCCCCAGGGTGTCCTCTACGTGGGCTACTCCGGGGGGGTGCTGCAGGTGCCGCTGGCCAACTGCAGCGGCTACCAGAGCTGCGCCGAGTGCCTGCTCGCCCGGGACCCCTACTGCGCCTGGGACAGCCACAACCGCTCCTGCCGCGCCGCCCGCGACGCCGGCTCCCACGCGTGAGCGGGGACCCCGGGATGGGGAMGCATTGGGGATGGGGGGATAGGGACCCTGGGCAGCTGGGAGCACCAGGAGGTGCTGGGGTTGGGGACAGGAGGGAAGGGACCTTGGGGACAGGAGGGCAGCGACACTGGGTTGAGGGCTCTAGCGGGATGATGGCAGGGACGCTGGGGATGGGGACGTCAAGGGGATGATCCTGGGGATGGGAATACCAGGCAGGGGACACTGGGGATGGGGACAATGAGGGAGGAGCTACCAGAGATGCTGGGGTGGGAATGCTGGGCAGGGGACACACCAGGGATGCTGGGGACAGGGCTGAGGCCACCAGGGGTGGGGACAGAATGGATTGACTGGGAACAGCAGGGACACTGGGCATGGGGGTCCCCAGAGATGGGGACAYGGAGAGGGCTGAGCAGCCCCCCCAGGCCAGTGGCCGACCCTGGTGTCCGGTGACCGCAGCAGCGGGTGGCTGCAGGACGTGGAGGCCGGGCAGCCAGCGGGCGCCTGTCACCGCGGGAGGAGCGGGGCGGCCCCCCGCGACGGCGCCGTCACCGTAGAGAGTTGAGTAGCGGGCACCAGGATGGGGAGACGGAACGGGATGGAGAGGGAGGATGGAGACAAGGGGGAGAAGTGGGGGGAAGGAGGTGGGGGGGGGTGATGGGGGAATGGAGCAGGGGATGAAGGGAGAGGATGGAGAAGGAGGATGGAGCAGGGGATGCGGGGGAGATGTAGCGGGGTGCAGAGGGGTGCGGGGGGATGCAGGAAGGGTGCAGGGAGGGATGCAAATGGGTGCAA
>NW_020455701.1:142075-143150 GCF_003342845.1 Nothoprocta perdicaria | reverse complement strand
TTTAATTTAATATAAATGGTTTAATGAAAAATCGCCTTCCACGGTGGCGGGGAGCAGAGGGGACCTGGGGACGGGGAGGATGTGGCTGTGGGGTGAGGGAGAGGGGAGGGGGAAGGACGTTGGGCCCGTGGGAGGACATGGGGAGCATGGAAGGACGTGGCCGTGGAGCCGCATGGATGGGTAAGGCATGTAGGGATGGAAGGAGATGGGGAGAGCAGGTGGATACAGGGATGGAGGAAGGACATGGGAAGGAGTGGGGATGGAGCCATAGGGACAAAGGAAGCAGGTGGCCCTCATTTGGGGACATGGCCACGGGGCAAGGTCACCGTCCCCCGCCCTGGCTGTGTCCCCGCTGCTCCTTTGATCATGTGTAGCCTTATTTTGTGAGGAGGAACAGCTGTAAATCTTCCTGGTCTTTGTACATTTTATTTTGTATTAAAATGGAAAAGCTGCCCTGGTGTCCGGGGTTTACGGAGTGTGTCACGTATACGTGTGCATTGCATACAGGTGTGCATTGGGTGTAGGTGTGTGTTATGTATGGGTGTGCGTGGTGCATGGGTGTACATTGCGCACGGGTGAGCATTGTGCATAGGTGAACATTGTGCATAGGTGTGCATTGCATATAGGTGTGCATTGTGTATGGGTGTGCATTGTGTATGGGTATGCATTGTGCATAGGTGTGCATGGTGTGTCTATGCATTGTGCGTGTGCATACAATGCTCAGAGCGAGCCTGCAGGAAGGGGGAAATGCCCTGTGCCCTTTGCCCTTTGCAGCAGCTATTTTTTGGCCCCCTCGAGGACGACTCGCTTAGTGCAGCTCACTAACTGTCTCTGGCCCTTTAAGACGTGTTAGAGGCCCCTGGCCCTTTAAGGCGAAGGCGGAGGAGCTGCTGGTGCGCATGCGCGCTCGCCCCCCACTGTGCGTCTCCCCTGGGGCACAGCCGCCGGCCGCCATCTTTACTACTACCCGGAAGCACGCTCGAGTTCCTCCCGGAGCGGCCTCAGCCCTTCTCCGAAATGGCGCCCGCGGCGGGGACGCTGATTGGGCGAGCGGGTACGTGGGGGCGCCCCGCGC
>NW_020455701.1:135243-140668 GCF_003342845.1 Nothoprocta perdicaria | reverse complement strand
GCCACATGGGGCAGTTTCGGGTCAGTTTGGGGCTGCGTGGGGCAGTTTTGGGGCCGTTTCGGGGCAGTTTGGGGCCGCGCGGGGGCTGCCCATGCCCGGAGCAGCCTCGAGGGCCCCGTGGCCGCGGCGGGGGCGGCACGTGGGGGCCGCGGGACAGGGCCCCGCCGCGACACCCGGCAGCAGGAACCCGCCCGGGGTCATCGGCACCGGTGCCCTCGCGCGGTTCCTGTACCAGACCCGCAGATTCCCGGCTCCGACCCCCCTTAGACCTCGGGATGGATGCGGATATCGGGAGCGCAGCGGTAGCTACAGAGGCGCCCGGTTCCGCATCGCCTGGCACGGGCAGAACAAGGGACTTSGGAGCGATTCGCCCCGCGCTTGCTCGAGCTTTGCCGCCCATGAGGGTCTCCACAGGCAACGGCGTGAGGCGCCTGCGGCCGGGAAGCCTTTTCCCGGCTCTGGATGCTTCCCAGGCCTCCGTGCTGGGCATTAGTATGCTGGGCGGGAAGCGTCCCCGGCCGGGGGACACAAAGGACCTGTCTTTATTCGCCGGAGATCCCGCCGGGCGCAGCCAAAGGGGCTCGGGGCCCGGCCTGACGCGGGCTGGGAGGGGGTGAATCCGCAGGGCCGGGTGTTTCGCTCCCACTTGCAGCCCGGGGTGGGGTGACATGTGCGGACGACTGCTTCCTAGTGACAGGTACAGCGACCTCTTCTCCCCCTGCTTTACATTCTAGGCAGAAATTCAGAAAAAAAGGATCGGTGGCGAGTCCCCGCTCCCCCACGTTCAYGTAGATTTGCAGTTTGGGGCCGACGCGGTTGGACCTCGGCCGCCTGGCTGAGACCCACGGTGACGGCGGCTGCTAGTGAGAGCCCAGGAAGGCGGTCCCTGCCCCAAGGAGGTGCTTGTGGGTTCAGTCCTGAAAACAAAGCACTGTAATACCCAACCCCCTCTTAGGGGATACCCTAGATCTACAGGCACTCTTTTCCTCCAGTATTAAAGAGGAAACTGGAGCCTAAAGCCTCAGCCTCTGTGAGGACGCGGCGCCCACGCGGGTAGACCGCACTCGTGTGTGGAAAATATTAAGTGGGACTTGAAATATGTTTTTAGAGGTGCTGTGGGCAGATAATTCCTCTGTAGGAGGCTTTGTACTGTCTAATTAGGCCTTTATTCATGAAACGGCACTGCAATTAAATGTAATTACAATTAAAGCAGTGCAACTTGGGCATAGACCAGCCTTGACCTGTGTTCCGCAGCGTCCGTGGGGTCGATTCACGGTAACSGTTATTGGGGCTGCCTTTGTACCGGGCAAACGGGGCCCCCGTCCGTGTCCCCCCCGGGGTCCTCCGGCTGTTTGCGACGTCGCCGTGCATGGACGGCAGCCCGYGACGCTGGGCGCTGGCGCTCGGCACTGTTTGGCTGGCAGAGGGGCTCGGAGGGGCCCCGGGGGCCGCACGGGCGCGCACCCGTTTCCCAGGCTCCGTGGGTGACTATTCCCTGAGCGCTCGGGGCTTCGCCGGGYGCCGCTTTGGAGGTATCCAAACCTTTGGATTTTGGCCCTGGGGGATCGCCCGKGCGTTGCGGGACGGCCCCGCAGTGGCCGCAGGGCCTTGACTTCACCCCGTGTCCGGTGGTCCCGTGGGAAGCTCTGGTTAGGCCTTTGAGACGCGCTTCCCGTACGTGTCCCAGCCCTGCACGGAGCCGGMCGGATGCGGGAGTTGGGAGCAGAGGGTTCCCAAGGGAGGCGCAGCCGGAGCGCTCCCGGCCCCGCGGCTCCCGGCCYCGCGGCAGGGGATTATCTGGTACCGGGAGCAGGATGAACTTTGGTCGCCCCAGCTGGAAGGTGTCATTGGGCTCTGCTTCACGGAGCTGTTGGTTCTTTTTAACCCCTTCCTCTTCCAGGATCCATAACTTCTGTCCATAACTTCTTGCTCTTGCTTTCAGTTCCCCTTCTCCCCGCTCCGCACGGCTCGTGTTGCCCCTTGTCTTTGGGAAAGGAGGAATTGGAATGCCCTGGAAAGCCCGTCCGATCCGCGCAGGGAATGGGAGGACACGCGCGGAGGCATCACCGCGTCTCTGCTTCCTTTGCACAGAGGCTGGAGCTGCGAGGAGGCCCTGGGAGCATGCGGAGCCCGGAATGCGTGGGGAAAAGCTGCCTCGGCTGGCGGTCCGTGCTGCTGCGCGTCCGTAAGAGGTAGCGCCCGCCGCTGAGCCCTGCTGCCGCCCTCGCGCCTGCGAACGCGGGCACTCCTCACCTGCTGAAAGGGCGTCTCTCTTCCCAGGCGACAGCCCTTCCGCTCCGCGGGCCGGGCCTAGGGCCTCTCCGCGCCGTGGAGGGAGATCCGAGGCCGCCCGCGTCTGCTCTCGGCTCCGGAGTCATGGAGGACAAACGCAACATCCCCATCATCGAGTGGGAGCACCTGGACAAGAGGAAGTTCTACGTGTTCGGCATCTGCATGACCATGATGATCCGCGTGAGCGTTTACCCCTTCACGCTCATCCGGACRCGGCTGCAGGTTCAGAAGGGCAAGAGCCTCTACAACGGCACCTTCGATGCCTTCGTGAAAATCCTGCGGACAGAAGGGGCCGCCGGGCTCTACCGCGGCTTCCTGGTCAACACCTTCACGCTCATCTCCGGCCAGTGCTACGTGACGACGTACGAGCTCACRCGCAAGTACGTGTCGCGCTACAACAACAACAACGCCGTCAAGTCCCTGGTGGCGGGCGGCTCGGCCTCCCTCGTGGCGCAGAGCATCACGGTGCCCATCGACGTGGTCTCCCAGCACCTCATGATGCAGAGGAAGGGGGAGAGCATGGGCAGGTTCAAGGTGCAGAGCCACGACGGCAAGCGCCTCCTGGTCTTCGGCCAAACCAAGGACATCATAGTGCAGATCTTCAAGGCCGATGGCTTCAGAGGCTTCTACAGGGGCTACGTGGCCTCGCTGCTCACCTATATCCCCAACAGCGCCGTTTGGTGGCCCTTCTACCACTTCTACGCCGGTAGGTGGGAGGGGGCGTGGGGCCGATCCTGTCCCGGGAGCCCTGCGAGGCGCGGAGCCCAGCTCGGAAGCTGTGGGCCCGGCGCGATTCCTTTTCCCGMTGGGATTTGGGCTCGGCGCCAGGCGCTGCGCTCTGAGCTTGGGGACGCGGCGCCGTGTTCGCGCTGCGCTCTGTCCCCTGCTCAGCGACGCGGTGCCCGAACGCTGGGCACCGGCCAGCCGCGCCTCTCCCCCCGGTCATTCGCTGGGCCTGGCACGCCGCTTGGCAAGGGCTTTGGACCAAAATTTGCCTCATAACCGTCTAGCAGCAGGTGGTGACAGTGACAGGCTCAGGTTCCACTGCACTGAGCTTCGGGTGACCACAGGATTTTTCTGTCTGAAATTCGGGTGTCCCGAGGGCCGGGTCTGCTTTTGGGTGCAGGCACCCTTGGTAGCAGCAGGGAAAGGGGTTTCGGGCAGCGCTGCCCCTTGGGCCGATCACCTGCTGGGGGCTTTGCCCGAGCTGCCCCCTTCACCAGCTCCGCTCTCCTCACGTGCAAGGGTTTTGCATTTATACTAATATAAATGTAGCATTTATAATAAACATGCATGTATACATTTAGCTTTTATAAATGCTAAAAGCACCGAATGAGGCCCTAGGTGTTTGCTCCCTTTTTTAGCCCTCCACAGTGGAAACGATGCTTCGAAGCGATGCCCGGGGGCTCCCGAGCCACGAGCTGCGCTGTGGGTTGTGTGTGCCACGTCCTGTGCCATGTCCTGTGCCATGAGCTGTGCCACGAGCTGTGCCGTGTGCCGCGGGTGCCGCCCRGGCAGCCGGCTGGGCCGTGGCGACGCTGCCAGCCCTGGGCCCAGGGCAGGCGAAAGCGGCCGGGGGAGCAGCGAAGCAGCCGCTTGGTTGTAACATCCCTGTGCTCCCGTTCCCAGAACAGCTTTCCAGCTTGACTCCTAAGGACTGTCCCCATCTCCTCCTGCAAGCCATCTCGGGGCCGCTCGCGGCCGCCACCGCCTCCACGCTCACCAACCCCATGGACGTGGTCAGGGCTCGCGTGCAGGTAAGAGCTCGGCGCGGCGCGCGGCTCCCTGCGCCCTCGCAGCCTGTTTCGCCCTGCGGGTYGCGCTCCTYGGCCGCTTTCTGCCTGKCTTTGCTCTGGCTTTGCAGGTGGAAGGCAAGAGCTCCATCATCCTCACCTTCAAGCAGCTCCTGGCAGAGGAGGGGCCCTGGGGGCTGACGAAGGGCCTCTCCGCCCGCATCATCTCGGCCACCCCCTCCACCATCGTCATCGTGGTGGGCTACGAAACCCTGAAGAAGCTCAGCCTGCGCCCGGAGCTCGTGGACTCCCGGCACTGGTAGAGGCAGCCGGCGCCGGAGAAACCTCCTTTGGAGCCTCGTGCGTTGGGACCGTCGCGGTCGGGAGCTCCGGAGAGGGGCCGGAGGCTCCTGCGCGTCCCGCTCGCGCGGAGCAGGTTGCACAGGACGAGGCACCAGCGGGAGCACCAGCCTTCCCCTCCGTCCGTCTGATCGCAGCACCCCGCTCCGCTGCCGTTTCTGGTTAAAATCATCCAAAATGGGACCTTTGGCAACACTCTTTGCCTGAGACGGTTCCCTCAAGAGCAGCCAGGTGAATGAATCCTGGCAGGTTCTTAATTTTTTTTTTTTTTTAATTAAAGACTTACCAGTTGGCGCAAACAGACAGTTAATCCTTTAAATTATTTTAACCTTGTTGTGATGTTTGCCAAACTTGTGAGCAGGGCCAGAGGCTGCAGCAGAGCCCTGGGGTGGGTCCTGTGCCCACTGCAACTGCTGTGCGAAGGCGGCAGAAACACTGTACGCGAGTAAACGTCCCCGTCGTCCGCTCGTGCTTCTAGACGATGTGAGAAGACAGTAACCCGGAGCCACCTGACACCTTATTTCCTGCCTTGGAGTAGCTCTGTACATACCTTTTTTTTTTGTATATTCTTGACAAATGTTTCCTGTGTGTCATCCGTCAGACAGCAAAGCGGCTGTTAGTCGCGTTTCCAATCGTGGTTGTGTGTAATGAGTTGCTGGCCCTTTCGCCGCCCGAGCTGTGTTTTTAATCTGTGCTTCTTTCACGTCTCGTTATTTGGGGGGAGCTTTCTGGGTGTTGTGGGGGGCTGGGTGGCTTGGGGGGGGGGCGGGCGCCGACGCCGCCCGTGGGGGGCAGCTGGGCCGCTGTAGCACCCTTGGGTGACACAGAAACCCCGAGTGGGGGTCAGGGTGCAAGGGGCRCTGGCACGGAGGGGGAGCCCCGTGATGGCGGCCGTGCCCCCTCCGCATCCCGCGGCTGCACCCCCCTGTGCTGGGACCCCCCCCGGGGGCCTCGCGCCGGTGCCAGGGCCCCCAGTGACGTCATTATACTTTTGGGGGGTTTCTGGTTATCTGTGACTCTCACTGCAGGGAGGGGCGGCC